>NC_034195.2:1311535-1659035 GCF_002021735.2 Oncorhynchus kisutch
CTCTCCTTCCGTGGCCTCCAATTGCTCTTAAATACAAGTAAAACTAAATGCATGCTCTTCAACCGATCGCTACCTGCACCTACCCGCCTGTCCAACATCACTACTCTGGACGGCTCTGACTTAGAATATGTGGACAACTACAAATACTTAGGTGTCTGGTTAGACTGTAAACTCTCCTTCCAGACCCATATCAAACATCTCCAATCCAAAGTTAAATCTAGAATTGGCTTCCTATTTCACAACAAAGCATCCTTCACTCATGCTGCCAAACATACCCTTGTAAAACTGACCATCCTACCAATCCTCGACTTTGGCGATGTCATTTACAAAATAGCCTCCAATACCCTACTCAACAAATTGGATGCAGTCCGTTTTATCACCAAATCCCCATATACTACCCACCATTGCGACCTGTACGCTCTCGTTGGCTGGCCCTCGCTTCATACTCGTCGCCAAACCCACTGGCTCCATGTCATCTACAAGACCCTGCTAGGTAAAGTCCCCCCTTATCTCAGCTCGCTGGTCACCATAGCATCTCCCACCTGTAGCACACGCTCCAGCAGGTATATCTCTCTAGTCACCCCCAAAACCAATTCTTTCTTTGGCCGCCTCTCCTTCCAGTTCTCTGCTGCCAATGACTGGAACGAACTACAAAAATCTCTGAAACTGGAAACACTTATCTCCCTCACTAGCTTTAAGCACCAACTGTCAGAGCAGCTCACAGATTACTGCACCTGTACATAGCCCACCTATAATTTAGCCCAAACAACTACCTCTTTCCCAACTGTATTTAATTTTAATTAATTTATTTATTTTGCTCCTTTGCACCCCATTATTTTTATTTCTACTTTGCACATTCTTCCATTGCAAAACTACCATTCCCGTATTTTACTTGCTATATTGTATTTACTTTGCCATCATGGCCTTTTTTGCCTTTACCTCCCTTCTCACCTCACTTGCTCACATTGTATATAGACTTGTTTATACTGCATTATTGACTGTATGTTTGTTTTTACTCCATGTGTAACTCTGTGTCGTTTTATCTGTCGAACTGCTTTGCTTTATCTTGGCCAGGTCGCAATTGTAAATGAGAACTTGTTCTCAACTTGCCTACCTGGTTAAATAAAGGTAAAATAAAAAAAATAAAAAATTACTATCTCCCCGTAGCACTCACTTCCGTCATCATGAAGTGCTTTGAGAGACTAGTCAAGGACAATGTTACCTCCACCATACCTAACACCCTAGACCCACTCTTATTTTCTTACCGCCCAACCGGTCCAGACGACACAATCGCAATCACACTGCACACTGCCCTATTACCAACAACGACGAGATGGCCTACAGGGAGGAGGTGAGGGTCCTCGGAGTGTGGTGTCAGGAAAATAACTTCACACTCAACGTCAACAAAACAAAGGAGATGATCGTGGACTTCAGGAAACAGCAGAGGGAGCACCCCCCTATCCACATCGACTGGCCAGTCGTGGGGAGGGTAGAAAGATTTAAGTTCCTCGGTGTACACATCACAGACAAACTGAAATGGTCCACCCACACAGACAGCGTGGTGAAGAAGGCTCAGCAGCGCCTCTTCAACCTCAGGAGGCTGAAGAAATTCGGCTTGTCACCAAAAACAAATAAACAAACATCTACAGATGCACAATCGAGAGCATCCTGGCGGGCTGTATCACCGCCTGGTATGGCAACTGCACCGCCCTCAACCGTAAGGCTCTCCAGAGGGTAGTGAGGTCTGCACAACGCATCACCGGGGGCAAACTATCTGCCCTCCAGGACACCTACACCACTCGATGTCACAGGAAGGCCAAAAAGATAATCAAGGACAACAACCACCCGAGCCACTGCCTGTTCACCCCGCTGTCATCCAGAAGGCAAGGTTAGTACAGGTGCATCAAAGCTGGGACCGAGAGACTGAAAAACATCTTCTATCTCAAGGCCATCAGACTGTTATTAAACAGCCATCACTAACATTGAGTGGCTGCTGCCAACATACTGACTCAACTCCAGCCACTTTAATAATGGAAAAATTGATGTCATAAATATATCACTAGCCACTTTAAACAATGCCACTTCATATAATGTTTACATACCCTACATTACTCATCTCATATGTATATACTGTACTCTATACCATCTACTGCATCTAGCCTATGCCGTTCTGTACCATCACTCATTCATATATTTTTTATGTACACATTCTTATTAATTCCTTTACACTTGTGTTTATAAGGTAGTTGTTGTGAAATTGTTAGATTACTTGTAGGATTTTACTGCATTGTTGGAACTAGAAGCACAAGCATTTCGCTACACTCACACATGGTTAGCAGATGCTAAAGTATGTGACAAATAAAATTGGATTTGATATGGAGCTCACCTTGGACTTGGTGCCAGTAAGCAAGAAGGAAGCTGTAAGACCCTCCCTCATTGACATAGAAATCCTGTGACTTTACTGCCTCGATGTCCTCCTATTCGTCATCTGTGCCCCACTTTACATACAACACACCATCCAATGACTGTGATCTGAGGACCCTTTTTAGCAGTGATAGAGTAATGCACTTGGCCCTAACCACTGCTACATAATTGCTGGCCGTCAACTTCCCTCTCCTCATGGTTTGCCAGTTGCGGTTGGTGCGCTGCCCAACTGTTGTCTGGCGTATAGCCTCCTGCTGCTCCACCGACAGCGCCATGCCAGCCATGAGGCCTGCATGCTCCAGGTGCCCTTGTTTATTAACATTTTATTTGATTTTTTATTTTACCTTTATTTTACCTTTATTTTACTAGGCAAGTCAGTTAAGAACAAATTCTTATTTTCAATGACGGCCTAGGAACAGGTTAACTGCCTGTTCAGGGGCAGAACGACAGATTTGTACCTTGTCAGCTCGGGGATTTGAACTTGCAACCTTTCGGTTACTAGTCCAACACTCTAACCACTAGGCTACCCTGCCGCCCCACATTGTCCGGTATAGACAGGGATGATATTGAGGGTAGCGGTTGTTCTGGCTAAGGTTCTAGGAGACATGTCATGTTGGTTCCTTAACCACTGAAGAGCCTCCTCTGTGAGCTCCCGGGACAGAAGGTTGTAGTCTTCGGCCGGGTACAGGTCCTGCACTGACTGCACCTGGTTGGGCACAGCTGACTTCCTCCACTCGCATTCCACATCCCGTACCACAATAGCAACCAAAGCCCATATAAACAACAGCATTTTTTACTCTGAGAGTTCTGCGTATTGACATTAGCTATGGTGCTAACCTTGGAAAAGTCATTCCAAATTCTCCTTCCTCTATTGCTATTAGGGATAGACCAAATGGTGCAGTTATATTCAATATTATAGCCATACCAACTATATCAATATCAACCTTCAGACAGGGCCTGCAACTGCCTATTGAACGTAGCTTGTTTGAGTTGGAGACTCCATGTGAAATCGTTACATCTTAAACGGGATTACATCAAGATCTGGACTATGGAGAAGAATCTGGACATTGTGGTATTGACTGAAACTTGGATCTCTGGGGACATTCTAGACGCTGATATTAATATTGAGAGTAGAAGTGGCCATTCTTATAAAAACATTTTTATCTTTGCTGAAATCCATTTCACTTGCCCAAAAATGTTAGCTAAAAAATGGAAGCCTTTGTCTGGGGAGAAATGTATCCATAACTCTTATAGGTGTCTACCGTCCTCCCTTGGCTAACTTTTGTGTACTCAAGGAATTCACCTGTTTGTTGTCTTCTTTTACTAAATTAGAAGTTAATATCCTGGGTGACCTAAATTATGATTGGGAAATACAGGCTTCAGACAATCTAAAAGATGTGTAATGATCTAAACCTAACCCAGCTGGTGACTAAGCCTACACGTCCCAACCCTAAAGATCTTTCAAAGTCAGCTCTTATTGATGTTATTTTAACGAATACAGCAGAGAAATATGTGACCCATTTCAAGAAACTAGGCGTACATCACACATCACTACTTCACAGATGAGGCATTTTAATTCCTTTTTATTTCAATTATTTTGGGGCAGAAATGTCTTCTGGCACATGTGAACTTTCCTGTGCCTTAATAACAAACTTGTATTCCATCTGTAAATACAAATAAAATGTTTAAATTACGAGCCCAGTTAGTTTAGCCACGAACAAAGGCAGGAACCTTGCCCCTAGCCATGATTGGTTAAAATGTTTAAATTACGAGCCCAGTTAGTTTAGCCACGAACAAAGGCAGGAACCTTGCCCCTAGCCATGATTGGTTAAAATGTTTAAATTACGAGCCCAGTTAGTTTAGCCACGAACAAAGGCAGGAACCTTGCCCCTAGCCATGATTGGTTAAAATGTTTAAATTACGAGCCCAGTTAGTTTAGCCACGAACAAAGGCAGGAACCTTGCCCCTAGCCATGATTGGTTAAAATGTTTAAATTACGAGCCCAGTTAGTTTAGCCACGAACAAAGGCAGGAACCTAGCCATGATTGGTTAAAATGTTTAAATTACGAGCCCAGTTAGTTTAGCCACGAACAAAGGCAGGAACCTTGCCCCTAGCCATGATTGGTTAAAATGTTTAAATTACGAGCCCAGTTAGTTTAGCCACGAACAAAGGCAGGAACCTTGCCCCTAGCCATGATTGGTTAAGATAATTGGATGGTTGGACATGCCTGGTTTGGATTGGTCTGCCATGTAGCATGCTTTGGTCTATAACATGAGCTTGCTCAGTGGGTGTTGATATTCCTTTCTACGGCAGCATTTTTGAAAGATATAACATTAGTCATCGAGAACTACAAACGTTTTGCAGGTGCTATCGACAGATCAGTTGGAAAAAGCTGTGATGGGCTACTTTCTGCACACGCCATGGTCAGTGTGAACCGGAGTGACTTGACACAACGCTGGCCAAACAAGATGTAGCTACAAAAAAAGGGAAATGGTTCCCGTCTGCCATGAAGCGTTCATCCGTGTACATGGGTAAGAGTCTAGCTGCATTTTCAGCTAACTGGGCTCGTAAGTCTCTAATTTTGTCAAAGTATTTTTAATTGCAAGTTTAAATGTTTTGTTAGGTAGCTAGTGAACATTAGCTTGCTAGCTAACATTACATGTAGGATCTGTATAGTAATATTATCAGAAACCAGCATCGCTAGTTATAGCATAATGTTAGCTAGCTAACATTGGACATAGTTGGTTATCTTTAGCTACCTACAGATTCATACTACAGCTATGACAATGATTGTATTGGTAGAAGTATGAGTTGGGATTATGCCGATTCATTGTTTAGCTAACTAACTAGCTACAGTAGCTACATGTCTAAACAAAAGACTCCACTTTTCCAGATTACATGACCCATCAAGTTAGCCAGGTGTGTCTACGGCCATCTATTGTATTTCATGAACATGTGCACGTCTAGAGAATAGTGACCCATCCACTTAGCTATATGTGGCTGGGGGGTGGTTACAGCATTTCTTTCACATGACCCATCAATTTAGACAAGTGTGTCTGGTAAGCATCATCTAATAATTAAATAATATTTATAAATCATTTTTATCTGGACACTTTCTGTTTTTGATATTGCTACTATACAAGTAAACATTTCACTGTACTGTTCACACCTTCTGTATCCTGTGCATGTGACAAATACACTTTTATTTGATATAGTGTGTGTTTACCAGAGATGGTAATGTAAAGAACATGACCTGCACCAAAGTCAGATTAGGATATAGGCCAAGGACTAGATAAAGTTTATTTTTACCTGTAGTTTTTCCCTATTGTAGGCTACTACTTTTAGCACTTTCAGTCTTGAAATCTTAGGTTGTTTACTACACTATTCTCTCCATTTAGCAAATGGCCTCACATGTGAATCCTTAAAGAGATTGGTGGGGCTAAGGCTTAACAGTGTGTGAACAATGCTGGAATGGTGTAGACAAAGAGAGCTCTCCAGTAGGTGTACCAAAGTATTCAAAGGTAATTTACAAGTTTATCAACTTTCAAAGCAGAATTCCTTTCCCATTGTTCCTCAACTGCAGTGTATGCTATATAGTTTCTATAGCATACAGTCTACTTTTATTCAATGTGAACATCACCATTTCAAATGTTGCTACATAAGACCGAATCCAGATGGTGGATAACATACAGAAGCATTCGTTCAATATTCATATCCCTTCACTTTTTTTCACATTTTGTTACGCAACAGCCTTACTCTAAAATTTATTAAATAGTTTTTGTGTGTAGATTGATTTTTAAAATATATATATTTTCTATTTTAGAATAAGGATTTCCTGAATGCACTGTGTGTTTCTACTGGTGTCTTTGCCCAAGACATTAGTGACCATTTCCCAAATATCTCAGCCTTGTATCATCACAAAGAGGAACTTTAACTTCAGTGAACCGGCTTTTGACACTATCTTTGATTTAGTAACCTTGATAGTATTTCAGCTATCCCTGAGCGTGATTTAGCTTCGAGCCTATTTGATTTTGTATTCAATACTATTGTGGATAATCATGCTCCATTAAAAGCATTAAGGGTTAAAGGAAGATCAAATGCCTTGTACACTCCAGAATTATCCGCAGTTATTTCATAAAAGAAACGATGCTTGGGTCAAGGCCAGGATCACATGTTTAAGCCCAGACTGGCAAGCTTTTAAGCAACTGAGGAATCATTGTTTAAGACAAATCATATTGGCTAAATCTGATTATTATCTAACCGCTCTTTCAGATTGTAATGGGAACCCGGATAAATTCTAGCTACATTAGCTACATGTCAAATCCCTGAAGGGAAATCAAAACTGTCAAATCCCTGAAGGGAAATCAAAACTGTCAAATCCCTGAAGGGTTCTATTTCCTCCTGTCTGCCATAACACATTCATTCAGACACTGGACTCATTACAGAAAAAATGTTCCATCATTGATGCATTTAATGCATTTATTTCAGCGGCCTATCTCTTTGAAAGAACTTCTCAGCCTATTCACAATGATATTGGGCTGGATGCTGATAGGGGAAACTTGCTGAGGGATGAAAGTCAGAGCTTTTCTTAGAGGTTATTTACAGAAAAAGAAGTCCTTGATGCTTTCCTAGCAATAGACAATAAGAAATCCACAGGATCTGACCAATTGGATCCTGGTCTGCTTAAGTGTGCCGTGCCCATCAATGTTGGCTCAATAACCCACATTTTTTATTAAACATTGTTATCGGGAAATATTCCAAAAGTATGGAAAACAACTCTTGCGCTTCCACTCCTTGAGGGCGGGGATGGTAGTGATCATCATTATCACCCCATTTCAAGGCTAGCTAAGATTATTGAATCCTTGGTAAATGTACAACTTTGCTTTTTTTAGCAGAGAAATTGACTTAGAATGTAAACCAATCAGGTGTTAGGCGTGGGCATAGTACTATTACAGCAACCACTTTAGTTGTTTTTATTTATTTATTTTTATTTCACCTTTATTTAACCAGGTAGGCTAGTTGAGAACAAGTTCTCATTTGCAACTGCGACCTGGCCAAGATAAAGCATAGCAGTGTGAGCATACAACAAAGAGTTACACATGGAGTAAACAATTAACAAGTCAATAACACAGTAGAAAACAAAGGGGGGGTCTATATACAATGTGTGCAAAAGGCATGAGGAGGTAGGCAAATAATTACAATTTTGCAGATTAACACTGGAGTGATAAATGATCAGATGGTCATGTACAGGTAGAGATATTGGTGTGCAGAAGAGCAGAAAAGTAAATAAATAAAAACAGTATGGGGGTGAGGTAGGTGAAAAGGGTGGGCTATTTACCAATAGACTATGTACAGCTGCAGCGATCGGTTAGCTGCTCAGATAGCTGATGTTTGAAGTTGGTGAGGGAGATAAAAGTCTCCAACTTCAGCGATTTTTGCAATTCGTTCCAGTCACAGGCAGCAGAGTACTGGAACGAAAGGCGGCCAAATGAGGTGTTGGCTTTAGGGATGATCAGTGAGATACACCTGCTGGAGCGCGTGCTACGGATGGGTGTTGCCATCGTGACCAGTGAGCTGAGATAAGGCGGAGCTTTACCTAGCATGGACTTGTAGATGACCTGGAGCCAGTGGGTCTGGCGACGAATATGTAGCGAGGGCCAGCCGACTAGAGCATACAAGTCGCAGTGGTGGGTGGTATAAGGTGCTTTAGTGACAAAACGGATGTCACTGTGATAGACTGCATCCAGTTTGCTGAGTAGAGTGTTGGAAGCCATTTTGTAGATGACATCGCCGAAGTCGAGGATCGGTAGGATAGTCAGTTTTACTAGGGTAAGCTTGGCGGCGTGAGTGAAGGAGGCTTTGTTGCGGAATAGAAAGCCGACTCTTGATTTGATTTTCGATTGGAGATGTTTGATATGAGTCTGGAAGGAGAGTTTGCAGTCTAGCCAGACACCTAGGTACTTATAGACGTCCACATATTCTAGGTCGGAACCATCCAGGGTGGTGATGCTAGTCGGGCATGCGGGTGCAGGCAGCGACCGGTTGAAAAGCATGCATTTGGTTTTACTAGCGTTTAAGAGCAGTTGGAGGCCACGGAAGGAGTGTTGTATGGCATTGAAGCTTGTTTGGAGGTTAGATAGCACAGTGTCCAAAGACTGGCCGAAAGTATATAGAATGGTGTCGTCTGCGTAGAGGTGGATCAGGGAATCGCCCGCAGCAAGAGCAACATCATTGATATACACAGAGAAAAGAGTCGGCCTGAGAATTGAACCCTGTGGCACCCCCATAGAGACTGCCAGAGGACCGGACAGCATGCCCTCCGATTTGACACACTGAACTCTGTCTGCAAAGTAATTGGTGAACCAGGCAAGGCAGTCATCCGAAAAACCGAGGCTACTGAGTCTGCCGATAAGAATATGGTGATTGACAGAGTCGAAAGCCTTGGCAAGGTCGATGAAGACGGCTGCACAGTACTGTCTTTTATCGATGGCGGTTATGATATCGTTTAGTACCTTGAGTGTGGCTGAGGTGCACCCATGACCGGCTCGGAAACCAGATTGCACAGCGGAGAAGGTACGGTGGGATTCGAGATGGTCAGTGACCTGTTTGTTGACTTGGCTTTCGAAGACCTTAGATAGGCAGGGCAGGATGGATATAGGTCTGTAACAGTTTGGGTCCAGGGTGTCTCCCCCTTTGAAGAGGGGGATGACTGCGGCAGCTTTCCAATCCTTGGGGATCTCAGACGAGATGAAAGAGAGGTTGAACAGGCTGGTAATAGGGGTTGCGACAATGGTGGCAGATAGTTTCAGAAATAGAGGGTCCAGATTGTCAAGCCCAGCTGATTTGTACGGGTCCAGGTTTTGCAGCTCTTTCAGAACATCTGCTATCTGGATTTGGGTAAAGGAGAACCTGGAGAGGCTTGGGCGAGGAGCTGCGGGGGGGGCGGAGCTGTTGGCCGAGGTTGAAGTAGCCAGGCGGAAGGCATGGCCAGCCGTTGAGAAATGCTTATTGAAGTTTTCGATAATCATGGATTTATCAGTGGTGACCGTGTTACCTAGCCTCAGTGCAGTGGGCAGCTGGGAGGAGGTGCTCTTGTTCTCTATGGACTTCACAGTGTCCCAGAACTTTTTGGAGTTGGAGCTACAGGATGCAAACTTCTGCCTGAAGAAGCACTGACTGACTGCGTGTATTGGTTCCGGACTTCCCTGAACAGTTGCATATCACGGGGACTATTCGATGCTATTGCAGTCCGCCACAGGATGTTTTTGTGCTGGTCGAGGACAGTCAGGTCTGGGGTGAACCAAGGGCTGTATCTGTTCTTAGTTCTGCATTTTTTGAATGGAGCATGCTTATCTAAAATGGTGAGGAAGTTACTTGTTAATTGTTAATGATCTTCTCATGGCGTGAGACACTACAATGAAATGTGCTGCTTTGTTTGTGGACCTGCAAAAAGCTTTTGATACTTTTGATCATGCTATTTTACCGAATATCCTCGATAGGCTGGAGCTCTGACACCTGTTCATGGTTTCCTGATCTTCTTAGTGACAGAACTCAGACCATCGTGATTGATCGGGTTAAGTCTGGATTTCTTGAAGTACATAGAAGTGCACCACGGGTCGATTTTAGAATTTTAAACTTAATCTACAGTACCAGTTGTAAGAATATTTTAAGATAATACACAACGCGGAGGACTAGAGGTCAATAGGGAATTAACGATCAATGGAAATAGTTGTTTTTATGTTCAACGTTTGGTTCGAATCTGTGTAGGGATTTCAGTCCTGGCTACAGGTGGCAAAATCTCATTGGACTGAATCGTCTATACGTTGAGCCTGAAACAGGATGCTTGCTATTTGGCCATTGGCCCAATTTTACTGCAAGGAATGCTAATTGGTCAACCACAGGCTAGAGTTGGGGGTTATAAATTACATCCTGTCACTTTGTTCCGTGGAGAAAACTGAGGACCGTGAATATCTACTTCTCAGCATAACATCTATGATTTGTTATTTTAGAATAAACCTATTTTTCTCCCCCTGATTTGCTTTGGGGTCTGTGTTATTGAAGAATAACATCAACTGCTAACACAGTCAAAAGTTTGGACACACCTACTCATTCAAGGGTTTTCTTTATTTGGATTATTTTCTACAACAAAACTATGAAACATTGAATCATGTAGTAACCAAAAAAAGGGTTAAACAAATCCAAATATATTTGAGATTTGTCAAAGTAGCCACCCTTTGCCTTGATGACAGCTTTGCACACACTTGACATTATCTCAACCAGCAACATGCGGTAGTCAACTGGAATGCATTTAATTTAACAGATGTGTGTTATTAAAAGTTAAAACCTTCCTTAATGTGTTTGAGCCAATCAGTTGTGTTGTGACGAGGTAGGGGAGGTATACAGTAGATTGATAGCCCTATTTGGTAAAATATCAAGTCAATATTTTGACAAAAGCTCAAAAAAGCAAAGAGAAACCCCATCATTACTTTAAGACATGATGGTCAGTCAATCTGGAACATTTGAAGAACTTTGAACGTTTCTTCAAGTGCAGTCGCAAAAACCATCACACGCTATGATGAAACTGGCTCTCATGAGGACGCCACAGGAAAGGAAGACCCAGAGTTACCTCTGCTGCAGAGGATAAGTTAAATAGTTACCAGCCTCAGAAATTGCAGCCCAAATAAATGCTTCACAGGGTTCAAGTAACAGACACAACTCAACAAACTGTTCAGTGACTGCGTGAATCAGGCCTTCATGGTCGAATTGCTGCAAAGAAACCACTTCTAAAGGACACCAATAATAAGAAGATACTTGCTTGGGCCAAGAAACACAAGCAATGGACATTAGACCGGTGGAAATATGTCCTTTGGTCTGATGAGTCCAAATTTGAGATTTTTGGTTCCAACCACCATGTCTTTGTGAGACGCAGAGTATGTGAACAAATGATCTCTGCATGTGCGGTTCCAAACATGAAGCACGGAAGAGGAGGTGTGATGAAGTGGGGGTGCTCTGCTGGTGACACGGTCAGTGATTTATTTAGAATTCAAGGCACACTTAACCAGCATGGCTACTACAGTATTCTGTAGCGATACGCCATCACATCTGGTCTGCGCTTAGTGGGACTATCATTTGATTTTCAACAGGACAATGACCCAACACACCTCCAGGCTGTGTAAGGGCTATTTGACCAAGAAGGAGAGGGATGGAGTGCTGGATCAGATAACCTGGCCTCCACAATCACCCAATCTCAACCCAATTGAGATGAATGAAGGAAAAGCATCCAACAAGTGCTCAGCATATGTGGGAATTTGTTCAAGACTGTTGGAAAAGCATTCCTGGTGAAGCTGGTTGAGAGAATGCCAAGAGTGTGCAAAGCTGTCATCAAGGCAAAGGGTGGCTACTTTGAAGAATATAAAACATAAAATATATTTTTTATTGTTTAAAACTTTTTGGGTTACTACATGACTCCATGTGTATTATTTCATAGTTTTGATGTGTGTCCAAACCTTTGACAGATACTGTACATGATACTAATCTCAGCAAGAAAATAAACGTCCTCTCACTGTCAACTGCTTTTATTTTCAGCAAACTTAACATGTGTAAATATTTGTATGAACAAAACAAGATTCAACAACTGAGACATAAACTGAACAAGTTCCACAGAAATGTGACTGACAAAAATTGCATGTGTCCCTGAACAAAGGTGGGGGTCAAAATCAAAAGTAACAGTCAGTATCTGGTGTGGCTACCAGCTGCATTAAGTACTGCAGTGCAACTCCTCCTCATGGACTGCATCAGATTCGCCAGTTCTTGCTGTGAGATGTTACCCCACTCTTCCACCAAGGCACCTGAAAGTTCCCAGACATTTCTGGGGGGGAATGGCCCTAGCCCTCACCCTCCGATCCAACAGGTCCCATCCAGATGTGCGAAATGGGATTAAGATCCGGGCTCTTCACTGGCCATGGCAGAACACTGACATTCCTGTCTTGCAGGAAATCACGCACAGAACGAGCAGTATGGCTGGTGGCATTTTCATGCTGGAGGGTCATGTCAGGATGAGCCTACAGGAAGGGTACCACATGAGGGAGGAGGATGTCTTCCCTGTAATGCACAGCGTTGAGATTGCCTGCAATGACAACAAGCTCAGTCCGATGATGCTGTGACACACAGCCCCAGACCATGACGGACCCTCCACCTCCAAATCGATCCCACAATAAACGCGAATCCGACCATCACCCCCGGCGAGACAAAACCGTGACTCGTCAGTGAAGAGCACTTTTTGCTAGTCCTGTCTGGTCCAGCGATGGCTGATTTCTGCCCATAGGTTACTTTTTTGCCAGTGATGTCTGGTGAGGACCTGCCTTACAACAGGCCTACAAGGCCTCAGTCCTGCCTCCTACAGCCTATTGCGGACAGTCTGAGCACTGATGGAGGGATTGTGCATTCCTGGTGTAACTCAGGCGGTTGTTGTTGCCATCCTGTACCTGTCCCGCAGGTGCCATCCCTGTAGCGCTGTCTTAGGTGTCTAGCAGTATTTCAATTTATTGCCCTGGCCACATCTGCAGTCCTCATGCCTCCTTGCAGCATGCCTAAGGCACGTTCACGCAGATGAGCAGGGACCCTGGGCATCTTTCTTTTGGTGTTTTTCAGAGGCATTAGAAAGGCCTCTTTTAGTGTCCTAAGTTTTCATAACTGTGACCTTAATTACCTACCGTCTGTAAATGTCAGTGTCTTAATGACCGTTCCACAGGTGCGTGTTCATTAATTGTTTCTGATTCATTGAACAAGCATGGGAAACATTGTTTAAACCCTTTACAATAAAGATCTGTGAAGTTATTTGGATTTTTACAAATTGTTTTTGAAAGTGGTGTGGGGGCTGTGCTTTGGCAAAGTGGGTGGGGTTATATCCTTCCTGTTTGGCCCTCGGGTGTCCTCGGATGGCGCCACAGTGTCTCCTGACCCCTCCTGTCTCAGCCTCCAGTATTTATGCTGCAGTAGTTTGTGTCGGGGGGCTAGGATCAGTTTGTTATATCTGGAGTACTTCTCCTGTCCTATTCAGTGTCCTGTGTGAATTTAAGTGTGCTCTCTCTAATTCTCTCTTTCTCTTTCTTTCTCTCTCTCGGAGGACCTGAGTCCTAGGACCATGCCTCAGGACTACCTGACATGATGACTCCTATCAGCTGATGTACGAAGGGCTATATATATTGAATTTAATTGAAAGACAGTGTCCTGAAAAAGGGACTTTTCTTTTTTTGCTGAGTTTATTATGTTGATCTAGCTGTGTCAAAACTACAGTCAGATTTCATAGCTATGTCGGAATCCCTTGCTGATTTAAAACTTGTGCTGAACACGTGCTAAATGAAATCCATGTTGTTTTTAAACTCTCATAAGAATGTTTCAGGTGAACTACATGTTCACTCATTAGATGGTTCTTCAATCAAATGTGTTCCTGCATACAAATACTTAGGCATTCGGATTCATATGGATTTGACGTTTAAAATACATATATGAGCTGGTTAAACCTGTTGGGGCTAGGGGGCACAAGGAGTTCCCTAAAGGGAACACACCCTCCTATTCAGCTGCAAAAAAAATATTTTTTTGAAATATTTAACTTTCACACATTAACAAGTCCAATACAGCAAATGAAAGATAAACATCTTGTTAATCTACCCATCGTGTCCGATTTTTTTTTAATGTTTTACAGTGAAAACACAACATATATTTATGTTAGATGACCACCAAATTCAAAAACACACAGCGATTTTTCACAGTCACAAAAGCATAAATGTAGATAAAATGAATCACTAACCTTTGATTATCTCCATCAGATGACACTCATAGGACATCATGTTATACATGTATTGTGTGTTTTGTTCGATAATGTGCATATATATATATATATTTTAAAAAATCTCAGTTTACATTGGCGCGTTACGTGCAGTAATGTTTTGATTTCAAAACATCCGGTGATTTTGCAGAAATACTCACAATAAACATTGATAAAAGATGCAAGTGTTATTCACAGAATTAAAGACCAACCGCTGTGTCAGATTTATAAATAAAAAAACTTTACGGGAAAATAATAATCTGAGAACTGCGCTCAGAACCCAAAGAAATAGCCGCCATTTTGGCGTCAACAGAAGCTACAAAAAAACACGAAATATTCACTTACCTTTTGAATATCTTCATCAGAAGGCAGTTCCAGGAATCCCAGTTTGACAATAAATTACTGATTTGTTCCAAAAAGCCCATCATTTAGCCACTTGTTGTTAGCTTGTTCAGCCCAGCATTCAATCCTCAAAAAGCACGAGCAATTCCTCCAGACAAAAACTCAAAAGGTTCCGTTACAGGTCGTAGAAACAAGTTAAATGATGTATGCAATCCATATATATATATATATATATATATATAATCTGGGAAAGAGTAGGAGGCAGTTCTCTGGGCACGCCTTTCATCCAAAAGTGAAAATGCTGCCCCGTAGCCCCAACATCTTAGAAGCTAAGATTTCAAGTTGGCTTTTTCTACAGAAACAGATTGTGCCTTTCTCTAAGCAGTAGGAAGAAGATAATTCAGTCAACCTTTTTCTCTGCTCTTAAGATGGTGATATTATTTATCAAAGTGCAGCTGCTACTACTCTTAAACATTTGGATGTCATCGATCATAGTGCACTTAATGGCAACAGTTTTGATACTCATCACTGCATCCTGTATCAAAATAGTTGGCTGGACTTCGTTAACCTTTTGTAACTAGGGGGCAGTATTTTCATTTTTGGATAAAAAAAACATTCCCATTTTAAACAAGATATTTTGTCACGAAAAGATGCTCTACTATGCATATAATTGACAGCTTTGGATAGAAAACACTCTGACGTTGTCTGTGAGTGCAACAGAACTGATGTTACAGGTGAAACCCAGATAAAAATCCAATCAGGAAGTGCCGCATTTTTTGAAACCGCCTCATGCCAATGACTCCTTATATGGCTGTGAATGAGCTACGAATGAGCTTACGTTTTCTACGTATTCCCCAAGGTGTCTACAGCATTGTGACGTCTTTTTAAGCATTTATGTTGAAGAATAGCCATAAGGGACCACATTTAGCAAGTGGTCACATGATGGCTCCCGCAGAAAATCTTGCGTAAAGTACGCAAGTAGCCATTTTTCCAATCGCTTCTTATGAGAAACCAATTGTCCCAACGGATATATTATCGAATTGTTATGTGAAAAACACCTTGAGGATTGATTCTAAACAATGTTTACCATGTTTCTGTCGATATTATGTAGCTATTTTGGAAAAAAGTTCGGAGTTGTAGTGACCGCATTTTCTGGTCGATTTCTCAGCCAAACGTGATGAACAAACGGGAGCTATTTCGCCTGCAAAAATAATATTTTGGGGAAAAAGGAACATTTGCTATCTCACTGGGAGTCTCCTGAGTGAAAACATCCGAAGTTCTTCAAAGGTAAATGATTTAATTTGATTGCTTTTCTTATTTTCGTGAAAATGTTGCCTGCTGCCAGCAGAGCCTACCATAGCATTATGCCATGATAAACTTACACAAATGCTTGTGTTGGCTGTAAAGCATATTTTGAAAATCTGAGATGACAGTGTGATTAACAAAAGGCTAAACTGTGTCTCAATATATTTCATTTGTGATTTTCATGAATAGGAAGATTTTGTAGGAAGATTTATGTCCGCTGTGTTATGCTAATTCGTTTGTGGCTATGACTACGCTCCCGGATCCGGGTTTGATAGTCGCAAGAAGTTAAACTTCTGTCTTATTTAACTTTGCTGTTGAAGTATCGACACCTGAGTTGCCTAACCCACTTAAGTGGCACTTGGGACCCTTGCCGCGGTTCCCGAATGGACGGGAGAATCCGGCAGCACCGGACGGGAGATTCCACCAGCGCCGGACAGGTGGGAGACTCCGGCAGCGCCGGAGTGAAGGGCGATTCCGGCAGCTCCTGACTGATGGGCGGCTCTGGCAGCTCCGAACAGGAGAGAGAACCTGGAGGAACGAGACGGAGAGACAGCCTGGTCCTTGGAGGAGGCACAGGATAGACCGTGCCGTGGAGGCGCACTGGAGGTCTCGAACTAAGGGCCTGCACAACCCGTCCTGGCTGGATGGTGATTTTAGCCCGGCACGTGCAGGATGCAGGCACAGGACGCACTGGGCTGTGCAGACACATGGGAGACCCAGTGGGGGGGACCCAGCACGCAGAGCCGACGCAGGATATCTGGAGAGCAGGGCTCTGGCTGCTCAGGACAGACGGGCGGCTCTGGCAGCTCCTGACTGACTTGCGGCTCTGGGAGCGCTGGACAGGAGGGAGACTCTGGCAGCGCTGGACAGGAGGGAGACTCTGGCAGCGCTGGACAGGAGGGAGACTCTGGCAGCGCTGGACAGCCCGGAGCACCCGGAAGCGCTGGACATGAGGAAGCACCCGGAACCGCTGGACATGAGGAAGCACCCGGAGGGAGGAGACGGAGAGACAGCCTTGTGCATGGGGCTTCCAACGGAGGCCTGGTGCGTGGAGGCGCCACCGGATGGACTGGACCGTGGAGACGCACTGGAGGTCTCGAGCACCGAGCCTGCACAACCTGTCCTGGCTGGATACTCCCCGTAGCCCGGCCAGTGCGGCGGGGTGGAACAGACCGCACTGGGCTGTGCTGGCGAACCGGGGACACCGTGCGTAGGGCTGGTGCCATATACCCCAGGCCGAGGAGACGCGCTGGAGGCCAGATGCGCTGAGACGGTTTCATAGCACCTGGCTCGATGCCCACTCTAGCCCGGCCGATACGAAGCGCTGCAATGTAGCGCACCGGGCTATGCCTGCGCACTGGGGACACCGTGCACCTCACGGCATAACACGGTGCCTGCCCGGTCCACCTCTCTCCATGGTAAGCACAGGGAGTTGGCTCAGGTCTCATACCTGACTTAGCCACACTCCCTGTGTGCCCCCCCTACCCCAAGAAATTTGGGTGGCTGCCTCTCGTCCCTGTTGCGCTGCTGTGCTAGCTCCTCATAATGCCGCCTCTCGGCTTTGGCTTCCTCCAGTTCTTCCCCAGCCTGTGCCCAGGGTCCCTTTCTGTCCAAAATCTCCTCCCATGTCCAGGAGTCCAGAACCCTCTGCTCCTGGTGACCATGCTGCTTGGTGGGTGATTCTGTAACGGTTGTCTTCGGTGGAAGGAGAGGAGGACCAAAGCTCAGCCTGGTAAGTGTTCATGATCATATTTATTTAAACTCCGAACACTAAACAAAATAACAAAGAGAATGAAACGAAACCGAAACAGTTCTGTAAGGTGACGAAAAACACTAAACAGAAAATAATCACCAACATCTAAAATGGGGAAAACAGGCTACCTAAGTATTATTCTCAATCAGAGACAACGAACGACACCTGCCTCTGATTGAGAACCATACCAGGCCAAACACATAAACACAACATAGACTACCCACCCCAACTGTTACGTTCCCCAGATTATGTGTTGTAGTTTGTGTATTTGCATGTGTTTATTTCAGGAAATGGCTTCCTGAAATCCCTCAAGCAGCTGATTGGTCGACTCCATGGCTAAGTGGAGAGCTGACCTCGCCCCCTCGTCAAGACACAGCTGTCTCCAATTACCCATTCCTTCAGAAGCTATATAAAAGCCAGTGTTCTGTTCAGGATAGAGATTTTGCTGGGAGGTCATTGCAGAGAGATTTTGCTAGAGGTTGATTTTGCTGGGAGTTCATTGCTGGGAAGTGGTATGTTCTGGGAGTTTGTTGCTCAGGTAGAGCTTATTTGATATCCTTTGTTTCTTAGTTTGTTTGTGAAAAAGATTGATATTCTGTTTCATTTGTTCCTAGGGGGAAGGGGAAGGCACCTAGGGAGTGCTTAGGCAAGAGGCCCGCGGGCATACATATACCCGTAGTTTTTTTTTATTTTTTTTTTTATTTCACCTTTATTTAACCAGGTAGGCTAGTTGAGAACAAGTTCTCATTTGCAACTGCGACCTGGCCAAGATAAAGCATAGCAGTGTGAGCATACAACAAAGAGTTACACATGGAGTAAACAATTAACAAGTCAATAACACAGTAGAAAAAAAAGGGGGAGTCTATATACAATGTGTGCAAAAGGTATGAGGAGGTAGGCGAATAATTACAATTTCGCAGATTAACACTGGAGTGATAAATGATCAGATGGTCATGTACAGGTAGAGATATTGGTGTGCAAAAGAGCAGAAAAGTAAATAAATAAAAACAGTATGGGGATGAGGTAGGTGAAAATGGGTGGGCTATTTACCAATAGACTATGTACAGCTGCAGCGATCGGTTAGCTGCTCAGATAGCTGATGTTTGAAGTTGGTGAGGGAGATAAAAGTCTCCAACTTCAGCGATTTTTGCAATTCGTTCCAGTCACAGGCAGCAGAGTACTGGAACGAAAGGCGGCCAAATGAGGTGTTGGCTTTAGGGATGATCAGTGAGATACACCTGCTGGAGCGCGTGCTACGGATGGGTGTTGCCATCGTGACCAGTGAAATAAGATAAGGCGGAGCTTTACCTAGCATGGACTTGTAGATGACCTGGAGCCAGTGGGTCTGGCGACGAATATGTAGCGAGGGCCAGACGACTAGAGCATACAAGTCGCAGTGGTGGGTGGTATAAGGTGCTTTAGTGACAAAACGGATGGCACTGTGATAGACTGCATCCAGTTTGCTGAGTAGAGTGTTGGAAGCCATTTTGTAGATGACATCGCCGAAGTCGAGGATCGGTAGGATAGTCAGTTTTACTAGGGTAAGCTTGGCGGCGTGAGTGAAGGAGGCTTTGTTGCGGAATAGAAAGCCGACTCTTGATTTGATTTTCGATTGGAGATGTTTGATATGAGTCTGGAAGGAGAGTTTGCAGTCTAGCCAGACACCTAGGTACTTATAGATGTCCACATATTCAAGGTCGGAACCATCCAGGGTGGTGATGCTAGTCGGGCATGCGGGTGCAGGCAGCGATCGGTTGAAAAGCATGCATTTGGTTTTACTAGCGTTTAAGAGCAGTTGGAGGCCACGGATTCATTGTCTATGCACAATAGGTAACACCTGGGCGGACCACCCCCTGTATTTTGGTTAGGGCACCAGGTGGTGCTAAATTAGGTAAGAAGTGGGTAGGCAGGTAAGATAGGAGAGGGGGGGGCTTTGAGATTTACTTTCTTTGCTTTTGTTTCCGTCCAGCCCCTTTTCCCCATATTACCGTGTAAAGGAATAAAGTCCTTGTAAACGGTACCACATTCTGCCTGTTGTCATTCTTACTCGCACCTACAGTCCATACCTTTTTCACTTCACGGAGAGCTTAGTTGTAGCAGGGTGTTGCGTTCCCTCTTCATAGAGGCCAAACTAAAACAAAGACATAACAAAGGAACTAAGGTCAGAACGTGACATTATTGCTGGAACAAAATTCAAAATACATTTCATCTTTATGTTCTGTTGCCATTCGGACAGTTTAAAGTATTGATTGGGGACTTATAAAATGTAACTGATTTGTGATGTTTTGTTTGTGCTTACCATATACCGTATCATACAGGGCGCATTTGGAAAAGAGACTGTCGTGGAAATGAACACCTAAGGACTCCAAGTCAAAGTTAAATGAACAGATCTTTATTGATATCGGCCGGAGAGGTTACAACAATCTCTGTCAGAAGCTCTGAATGGGTGCTTCCCCTTCAGCACTCTTTATACTTGTGCACAAACTAGGCGTCTCTGCTCTCAGGGTGCAATAAGCTGATAATGACCTTGCACACGTAGTTTCTAGACGTTGTGCCAAAGTAGCAATGTGTTCCCTTCTTTCTGCTCTTCTTCTAGCAGTCCCAGAACACAATAATAAGGAAACAACATGCCACATGTAGAGACACAATGTTTCACTCCAAGACCTAGGTCTCAATACATTTTCCCTATTAAAATAAAGGTTCAACCAAAAAATAAAATAACATACTGGATGATGTCATTTCATAGCCTGTTTTGTAGGGCTGTGAATTACTTCATAAGGAGGTCGTTGTGGGTCTCAAAGATCTTCCAATCTCTCAACAGGCAATCCAGTAAATCAATGTAATGGACCCACTTTTGGACGGGTAGCTGTTGGTCAAATTGACCCTCATTTTTCACACCAGTTCTCAGGTGAATAGTGGTGGTGTGTACCAGTTGGTCTTCACAGATAGCATGTTGTACTGAACAACATTACACAACAACTTCCCCTCTATAACGCAGAGTTGACCACCTTATTCCAGGGTTTAATCCACACCAGTGCAGCTGTGTGGCAGTTGACAGCTATCGCTGAGAAAAGCTCAGATAATCTCACTAATGTGCACTGTCGATTTAAATAATAACCATGGCAGTAATACACTTAACGATAAGTCCACAGAGACGGTGGGTGGGTGGATGGCAATTGCCTACATATCAGACAACACTCGCCATGCATGTCTTTCTGACTCTGGACACAGTTCGTTCAATTTCCTACTGGAAATGTACGCATCTCAAATTTGTTGAAAATGCATTTACAATATTGATAATGTGTCGCAATGTACTCAAAACATATTCTCACCCAGTCACACACAGACCAAGCTGGTTTGAAATGAATTGGCAGTTTGCAAGTTACATTGAAAATATGTCAAATGACAAGTAGGGTCATTACTCATTACATATGAATGTGACTCTGCAGAATTATATAGGTCATTACATCACTCAATCTCTCACAGCAGGCAATCACTGAGAACAAGCTAGAGGACAATTGACAAGGTCATTTGGTGGATTGTTTCATTTTCATAGGTTATTTTCAGACCTATTGTAGCATACCTACCTTTCCTGCTCCATTTAATGCAGAACAGAGCCAACATAATACATACATTTTATAAAACATAGAAAATATAGAATTGAAGTAAATGGGGACAAATAGAGCAATAGTATTTTTCAGAAACAGGCATTCTGTGGGTTTTTAAATTTTTTAAATCTGGTTCACAGGGGTAGTAAACTACACATGAAACATAAGCAGTCATTCAATATCTGTAGGTTTCCATGACAAATATATAAATCGAACCAGAGACCAAAGTCTGTTGATGGAGGCTAACACTGCTCTTCAAATACTTACCTTTGATCATCTGAAGAGGAAAGAGTCCCATTGGTGTAATGGAGTGTTTTTAGGGGTTTCAAACGTTATTTTTTCAGACAGAAGACAAATGTAATATCATTCAGCAACACTTCAGTTTGGTGTAAAAAAAAAATCCCAGCTGTCATAAAATACATGTTCTGGGGGCATGACAAAGTCTAGCGACTACCGTCCATGCATTCGAAGAGAAGCACCAGCACTTACGTTACAACTTGCTGAGGTCAGAATCAGAAGCTCAAGTCGCTGCGGTGTTGAAAGGAGAGCTTTGCTTTTTTTTTTTTTACAGAGTCTGGGTGTCTGAGTGTCTATGGTTGACATGGACACATCCTCCTGGACAGCCACAGCAGCAGTTGTGCTGGTGATCCTTCGACTTCCCCACTGGTCTGGCAGCAGTTGTGCTGGTGATCCTTCCAGTCCTGCAATAAGAATAAGCCAGGGTAAAGAAGTAAGGTAAGCAGTCGGTAGTGGGAAGTAATGTTTTGCCTTGTAGTCTAATACATCCCAGACCTAGGGCAACAGTACTAGGTCTGGGGATCATGTCAGATTTTCTTGGCCACTTTGAAAGGGGAAAGAGAAAAAATATGTTAGCTGTCAGTGGTTATAAGCTTGTAACGGTAACAGTAGCTGTCAAGGTGTATGCAAACTACTCACTTTGGAAATGCACTCTTTGAAAATATCGTCTGCGAGCTCCATCGATGTTATTTCCAGTTGACATTTTTATGTCAGGAAATTAACCGATAAGGCTCTGGACGATTTCCTGTGTGCGTTCCATTTCCGCCTACTCTTCTCTCCCCAACCGACGCAGGCACTTGGGCAATCGTATATGATGAAATATTGTTAAATTGTGTGAGGCAGCCTGTCTGTCTGGGGAGACTTCCCTGATTGTGTCTGGTATTTGGTTCCTAAGAGTAGGCTGTCCGAATGAATCGCGCCCCCTCAAGAGTAGAGAGACAAGCGATCAGTAATAGGGTGTGTGGTGGGCTGTGATCCAATCAGAAGATTTGATGACCTGGTCCCGTGTGGCTCAGTTGGTAGAGCATGATGCTTGCAACCCAGGGTTGTGTGTTCGATTCCCAAGGGGGACCGGTATGGAAAAAGTCAGTGGTACCCAATTTTCATACTTGAGTAAAGGTACCTGAAAAGAAAACGACTCAAGTAAAAGTAAAAGTCACCCAGTAAAATACTACTTGAGTAAAAGTCACCCAGTAAAATACTACTTGAGTAAAAGTCACCCAGGAAAATACTACTTGAGTAAAAGTCTGAAAGTATTTGGTTTTAAATGGTTATAAATAATTGAAAATGTCTTATATCCTGCCATGTATTCCAAATGTAACGCGTACTTTTGGGTGTCAGGGAAAATGTAAGGAGAAAAAAGTACATTATTTTCTTTAGGAATGAAGTGGATTCAAAGTAGAAGTAGTAAAGTATAGTAGTACTTAAGTATTTTCTGTGTATTTTTCTTAAGTATTAAGCATAGAGAAATGAGTCAGAGCTGACACGACCAGTGAAAACTTAGTTAAGTGGCCTGAGACACAGTCTGTCTTACCTTTCTCTGACAGAAGGTGTAACCGTATTAGACCTTGTGGCATGCAGTGCATTTGCTCATGGCCTCCCATACACAGTTCACACACATGCTGTGGGAGAGAAAGTCGCAGAATTGAATCGAATTACAATCCAAAATGGGTAAATAATTGATTTGCAAATTAAACCTCTATTATGTCACGCTAAGTGTGACATGCCTCACTTGATTTGCAAATCAAGTGAGGCATGTCACACTTAGCGTGACATAATAGAGGTTTGATTTGTTGTTACAGAGCCCCATGCGAGCGCTACCACACTACACGACTATCTCTACCATGCAGGTACACATGCATAGTTCTTTCCAGATATTTCCTCTGACGTATCACCGACATAGCCCACTTACTAACGACAAAAACACCAACAACAACATCCCAACAAGAGGCGCCAGGGGAACCTCTAGGGGAACCAAGAGGCACTACATGTCACCGCTGACTTTTTTGTTGATATGATGCAAGGGTTATAGTTCCCTGTCTCTCTCTCCATCTAACAAAGGCTCTCAGGTGGTAGAAGGTCCTGTGGCTTCAAGGTTGTTTGATCCTTTATCTCCATATAGTTTATTTGTATCAAGTAGCAGGTGTGATATTTCAAACAGCCCTGACAGTTTTATCCTCCAGGGAGAGACCTGGATGGAAAGGAACACAGCCGAGAGAAAGAGAAAGAGAGAGAGAGAGAGAGAAGAACGAGAGAAAGGGTGGGGTGACAGACAGACGGAAAGACAGACGGACAGACAGACAGATGGACGAACAGAAAGACGGAAAGACTGACGGACAGACGGAAAGACGGACGGGCGGAAAGACGGAAAGACAGACAGACAGTGGTTGTAAATAGCCAGGAGGTCAGAAATGAGGAAATAGGCATTGGGGACCGACCATATATTTATACCATGTATGGCCTCATAGAAATAACTAATTAGAGCAGGTGAGGTGAGTGAGAGTTTTCTCGAAAGGAGATAGTGGGAGCGAGAGAGAGGGTCCCTCAATGTACTGTACCTTGATGATGATCTCCGTGACTTCTGAGGCTCTCTTCCCCTGAGGCTCTTTTCCCCCGGATTTTCTGGGTGCTGGAATGATATCTGAATCTGGAAGGGCTGGGTGAGTGTACACTGAAGGAGGGAAGATCATTGAAGTCTAACTAAAATGAATCCAAACGAGTACAAAAACCTCTGTACATACCCAGCATTTCCCCTAGGCCTTGTTCAATAGGCACAAAACAGAAGAAAACATCTTTCTGAAATGTTGTCATTCCCACAATAGCTGTCCTTCCGCAAACCTTCCTCGCCCCACACCTAATAACTCCTGACCTAATTCCCTATTTTATGCTTCAAAATAAGAGTCGAAAAAAGGGGAAATGTGGGTGGATCTAGGAAGGAAATTAGGCCAGATAACAGCCTGCCCCACACATTATCCAAATGGCACGGCAGGGAGGAGGGGGAGAGTGGAGAGATACATCTGTGGTACAGGGAAAGGCATACAATGCCTTCAGAAAGTATTAATACCCCTTGACCAATTCCACATTTTATTGTGTTACAGCCTGAATGGATTACTTCTTTTTTTCTCTCACCCATCTACACACAATACACCATAAAGTGAAAACATGTTTTTAAACATTTTTGCTAATGTATTGAAATTGAAAACAAAAATGTCATTTACAAAATAATCCCTTTTAGCAGCGATTTACAGCTGTGAGTCTTTCTGTGTAAGAGCTTTTCACACCTGGGCTGTACAATATCTGCACATTATTCTTGAAAAAAATATTCAAGCTCTGTCAAATTGGTTTTTGTCAAATTGCTAGACAGGCATTTTCAAGTCTTGCCAGAGATTTTAAGGCGATTTAAGTCTAAACTGTAACTAGGCCAATCAGGAACATTCAATGTCACATTGGTAAGCAACTCCAGTGTATATTTAGCCTTGTGATTTAGGTTATTGACCTGCTGAAAGGACAGTTAGTCTCCAAGTGTTTCTAGGATTGCCTGTGCTTAGCTCTATTGCATTTATTTTTATCCCCAAAAACTCCTTTGCAGATGACAAGCATACCCATAAGATGACGCCGCCACCACCAGGCATGAAAATATTAAGAGTGGTACTCATTGATGTGTTGTATTTGCCCCAAACATAACTCTTTGTATTCAGGGCATGCAGGGCATGAACTCTTTGTATTCAGGGCATGAAGTGTGTATTTCCTGTTTTACTTTAGTAAACAGGATGCATGTTTTGCAGTATTTTTATTCTGTATTGTTTTCTTCTTTTCATGCTGTCAATTAGGTTAGCATTGTGGAGTAACTACAATGTTGTTGATCCATCCTCAGTTTCCTCCTATCACAGACATTAAACTCTGTAACTGTTTTAAAGTCACCATTGGCCTCATGGTGAAATCCCTGTGTGGTTTCTTTCCTCCCCGGCAAATAAGTTAGAAAGGATTTCTGTACCTTTGTAGTGACTGGGTGTACTGATACACCATCCAAAGTGTAATTAATAACTTCACAATGCTCAAAGGAATATTCAATGTCTACTTTTATATTGTTTTAACCCATCTACCAATAGGTGCCCTTCTTTGCGAGGCATTGGAAAACCTCCCTGGTCTTTGTGTTTGAATCTGTGTTTGAAATTCACTGCTCGACTGAGAGGCCTAACAGATAATTGTATGTGTGGGGTACAGAGATGAGGTAGACATTCAAAAATCATGTTAAACACTGTTATTGCACACAGAGTGAATCTATGCAACTTATTATGTGCCTTGTTAAGCATGTGTTTACTCCTGAACATATTTAGGCTTCCAATAACAAAGGGGTTGAAATACTTATTGACTCAAGACATTTCAGCTTTTCATTTTTTATTAATTTGTAAAAAACAATAGAAAAATATAATTTCACTTTGACATTATGGCATAGTGACACAATCTGAATTTAATACATTTTAAATTCAGGCTGTAACACAACAAAATGAGTAAAAAGTTAAGGGGTGTTAATATATATAATTTTTCTTCCCATCCACGACACCCTTTCTTTTTATTTTACAGTAGTTACATAGCAAGAATAAAGTCATTTGATATTTTGACACATTATATGTAGATACATAGTACTTATACCTAATACATTGTGTTTTCAGTCATAACTCATTATGAACATGAGCTTTTAAACCCCTCAGCTACTCATTGATTGTAAGTTAAAAACAAATATTTTTACTAAAAGTATTATTACATTGTTGATTGATTGACTATTGGCTGACTTCGGCCATGAACAACTTTACCGGCACTTGATATCACCTTTCCTACGGGAACAGCTGAGCCGCTTGGGGAAGGTAAACAGGAAACGCTGCAGCGCCGCTGAGACCAGTGTTAACTCCAACAAGCTGCTTGTTACCTTCAGCTTGCTACTCTGTGGCAATGTACACCCCTGTCCTGGCCCAAACACCACAAAGCAAGCTAAACAACTATGTCCAAACTGTGGTGAGACCGTAAGGAAGAATTCAAAAGCGATGGCTTGTGACATTTGTGATTTGTTTGTTCACATAAAGTATGGATCTATCAACCCCCCGAGCTGACAAGGTACAAATCTGTCGTTCTGCCCCTGAACAGGCAGTTAACCCACTGTTCCTAGGCCGTCATTGAAAATAAGAATTTGTTCTTAACTGACTTGCCTAGTTAAATAAAGGCAAATATGATGAAGTTGTGAAGTCTCAAAGTAACATTTAGCTTGTTTGCAATGTATGCTGTTTAAATGCAGTGCCAAACATTGGGATACTGGACACAAGCAGGGATGATAAGTGCAATCTAGATGAGATGGTTGGTGAATCAGCAGTGGGCACAGAAAATGACATGTTTGACTGTTTCAATCGGAGAGGACTTCATTTTATCCATGTGAATGCATGGAGCCTGCTGCCGAAATTAGAGGAATTAAAACTCCTTGCTTCTAACACATGGGCTGCAGTAGTTACTGTGACTGAGACATGGCTCGATGGGTCAATTGAGGACGATGAGGTTGAACTACCGGGTTATAGCATTCATTGAATTGAACGAAACGGTGGCTGTATGTGTTTTTACTAGGAGGGATGTGCATTTTAACCCTTGTTCAGATCTGAAAATGGATAGTCTTGAGTTTGCATGGGTAGATATACTGCTTCCTAAATGTTGTCCTATACTTGTTGGTGTGTGCTATTGGCCTCCTAAGCAGAATAATTGCTATGATTTACTTTAATCTAATTGCTGTGATCACAATGTATTTGCTGATAGAGAATGTATTCTGCATGGCGATTTTAATACAAATGTGCAGTTATCACCGAAGAAAAGTACACTAGTAAATGCCCTGTATAACTTTAATCAGTTATTTGGACTAAAACAGCTGATTGTTGAGCCAACCCGGGTGTGTATTGACAGTAAATCAACTTTGATTATTGATTATTGTATCAGATCAAGAGAACGTCTGTCAGGCAGCAGTCTTAAATATTGGTTTTAGTGATCATATGTACCTACTGTACCCATAAGACATCCCAAATCACACTAGAGCCAGGTAATATATATACATGAAGGTACGGTCTATGAAACAATACTTAAAATAAGTTTTGGATTGGTCTCATGTACTAAACTGTGATGATATGGATCAAGATTGGTATCTTTTTAAAGATCTGTTTCTGTCTGCACTCAACTCTCTGGCTCCAATGAAACAAATTTGAATCAAACAGCGATCAGAGAAATAGATCACTTCCGAGATCTTAGACCTCGTAAAAAAAAGGGATCGCCACCTGGCCAGGTTCAGTAGGACAAATCCACAACAAGATTATGACGGTTATATTAACTGTAGAAACCAGGCAAGATACAAAATGGATAAGGCCAAATCCCAACATTATACAGATGCCATTAATGGCAATTTACATCAGCCTCGTAATCTGTGGAATATTTTAAAGGACATTGGCTCAAAAACTCTCCATAAGGTAAAATCCTCATCTCTCATTAAGAAGGTACCCATCTGCTCTGGACACTATAGCCAGTCTTTCATTAACAACTTTTACCGTAGCAAAGGTATCACAAATGATTTGTTTGTGCTGTGCATGGTAACAGAGGACAAAGTTAACAATCTACTATGCTTAATGAGCACAAACAAAGCAACTGGGCTGGATAACCTCTTGCAAGATCCATAAAGGATAGTGCTTGTGTCACTGCTAAAATGATAACACATATTGTAAACTATTTCTATTAGTAGTGGTAAACAAAAGTAGGAAACTACAAGCCTGTGTCAATTCTCAGCACCTTATCCAAAGTAGTTGAGAGATTCGTTTTTAATCAACTTGTGGGACACCTTCTTGAGCACAAACTTCTTTATCTGGCTTTAGAACAGCTCATTCCACTGATACTTGCCTTATCCACCTTTTTGACCACATTAAGCAGGAACGTGAGAAGGGGGAACTATAAAGGAATGGTCATGTTAGACTTGCAGAAAGCTTTTGACACTGTGGACCATGATATTCTCCTGATGAAACTGAAATGCATGGGTCTAAATGATGTAGCAGTGAATTGGTTTAGGTCTAATCTGACCAAGTATGTAATGTTGGTTATGTTCTGTCAGAGGCCACAGAAATATCCTGTGGAGTACCACAGGGATCCATTTTAGGGCCTCTCTTATTTCTTATATACATTAATGATATGCCAGATACAGTAAAGTGCACACTCCTGCTTCATGCTGATGATTCAGCTGGTATCAGGGAAGGATACAGTTTACATAGAGGAGACCCTGAGTAAGGAATTGCATTTAGCTAGAGATTGGTTGTCTGACAACAAATTGCCACTACATTTGGTAAAAACTGAATCAATTTTAATTGGAACAAAACTTAGATTTCTTAGGGCTGACAGGATGACTAAACTGTGCAGGCAATTATATTGAATCTAAAACAAGTGTATCTTATCTTGGAGTGTCCCTGGATCAACCCCTTTCTGAAGACCCGATTGCTGCTATAATTCTTTCTAAAATGTCGAAGAAATAGACATTTTTACATTGTAACACTAGATAGTTTAACATTGAAGTTAATAAACTGCTCGTCTCAACCTTGATTCAGTGTCATTTTGATTATGCCTGCTCTGCTTGGTATAGCGGGCTATCAAAAAAGCTGAAAAAGAGAATGTAGGTCATGCAAAATAATGTTATCAGGTATGTGCTGAATGTCCTCCCTACGACCCACATAGGGGTACAGGAATTAGTCTTTGGTTTTCTAGGCAACGCCCCCCACAATGCAGCCGCAGCACACATTGAAATAATGAACAATACAGGCTTGGAACCACTAACCCTGGCAATTTGACTGGTAAACGCATAGTCCCAGTCGGAATTAATGTCGCGGCCCCAATGGGGTAACCTGTGGATACCTAGGTTACCCCATTGGCTTACAGCAAAAACGTACCCGCAATATTCTTGTCTGCTTTAGTCAATTACTAAACTACATTAAAGTAAAGTACAACAGTGCCTAAAGTTTACTTTTCAACATTGCCTACTCCTGAGCGTTCTCACTGATTAAAAAACGTAATATTGTAGGGCTTCTCTCATGCCCCCTTTCATGACTGACGGTGCTAGCAGCCACATGAGTGAGGGAGTGAGGGAGGGAGGCTGAGTGAGTGCTACAGTAGCTAGCTAGCCAAGACCAACAACACAAACAGACTATACAGCTACAAGTACTGAGTGGAGTTACAAATAGACTATACTAAACAAATTAAATGTATTTCTTACCTGTAATGAAATTAGTTCCACACACGTAGCTACTTGGACACCGGATCCCCACAGGGCTCTTCTCACAGCCTTTCAGCATGTTTTGTTATTTATGTTCAACAAAAAAGACGAAGTAGGCTCTTTTACAATGGGGGCCAACAGAAAATAATATTTTTTCCCCCAATTTGTGGTCGAGGGGAATTCCTTTTATTATTATTATGAATATCGACTCGTAATATGGGTACACTCGCAATGGCTGCCTGGTAATGTGAGGCAATCATTTCCATGTTCAGTCAAATCATGTTAACCAGAGTCATATACGTATTTAGAGAATTGGGCCAACTTTTTTGAATGTTCAATATTGTTCTAGTTCTAGACATTCCGTTGCATAGCATCAGCATGAAATATATCATGTTAATAGGGCGCAAGCATGGCTGCCATCAAATATTGAAATGTCATGTAAATGTATCATAATGCTTTCTGGGTAAAATGTATTCGACCTAGAATAAATACCTAATGTTAATAGGGAGCCAACATGGTCAGTGCTATCCTCGGGACGTTGCTACCCAAAACCCTAACCTTAACCTCTACCCTCACCTAACATGTACCCTTACCTTAACCATTTTTATGTCAACTTCAATGGGGTATGGACGTCCCAAGGATCCCGGAGAGCACATACTGATCCAGCTTGGCTGTCATAGAGTGGTGTCATGTAAAAATGTATCATAATGCAGAAAACTCAATGGGACAGCTCTCTAAATACATAATAATAATTTATTAAATGTGTATTTAAAAAAAAAAAAGAAGAAAAGACACAAGAAATACATCATAATGAGTAGCCTAGCTATAGTTAGCTAGGTCAACCAAATACATCATAATGAGTAGCCTAGCTATAGTTAGCTAGGTCAACCAAATACATCATAATGAGTAGCCTAGCTATAGTTAGCTAGGTCAACCAAATACATCATAATGAGTAGCCTAGCTATAGTTAGCTAGGTCAACCAAATACATCATAATGAGTAGCCTAGCTATAGTTAGCTAGGTCAACCAAATACATCATAATGAGTAGCCTAGCTATAGTTAGCTAGGTCAACCAAATACATCATAATGAGTAGCCTAGCTATAGTTAGCTAGGTCAACCAAATACATCATAATGAGTAGCCTAGCTATAGTTAGCTAGGTCAACCAAATACATCATAATGAGTAGCCTAGCTATAGTTAGCTAGGTCAACCAAATACATCATAATGAGTAGCCTAGCTATAGTTAGCTAGGTCAACCAAATACATCATAATGAGTAGCCTAGCTATAGTTAGCTAGGTCAACCAAATACATCATAATGAGTAGCCTAGCTATAGTTAGCTAGGTCAACCAAATACATCATAATGAGTAGCCTAGCTATAGTTAGCTAGGTCAACCAAATACATCATAATGAGTAGCCTAGCTATAGTTAGCTAGGTCAACCAAATACATCATAATGAGTAGCCTAGCTATAGTTAGCTAGGTCAACCAAATACATCATAATGAGTAGCCTAGCTATAGTTAGCTAGGTCAACCAAATACATCATAATGAGTAGCCTAGCTATAGTTAGCTAGGTCAACCAAATGCATCATAATGAGTAGCCTAGCTATAGTTAGCTAGGTCAACCAAATACACCATAATGAGTAGCCTAGCTATAGTTAGCTAGGTCAACCAAATACATCATAATGAGTAGCCTAGCTATAGTTAGCTAGGTCAACCAATAGAGGTTATGTCTTTAAGTGGAATACATCATAATGAGTAGCCTAGCTATAGTTAGCTAGGTCAACCAATAGAGGTTATGTCTTTAAGTGAAATACATCATAATGAGTAGCCTAGCTATAGTTAGCTAGGTCAACCAATAGAGGTCATGTCTTTAAGTGGGTGCATCCTCCAAAGATGGAGAGGGACAGTTCATGACTTGATCAGAGGAAGGTGGTCAGAGACATGGTTGATGAAGTGTCTGTAGACGATCTTGTAGACGACTACTCTAGGAACCAGTCGTTTAGCCGCTGGACTTCTCACAATGTATGGCACCCACTTGGGTGTGATGCCTTAGCGGCACCAGAAAACTCACCACACATAGTTGTGTAATAGCCAGTCGTCCTCACTATCAGCCCTCTGCCTCAGCACTGCATTTCTTTATCTCTCATTCCTCGACTTATCCTTCAAGCTTCAGGTGACTCTTCAATTTATGTTTTATAAAGATAAGGAAGCAGCAGCCAAGTGAAACAAAAAAGCTGGTACAGTGTCCAGATACATCATTCAAACAAAAACAACTAGGCAGCTGGCTAGCCAAGCCAAAAAGAGTTGACCTGCCAAATCAAAAACAGATTTAAAAAAAAACAATTAAAAACAACTAAATATGTACATATTTACAGGCGCTCTCTGCTTAGCCGTCTACTAGGGTGTCATGGCTCTGACAACTGATGTGGCAATGGAATGTATTTTTTTGTAATGTCAGTTAAGTTGAATCAAGAAATCACAGCACATATTTTAGCACATACAGTGAATGAGCTCCAAAAGTATTGGAACAGTGATACATTTCTACTCCAGCACTATGGATTTGAAATGATACAGTGACATTGAGATGCAGATAGTCAGCTGTAATTTGAGGTGTGATCCGTTTATAAACGACAGCACTTTTTGTACCTAGTCCCCCCCCCCTCCCCATTTTAGGGGACCAAAAGAATTGGGACAAATTTGCTTACATTATTTAAGTATTTTGTCCCATATTCCAAGCATGCAGTGACTACATCAAGCTTGTGACTCTACAAACTTGTTGGATGCATTTGCTGTTTGTTTTGGTTGTGTACAAAAAGTGCTGTAACTTCTAAACGGATCACCAGATACGGATACCCTTAATGGTGAGCGTGGTCATTTGGCTGGCCATTTACCCTTGTCCAAAATCCCATGACCGTCACAGCCATAGAGCAGGCGTGCAGTCGTGTGTGTGTGTGTGTGTGTGTGTGTGTGTGTGTGTGTGTGTGTGTGTGTGTGTGTGTGTGTGTGTGTGTGTGTGTGTGTGTGTGTGAGAGAGATCTGTAGGGAATACACCATTGTACTCACGCAGCACGGCTCCAGAAAAACAGCTATATTTGCAAATAGACTGATTGTGTGCAGTGTCCCGGGTCCCAGAGACCTGAGACAATTACTCACACTGTGTTGAAGGACAGGCTGTTTGTGTTGTGGCATCATAATACTGAATGACCTGAAGCCGTTCAAATATCTCTCATCATTGTCTTTGTCTTTGCACACCACATTACAGTATATTAAAGCGGCAACCCGCGGATGAAACAATAACAAACCCTGTTTCGGTAAAAAAGCAAGCTATGGGATGGTCCTGGAGAAATGTAACCACTCTCAAATTCATAGACAGACCTACGGATGCAAGGACTGACCATCCATGATGTCAAAATTTAAGCTTTAGCTATGATTTGAGGCTACATAGTGTTTGTTTACATTCACTTTTTTTACACAAACATTGTAGTAAAACAAGAAAACTGATCTGCTCAAGATTGACTATTGAATTATTCATAACTTTCTCTCTGCACTTGTGTGATTCATAGTTTGTACACTTTAAATGAAAGTCACTTTGGGGGAAAGTGATAGAGGTATTAATATAACAAATTACTCCGAATCGGACAGTCTGAAATACATTCCAATCACCAAACAAGGGAGAGAAGGTTGCAGGGTCAACGGGAGAGGGAGGGCAGATGAGTGAAAGTGATACGAGTGAAAGAGACAGGTGGAGAGAGAGGGGAGGGGCGATATATAGAGGGATGAAGAGAGTGAAAGAGAGAGCTGGGGGGGAAGAGAGAGTCATTTAACAAAGAAGAGTCTCATGGCAGCACAACATCATTCACTTCCTAGTTTGAAAGCGAGAGAGAGAAAGAGAGGGAGAGGTGGAGAAAGAGAGGAATAAATACGGGGAAGTGAGCAATAAAAAGATGGGGGTGAGATGACAGAGAGTGAGAAATAAATATATGGAAGATACAGAAAGAGAGGGAAAGAGAAATGTGGAAGAGTGAAAGAGTGAGAATAAAGAGAGTGTTAGAGAAAAAACGAAACATTCTAAGACTTACAACACAATTTCACACTAGGAATGAAAAACATAGAACACACTAAAGTCTATTCATAAATACACTCTATGGGTCATTTCTGCTTGGCTGTCAATGAACTGTGTCACGCCCTAATCTGTTTCACCTGTCTGGTGCTTGTCTCCACCCCCCCACCAGGTGTTTCCCATTTGTCATCATTACCCTCTGTGTATTTATACCAGTGTTTTCTGTTTGTCTGTTGCCAGGTTGTCTTGTCAAGTCTTATCAGTGTGGTTTCCTGTTTGAGTCGGTCTAGTTTTCCCCGTTTCTGACCATTCTGCCTGCCTGCAGTTCTGTACCTCATTAACTCTGTCCTGGATTACTGACCTCTGCCTGCCCTGGCCTGTCCCCTTGCAGAATAAATAGCATGAGAACTGTGCTATACATCTGGGTCATATCCTGAGTAGTGATAAACTGAAAAAGAAAGCAAGAAGGGTTTTTTACGCTATCAAAAGACAAATTCAAATTGGCATACCAATTAGAACTTGGCTCAAAATATTCAAATCAACAATTGAACCATTGTCCTATATAGAAGTGAACTGTGGGATCCGTTAACCAAACAAGATTTTTTTTAAATGGGATAAACATCGAATTGAAATCCTGAATGTAAAATTCTGCAAAAGCATTCTTAGAATACAGAGAAAAGCCGCAAATAATTTGTGCAATTAGGCCAATATACAATTCTAATTAATATCCAAAGACAAACCATCAAAGAGATACATATTTCCCTGAGATTTCAAGGACCCAAATATAATTTGAGGCAAAATACCGCAGTGTGCAATCATCGCAGCAAAAGGTGTGACCTGTTGCAATAAGAAAAGGACAAAAGGTGTGACCTGTTGCAATAAGAAAAGGACAAAAGGTGTGACCTGTTGCAATAAGAAAAGGACAAAAGGTGTGACCTGTTGCAATAAGAAAAGGACAAAAGGTGTGACCTGTTGCAATAAGAAAAGGACAAAAGGTGTGACCTGTTGCAATAAGAAAAGGACAAAAGGTGTGACCTGTTGCAATAAGAAAAGGACAAAAGGTGTGACCTGTTGCAATAAGAAAAGGACAAAAGGTGTGACCTGTTGCAATAAGAAAAGGACAAAAGGTGTGACCTGTTGCAATAAGAAAAGGACAAAAGGTGTGACCTGTTGCAATAAGAAAAGGACAAAAGGTGTGACCTGTTGCAATAAGAAAAGGACAAAAGGTGTGACCTGTTGCAATAAGAAAAGGACAAAAGGTGTGACCTGTTGCAATAAGAAAAGGACAAAAGGTGTGACCTGTTGCAATAAGAAAAGGACAAAAGGTGTGACCTGTTGCAATAAGAAAAGGACAAAAGGTGTGACCTGTTGCAATAAGAAAAGGACAAAAGGTGTGACCTGTTGCAATAAGAAAAGGACAAAAGGTGTGACCTGTTGCAATAAGAAAAGGACAAAAGGTGTGACCTGTTGCAATAAGAAAAGGACAAAAGGTGTGACCTGTTGCAATAAGAAAAGGACAAAAGGTGTGACCTGTTGCAATAAGAAAAGGACAAAAGGTGTGACCTGTTGCAATAAGAAAAGGACAAAAGGTGTGACCTGTTGCAATAAGAAAAGGACAAAAGGTGTGACCTGTTGCAATAAGAAAAGGACAAAAGGTGTGACCTGTTGCAATAAGAAAAGGACAAAGGTGTGACCTGTTGCAATAAGAAAAGGACAAAAGGTGTGACCTGTTGCAATAAGAAAAGGACAAAAGGTGTGACCTGTTGCAATAAGAAAAGGACAAAAGGTGTGACCTGTTGCAATAAGAAAAGGACAAAAGGTGTGACCTGTTGCAATAAGAAAAGGACAAAAGGTGTGACCTGTTGCAATAAGAAAAGGACAAAAGGTGTGACCTGTTGCAATAAGAAAAGGACAAAAGGTGTGACCTGTTGCAATAAGAAAAGGACAAAAGGTGTGACCTGTTGCAATAAGAAAAGGACAAAAGGTGTGACCTGTTGCAATAAGAAAAGGACAAAAGGTGTGACCTGTTGCAATAAGAAAAGGACAAAAGGTGTGACCTGTTGCAATAAGAAAAGGACAAAAGGTGTGACCTGTTGCAATAAGAAAAGGACAAAAGGTGTGACCTGTTGCAATAAGAAAAGGACAAAAGGTGTGACCTGTTGCAATAAGAAAAGGACAAAAGGTGTGACCTGTTGCAATAAGAAAAGGACAAAAGGTGTGACCTGTTGCAATAAGAAAAGGACAAAAGGTGTGACCTGTTGCAATAAGAAAAGGACAAAAGGTGTGACCTGTTGCAATAAAAAGGACAAAGGTGTGACCTGTTGCAATAAGAAAAGGACAAAAGGTGTGACCTGTTGCAATAAGAAAAGGACAAAAGGTGTGACCTGTTGCAATAAGAAAAGGACAAAAGGTGTGACCTGTTGCAATAAGAAAAGGACAAAAGGTGTGACCTGTTGCAATAAGAAAAGGACAAAAGGTGTGACCTGTTGCAATAAGAAAAGGACAAAAGGTGTGACCTGTTGCAATAAGAAAAGGACAAAAGGTGTGACCTGTTGCAATAAGAAAGGACAAAAGGTGTGACCTGTTGCAATAAGAAAAGGACAAAAGGTGTGACCTGTTGCAATAAGAAAAGGACAAAAGGTGTGACCTGTTGCAATAAGAAAAGGACAAAAGGTGTGACCTGTTGCAATAAGAAAAGGACAAAAGGTGTGACCTGTTGCAATAAGAAAAGGACAAAAGGTGTGACCTGTTGCAATAAGAAAAGGACAAAAGGTGTGACCTGTTGCAATAAGAAAAGGACAAAAGGTGTGACCTGTTGCAATAAGAAAAGGACAAAAGGTGTGACCTGTTGCAATAAGAAAAGGACAAAAGGTGTGACCTGTTGCAATAAGAAAAGGACAAAAGGTGTGACCTGTTGCAATAAGAAAAGGACAAAAGGTGTGACCTGTTGCAATAAGAAAAGGACAAAAGGTGTGACCTGTTGCAATAAGAAAAGGACAAAAGGTGTGACCTGTTGCAATAAGAAAAGGACAAAAGGTGTGACCTGTTGCAATAAGAAAAAGGACAAAAGGTGTGACCTGTTGCAATAAGAAAAGGACAAAAGGTGTGACCTGTTGCAATAAGAAAAGGACAAAAGGTGTGACCTGTTGCAATAAGAAAAGGACAAAAGGTGTGACCTGTTGCAATAAGAAAGGACAAAAGGTGTGACCTGTTGCAATAAGAAAAGGACAAAAGGTGTGACCTGTTGCAATAAGAAAAGGACAAAAGGTGTGACCTGTTGCAATAAGAAAAGGACAAAAGGTGTGACCTGTTGCAATAAGAAAAGGACAAAAGGTGTGACCTGTTGCAATAAGAAAAGGACAAAAGGTGTGACCTGTTGCAATAAGAAAAGGACAAAAGGTGTGACCTGTTGCAATAAGAAAAGGACAAAAGGTGTGACCTGTTGCAATAAGAAAAGGACAAAAGGTGTGACCTGTTGCAATAAGAAAAGGACAAAAGGTGTGACCTGTTGCAATAAGAAAAGGACAAAAGGTGTGACCTGTTGCAATAAGAAAAGGACAAAAGGTGTGACCTGTTGCAATAAGAAAAGGACAAAAAGGTGTGACCTGTTGCAATAAGAAAAGGACAAAAAGGTGGACCTGTTGCAATAAGAAAAGGACAAAAGGTGTGACCTGTTGCAATAAGAAAAGGACAAAAGGTGTGACCTGTTTGCAATAAGAAAAGGACAAAAGGTGTGACCTGTTGCAATAAGAAAAGGACAAAGGTGTGACCTGTTGCAATAAGAAAAGGACAAAAGGTGTGACCTGTTGCAATAAGAAAAGGACAAAAGGTGTGACCTGTTGCAATAAGAAAAGGACAAAAGGTGTGACCTGTTGCAATAAGAAAAGGACAAAAGGTGTGACCTGTTGCAATAAGAAAAGGACAAAAGGTGTGACCTGTTGCAATAAGAAAAGGACAAAAGGTGTGACCTGTTGCAATAAGAAAAGGACAAAAGGTGTGACCTGTTGCAATAAGAAAAGGACAAAAGGTGTGACCTGTTGCAATAAGAAAAGGACAAAAGGTGTGACCTGTTGCAATAAGAAAAGGACAAAAGGTGTGACCTGTTGCAATAAGAAAAGGACAAAAGGTGTGGACCTGTTGCAATAAGAAAAGGACAAAAGGTGTGTGACCTGTTGCAATAAGGAAAAGGACAAAAAGGTGTTGACCTGTTTGCAATAAGAAAAGGACAAAAGGTGTGACCTGTTGCAATAAGAAAAGGACAAAAGGTGTGACCTGTTGCAATAAGAAAAGGACAAAAGGTGGTGACCTGTTGCAATAAGAAAAGGACAAAAGGTGTGACCTGTTGCAATAAGAAAAGGACAAAAGGTGTGACCTGTTGCAATAAGAAAGGACAAAAGGTGTGACCTGTTGCAATAAGAAAAGGACAAAAGGTGTGACCTGTTGCAATAAGAAAAGGACAAAAGGTGTGACCTGTTGCAATAAGAAAGGACAAAAGGTGTGACCTGTTGCAATAAGAAAAGGACAAAAGGTGTGACCTGTTGCAATAAGAAAAAGGACAAAAGGTGTGACCTGTTGCAATAAGAAAAGGACAAAAGGTGTGACCTGTTGCAATAAGAAAAGGACAAAAGGTGTGACCTGTTGCAATAAGAAAAGGACAAAAGGTGTGACCTGTTGCAATAAGAAAAGGACAAAAGGTGTGACCTGTTGCAATAAGAAAAGGACAAAAGGTGTGACCTGTTGCAATAAGAAAAGGACAAAAGGTGTGACCTGTTGCAATAAGAAAAGGACAAAAGGTGTGACCTGTTGCAATAAGAAAAGGACAAAGGTGTGACCTGTTGCAATAAGAAAAGGACAAAAGGTGTGACCTGTTGCAATAAGAAAAGGACAAAAGGTGTGACCTGTTGCAATAAGAAAAGGACAAAAGGTGTGACCTGTTGCAATAAGAAAAGGACAAAAGGTGTGACCTGTTGCAATAAGAAAAGGACAAAAGGTGTGACCTGTTGCAATAAGAAAAGGACAAAAGGTGTGACCTGTTGCAATAAGAAAAGGACAAAAGGTGTGACCTGTTGCAATAAGAAAAGGACAAAAGGTGTGACCTGTTGCAATAAGAAAAGGACAAAAGGTGTGACCTGTTGCAATAAGAAAAGGACAAAAGGTGTGACCTGTTGCAATAAGAAAAGGACAAAAGGTGTGACCTGTTGCAATAAGAAAAGGACAAAAGGTGTGACCTGTTGCAATAAGAAAAGGACAAAAGGTGTGACCTGTTGCAATAAGAAAAGGACAAAAGGTGTGACCTGTTGCAATAAGAAAAGGACAAAAGGTGTGACCTGTTGCAATAAGAAAAGGACAAAAGGTGTGACCTGTTGCAATAAGAAAAGGACAAAAGGTGTGACCTGTTGCAATAAGAAAAGGACAAAAGGTGTGACCTGTTGCAATAAGAAAAGGACAAAAGGTGTGACCTGTTGCAATAAGAAAAGGACAAAAGGTGTGACCTGTTGCAATAAGAAAAGGACAAAAGGTGTGACCTGTTGCAATAAGAAAAGGACAAAAGGTGTGACCTGTTGCAATAAGAAAAGGACAAAAGGTGTGACCTGTTGCAATAAGAAAAGGACAAAAGGTGTGACCTGTTGCAATAAGAAAAGGACAAAAGGTGTGACCTGTTGCAATAAGAAAAGGACAAAAGGTGTGACCTGTTGCAATAAGAAAAGGACAAAAGGTGTGACCTGTTGCAATAAGAAAAGGACAAAAGGTGTGACCTGTTGCAATAAGAAAAGGACAAAAGGTGTGACCTGTTGCAATAAGAAAAGGACAAAAGGTGTGACCTGTTGCAATAAGAAAAGGACAAAAGGTGTGACCTGTTGCAATAAGAAAAGGACAAAAGGTGTGACCTGTTGCAATAAGAAAAGGACAAAAGGTGTGACCTGTTGCAATAAGAAAAGGACAAAAGGTGTGACCTGTTGCAATAAGAAAAGGACAAAAGGTGTGACCTGTTGCAATAAGAAAAGGACAAAAGGTGTGACCTGTTGCAATAAGAAAAGGACAAAGGTGTGACCTGTTGCAATAAGAAAAGGACAAAAGGTGTGACCTGTTGCAATAAGAAAAGGACAAAAGGTGTGACCTGTTGCAATAAGAAAAGGGTACTAAAGGTGTGACCTGTTGCAATAAGAAAAGGACAAAAGGTGTGACCTGTTGCAATAAGAAAAGGACAAAAGGTGTGACCTGTTGCAATAAGAAAAGGACAAAAGGTGTGACCTGTTGCAATAAGAAAAGGACAAAAGGTGTGACCTGTTGCAATAAGAAAAGGCAAAAGGTGTGACCTGTTGCAATAAGAAAAGGGCAAAAGGTGTGACCTGTTGCAATAAGAAAAGGGCAAAAGGTGTGACCTGTTGCAATAAGAAAAGGGCAAAAGGTGTGACCTGTTGCAATAAGAAAAGGACAAAAGGTGTGACCTGTTGCAATAAGAAAAGGACAAAAGGTGTGACCTGTTGCAATAAGAAAAGGACAAAAGGTGTGACCTGTTGCAATAAGAAAAGGACAAAAGGTGTGACCTGTTGCAATAAGAAAAGGACAAAGGTGTGACCTGTTGCAATAAGAAAAGGACAAAAGGTGTGACCTGTTGCAATAAGAAAAGGACAAAAGGTGTGACCTGTTGCAATAAGAAAAGGACAAAAGGTGTGACCTGTTGCAATAAGAAAAGGACAAAAGGTGTGACCTGTTGCAATAAGAAAAGGACAAAAAGGCGTGTGACCTGTTGCAATAAGAAAAGGACAAAAGGTGTGACCTGTTGCAATAAGAAAAGGACAAAAGGTGTGACCTGTTGCAATAAGAAAAGGACAAAAGGTGTGACCTGTTGCAATAAGAAAAGGACAAAAGGTGTGACCTGTTGCAATAAGAAAGGACAAAAGGTGTGACCTGTTGCAATAAGAAAGGACAAAAGGTGTGACCTGTTGCAATAAGAAAAGGACAAAAGGTGTGACCTGTTGCAATAAGAAAAGGACAAAAGGTGTGACCTGTTGCAATAAGAAAAGGACAAAAGGTGTGACCTGTTGCCAATAAGAAAAGGACAAAAGGTGTGACCTGTTGCAATAAGAAAAGGACAAAAGGTGTGACCTGTTGCAATAAGAAAAGGACAAAAGGTGTGACCTGTTGCAATAAGAAAAGGACAAAAGGTGTGACCTGTTGCAATAAGAAAAGGACAAAAGGTGTGACCTGTTGCAATAAGAAAAGGACAAAAGGTGTGACCTGTTGCAATAAGAAAAGGGCAAAAGGTGTGACCTGTTGCAATAAGAAAAGGACAAAAGGTGTGACCTGTTGCAATAAGAAAAGGACAAAAGGTGTGACCTGTTGCAATAAGAAAGGACAAAAGGTGTGACCTGTTGCAATAAGAAAAGGACAAAAGGTGTGACCTGTTGCAATAAGAAAAGGGCAAAAGGTGTGACCTGTTGCAATAAGAAAAGGGTAACTAGTGTGACCTGTTGCAATAAGAAAAGGGTAACTAGTGTGACCTGTTGCAATAAGAAAAGGGTAACTAGTGTGACCTGTTGCAATAAGAAAAGGGCAAAAGGTGTGACCTGTTGCAATAAGAAAAGGGCAAAAGGTGTGACCTGTTGCAATAAGAAAAGGGTAACTAGTGTGACCTTTTGCAATAAGAAAAGGGCAAAAGGTTGTGACCTTTTGCAATAAGAAAAGGGTAACTAGTGGCGAACATGTATTTACAATGTAAATAAAACCAAGGCCAATGTTTATCTGTTTATATAATTTCCCTTGTCATTTGTACTTCTACTTTTTGCACACACAGGACAAGCTCTGGCACATATGCCAGCTTGCTGAGTGGGCCCTACTGGAGCCAGGCAGTTGTATAAGGTGCGAGTAGCTGAATTTGTCTGTGAGCCATTTTCTCTTAATTTATAGGCAAATGTATATTTTATTTAGTGTATCGACCATAAGCCTGTGCAGGTCCGGACCGATACACTCGTTTTTGTGTTTGTTTTTGTATATAGTTAATCATTTAACTTTTGAAACTTGTGTTTAATGTTAATTTATGATGGTTTATTTCACTTGCTTTGGCACTGTTAACATGTTTCACATGGGGGGGGGGGGTGACTGACTGACGGGGCTTTTGAGAGGTGTGAAGACTGTAACCTCCACCTGTAAAGCCCTGGTGGGATTAGAGGATCAGTTTCCTGGAGATAGCGGTGCTATCTTCCCTGGCACAATGCCCCACAGCCACCGGAGCCGGGGGAATAAAAGTCCAAACACTCTCCCGGGAGAGGAGAGAAATAACACCCTCAACTAACTTCCTCATTGTTCACTTGAAAAAACACTGAGCTGCATCAGGGGGTGAGAGCAGGACTCCGACTCTGGATTACACAGTGCCTGCCTAACTAGGTAGTCAGAGAGAGCGGAAAATGAGGATATGCCAGCCGACTAAAATGTACATGTCGATACAGCATGGAGAGCACTTCCGTTTTGAGTCTCACACTAACTTCTCATACAACTGAACCGAGCTGCACTGAGCTGACCTGGCTACGCATCTACCACAGCTTTGACATATACAGTACAAAGCAGTCGTGACGGGCTCACACTTCTTTAGAAATGGTGCTCCACTAAAGGGGCTTAATTGTGTGAAGGTTTCTTGGCTGCTGTGGGAACGTGCGTGATGAGAACACAGTGTGTGTGTGTGTGTGTGTGTGTGTGTGTGTGTGTGTGTGTGTGTGTGTGTGTGTGTGTGTGTGTGTGTGTGTGTGTGTGTGTGTGTGTGTGTGTGTGTGTGTGTGTGTGTGTGCGTGCGTGCGCTTGCGTGTATAGGGGATCGTAACAGTACGTCAGAACAGCACTCTAAATTAAGAGGGGGCTGCACAATGCAGGGAGGGAGGAAGGCTTCTGGAGGGAGGCTCAGCAGGTAGGAGAGGGAGGGAACTGGGACTAAAGCTAAAGTTTATACCAGTACTTTAAAATGTATTTCTATACTAGTCTGCTTCCCTTCTGGCCAATGATCTCATTCTGAAATGACTCCATATGGGGCAGCAATATAATGGTAACATGTTTAGTACATTTACTGTATAAGTAGCCTTCCAATGAAGGGAAAAATGTCATGAAAGGCTGAATGTTTGAGAGAACTTGGACATGGACTCAAAACAGCAAAGCAGGAGCAGCAGCAAAAATCTATACACTAATAATCAACAGAGAAACTTCATTCACCTCTATCTTTTGAGACCTTTACGTTAACCTTCACACCTGGGCCCAAACTAACCATGCTATCCACATAGAGCAGCATCTAGTCTAGTCAGGCAGCTTTCAAGGACATAGCAGCCTTACCATTCAAGGCTTCACACTAGCCGCTTAAGGTTAACGCTGGGTGCAGTCACACTGAGAGGACGCGGCTCACACCATTATGGCTGGCTGAATAGAGGTAAGCTGCAGGATACCTATCTGACAGTCTGATCACTCACAGGGAGTGTGGATGGATGTACTGAACTTAATGTCGAGGCTCTGAATGGCAAACTCCAGTTATACTGGCCAAAGGGAATACAGTATAGACCAGGGTTACTCAACTCTTAGCCTACGAAGGTCCGGAGCCTGCTGTTTTTCTGTTCTACCTGATAATTAATTGCACACACCTGGTGTCCCAGGGTCCAGTCCCTGATTAAAGGGGAAGAATTAAAAAATGCAGTGGAACTGGCTTCGTGGTCCAGAGTTGAGTTTGAGGTTATAGAACATGGAGAGCAAACTGCAACTTTTTAAGAGAGAAAAGAACAATGCAGGCTAGAAAGAAACACAACGGCATACAAATAAATAGGAGAATATCAATCGGGTGAAGGGGAAATAAGGGGGAGGGAAATGTTAATTGAGGTAATCTTTTTTTTGTGACACATTTTTTATTTAATTTCATTCAAATTGACAAAAGGAGGACCTGCCCCCATTCTCATCGACAGGGCTGTAGTGGAGCGGGTTGAGAGTTAAGTTCCTTGGTGTCCACATCACCAACAAACTATCATGGTCCAAACACACCAAGACAGTTGTGAAGAGGGCACGCCAACATCTTTTCCCCCTCAGGAGACTGAAATGATTTGGCATGGGTCCCCAAATCCTCAAAAAGTTATTTAACTACACCATCGAGAGCATCCTGACTGGCTGCATCACCGCCTGGTATGGCAATCTGACCGTAAGGCGCTACAGAGGGTAGTGTGTACGGCCCAGTACAACACTGGGGCCAAGCTTCCTGCAATCCAGGAATTATATACTAGGCAGTGTTAGAGGAAGGCCCAAAAATTGTCAGACTTCAGTCACCCAAGTCATAGACTGTTCTCTCTGCTACCGCTTGGCAAGCGGTACTGGAGCACCAAGCCTTTTCCAAGACCCATATGGTGCAAAACTGTCAGCAAGTATTGCCACTCAAGGCATTTTCTGCGCCCAGAGAAAGTTTGGCGGTGTCAGCGTCAGAGCCCTGAATGTTGGTAGCGTTATTAACTGCATCAATGACATGTAAGAGACCGCGGACATTGTCAGAGGCTAAACGTGTTTTTAGAAAGCCGGTTTGGTCGTGGTGAATGCGTTTGGGAAGGTTCCAGGCGGAAGGCAAAAACTTGAGCCAATACTTTAATGTCTGAATTCAAAAGGGATATTGGATCATAACTGGAACATTTTGAGCGGTCTTTGTCCAGTGTGTGTGTGTGTGTGTGTGTGTGTGTGTGTGTGTGTGTGTGTGTGTGTGTGTGTGTGTGTGTGTATGTGAGCGGTCTTTGTCCAGTGTGTGTGTGTGTGTGTGTGTGTGTGTGTGTGTGTGTGTGTGTGTGTGTGTGTGTGTGTGTGTGTGTGAGCGGTCTTTGTCCAGTGTGTGTGTGTGTGTGTGTGTGTGTGAGCGGTCTTTGTCCAGTGTGTGTGTGTGTGTATGTGAGCAGTCTTTGTCCAGTGTGTGTGTGTGTGTGTGTGTGTGTGTGTGTGTGTGTGTGTGTGTGTGTGTGTGTGTGTGTGTGTGTGTGTGTGTGTGTGTGTGTGAGCGGTCTTTGTCCAGTGTGTGTGTGTGTGTGTGTGTGTGTGTGTGTGTGTGTGTGTGTGTGAGCGGTCTTTGTCCAGTGTGTGTGTGTGTGTGTGTATGTGAGCAGTCTTTGTCCAGTGTGTGTGTGTGTGTGTGTGTGTGTGTGTATGTGTGTATGTGTGTGTGTGTGTGTGTGTGTGTGTATGTGAGCGGTCTTTGTCCAGTGTGTGTGTGTGTGTATGTGAGCGGTCTTTGTCCAGTGTGTGTGTGTGTGTGTGTGTGTGTGTGTGTGTGTGTGTGAGCGGTCTTTGTCCAGTGTGTGTGTGTGTATGTGAGCGGTCTTTGTCCAGTGTGTGTGTGTGTGTGTGTGTGTGTGTGTGTGTGTGTGTGTGTGTGTGTGTGTGTGAGCGGTCTTTGTCTCTTTTGTTAAGTGAGATTAAAGCAATATTCTGAATTGATTGAGAAAGACCCCTTTTTAGCTGCAGTTCAATAGTAAAGGGCCCAACTGAGTCCAAAAAAATCTACACTCTGGGGGTATTCTGTCAAGACCAGGTGACCTCCCAATGTTCATAGCTTGTATGGCAGTCTTCTATTCAACTAGCGTAAGACTCCAGTGTATGAGATACTGTGGTTATTACTTTTGGCTTGTGTATATCATATTATAATGCTAACCTGAATGTCATGCTGAATGTTTGTGTAATTGTCACAAAAACATAATGCACCTTTTGTAGAATAATGACAAGGTTACAATGCAAATGGCATGTGTAAAATAGTTGTTTTATATCATTTTGGAACTAAACCACCCTTGCACTGCTTAGTAAAACCTTTTGCTTAGTTGTTTCAGTGGGCTGCTTTGTAATCAAAGTATTCCCATAGTTCGCTTCTGCAGACAGTTTTGCCAACAAGTTGCAGGCATAGGAATGTTTTCGTTTGAAGAAGCCATGATGTTGGCATTTTCTCTCTCTTCTTGCTTGCTTCTTAAAAGTAGCTTGTGCTGTCAGCTGCATACGCAGATGCAGCCTGGCTAACTACTGCCACCTTGAGAAGTTTCAGACCAATTACGATTCTCAATCCGTATATGACAAGAGAAACATTTGACAGAAGTACTGAAAGTATCAAAAATTCTAGTGCCAAAGGATTTTTCATTTTCATGTTTGAGTTTCAAAAAAGTACCGAAGTTATGGTATACCGTGCAACACTGTCACTATCTGTCTAACACAGAGCAGAGGACTAGAGGACAATTTATCAAAAATGTTTCCCTCCTGGTTGAAATGGCAGATTTTTTTATGGAATATATACATAGGCCTACAGAGGCCCATTATCAGCAGCCATCACTCCTGTGTTACAATGGAACGTTGTGTTAGCTAATCCAAGTGTATCGTCTCAGCCTCCAGTATTTATGCTGCAGTAGTTTGTGTCGGGGGGCTAGGGTCAGTTTGTTATATCTGGAGTACTTCTCCTGTCCTATTCGGTGTCCTGTGTGAATCTAAGTGTGCGTTCTCTAATTCTCTCCTTCTCTCTTTCTTTCTCTCTCTCGGAGGACCTGAGCCCTAGGACCATGCCCCAGGACTACCTGACATGATGACTCCTTGCTGTCCCCAGTCCACCTGGCCGTGCTGCTGCTCCAGTTTCAACTGTTCTGCCTTATTATTATTCGACCATGCTGGTAATTTATGAACATTTGAACATCTTGGCCATGTTCTGTTATAATCTCCACCCGGCACAGCCAGAAGAGGACTGGCCACCCCACATAGCCTGGTTCCTCTCTTGGTTTCTTCCTAGGTTTTGGCCTTTCTAAGGGGTTTTTCCTAGCCACCGTGCTTCTTCACCTGCATTGCTTGCTGTTTGGGGTTTTAGGCTGGGTTTCTGTACAGCACTTTGAGATATCAGCTGATGTACGAAGGGCTATATAAATGAATTTGATTTGATTTGATTTGATATCGTTTTAAAAGGCTAATTGATCATTAGAAAACCCTGTTGCAATTATGTTAGCACAGCTGTTCTGACAAAAAAACTAAATCAAACTGGCCTTCTTTAGACTAGTTGAGTATCTGGAACTTCAGAATTTGTGGGTTCGATTACAGGCTCAAAATTGCTAGAAACAAAGATCTTTCTTCTAAAACTCGTCAGTTGTAGCAGTATCCAGCTACATTAGTCATTTACAACATTAACAATGTCTACACTGTATTTCTGATTCATTTTGTATTATTTTAGTGGACAGAAAATGTCATTTTCTTCAAAAACAAGGACATTTCTAAGTTACCCCAAACTTTTGAACGGTAGTATAGAAACCACTTTGTTTAAGCCAACCTACTTTGCATTGATATTATGGCCAATAGAGCTGTGATCTAAAAGAGAGAGAAAACAGTTTCGGAACTTTTCCATCCAAGTCAACAATGTAATGTCATAAATGTCATAAAGATATGGTCCAATATACAGTAAGTCTAAAATAAAAGAGGCAACTTTTATACTGTTGATAAAACAATTCAAAAGACGCCATTTTATTCGAGAGCACGATAGCAATCAACTGCCCCAACATGGCAATTGAAACATAAAAAGAAGCAGACAAATGTGATAAGAAAAGCTGGAGCTGGATTGAGGCAAAGACGAGCTTAATTTCCCCTAACACAATGTTAGACTCAGTGTGCTAGATACTAGCAAAGAACCTCTATTTTACCCACTGTCCTACAACAGGGGGGTATACAACTTATTAGGTGACAGAAAGCAGTTTTTCAGACAGTTTGTCCACTGACTGGCCTTACAAAACTGTGTCAACAGCTACCCTGTGGTGCCATTTTGACAAGGTAATCACAGGTGATGACTGAGCAGGCTTTACCTTGTCTCTGTCCTCTGTTTGACTCGTCTCTAAAGCCCCTGTAACACCTATTTAACGACTTACCTCTGAAAGATGGGACCCATTTCTGTCATTCAATAGGTTAAAAGGAGGACGTCGGACACTCTTTATCCTCCACCAGACGCCTGCTGAGAGTCACTGTGGGGGATTTCTCTGCAGTGTCTGTCTGTGGAAGAGTGTGAGTGTGTGTGTGTGTGTGTGTGTGTGTGTGTGTGTGTGTGTGTGTGTGTGTGTGTGTGTGTGTGTGTGTGTGTGTGTGTGTGTGTGTGTGTGTGTGTTTTTTGTGTGTGTGCCCGTGTTTGTGTGTAACTCATGTCACCCCCAGTGCTGGTCTGATGTTCTTGGGAGGTGGTTGGTCCTTTTTCTCTGGAGCGGTCGGCTGCTTCTTGCACCACTTGTAAGGGACAAGCAGTCTGACTGGACCCATCTGGACAAGAAGAAAAGGGGAAAGTGCAATGCTTGGTGAGCAACAACCGTGATACATTTTTCATGACTTCCATGATTTATTTGCGTGAACTGTTGGACAGGTTGATTAGTTTCTGTACAACAAAAAAAAAGAGTTAGAGATCTTTAAGAAATGCTTATACGGCTGAATGTTCTGTTTCATGTGACTGCCTTTGCTGCAGATGGCAAAAGCAGCTGTGAAACAAAAGATATGCTGTGTTGTAGAAAACTATTTCCCTCCTTATCTTACAAACAAAAAACCAATGCCCCTGAGTCTGCCCTTTATGTCTGCCAGCCTAGAGATCTGTTATAGCCAGGACGTCAGAGGAAAAACGTGACAGACACACATGATTTGCTGTTGTTTGTCTACTTTCTGGCTGGATTGTCATGAATAAATTCTACTTACCATATTCATGTTTTCCCCTGCATTATCCTTGGTACTGTGAAAAAATATGACAGTGTGATGGGACAGAATGTGAAAGGTGACTTTCACAACTAAGCTTTTAGAAGTGATCATCAATATCTACATGACATGCAAACCACACACTGCTGGTCTGTACCAAGGGGTCCTGTATGTTACACCTCTAACATCCTATCCCTTGAGCTTCACCTTGAGCTACCAGTATATTCAAAATATGTTCATTCACCGACTTACTTGTCTCTGCAAAGTCAACTCGCTCATCAACGGGAGGTCGTCGCTGCAGGCCGCACAAGTACAGGAGGCAGCGTGGAGGTCGAGGGTGTGCTCCTGAGAAATCAATCATATCTCTGCATTCTAAACAATGTTTCATTTGGCTCTATACCCCAGCATTTTGGATTTGAGATCTAGTGTTTCATATGAGGCAAGAGTGAAGAATGTCACCTTTTAATTTGAAATGAAAGCACTTTACACTATATATCTTGTCCCCCCCCATTTGGACAAAATGCAGTCCCTCTTTAAATGACGTTCAGCTTATAAAGGCTTCATAAACTCTTCATAATGCCTTCATAACCACTACATAAATGTGTTACAAAGCATCTATAAACATATGTCATGATTCATAAATGTGGCCTAACTGTGTGACATACAGTAATCACCAATGTCAAATGTGACATACCCACTATGTTAAATATGATATAACGTGCTTTATGAAGGTGCTGTAAGTAATGCACATGCTCTAAAGTCAAGTCATGTTAGTCACATTACACCTAATCTCATTCAGTTAGCTCTATCCGGAATCCTTGGGACATCACTCCACTAAATGCTAACCTTAACCCCTACGCTTATTCAAAACCATAACCCTTACCAAATCCTAACCATAACCATTTTAAATTTCAACTTCAATGGGGTATTGACGTCCCAGGGATTCCAAATAGCAAGGACCAAATGTGCAGAAGGTCTGGTGAACCAACGCATCAAACTTGGCCTTCGCTAGCCAATACAGAGTGCTTGGTGAATCTCCCGGCGCATTACTCATTGGCTTAAGCTACCAACCAATTATCTTCCACAACACTTTTCCCCATGTGTCTTGTATCGTATTTGTCTAACGTCTTGGCAATAAAGAGATTGTGTTTCTAACTCTTATTGGGAGAGTTTTTTCCCCACAACCGCGACACATCTACCACAGATTTTAAGGGTGTAGTCTTTCTTTTTTCAGTGGAGCCATTAGCTAGCTAGCTAGGTCCTTTGCTAGCTACCTGGAAGGTAGGGCCTGTTGTTTTTTTCTCCCTTGAGGCCAGGGGGAATGGTTTCCACTAAATAGCACAACTATATTGTACAAATGAATGAACAATTTTCTTTTTGATCTTCATTTAAGGTTAGGTTAGGCATAAGGTTATTGGTGTGGTCATGGTTAGGGTTAAGGTTAGGTGAAAAATAAAATGTTAATGGCCTCCCGAGTGGCACAGCAGTCTAAGGCACTGCATCCCAGTAATTGAGGCATCACTACAGACCAAAGGTTTGATCCCAGGCTGTGTCACAACCGGCAGTGACCGGGAGTCTCATAGGGCATCGCACAATTGTCCCAGTGTCGTCTGGGTTAGGGGAGGGTTTAGCCGGGGGGACTTAACTTGGCTCATTGCGCTCTAGCGACTCCTTGTGGTGGGCCAGGTGCCTGCAGGCTGACTTTGGTTGTCATTTGAACAGTGTTTCCTCTGACACATTGGTGCGGCTGGCTTGGGCAGCTGTTAAAGAGTGTGGTTTGACGGGTCATGTTTTGGAGGACACATGACTCGAACTTCGCCTCTCCTGAGCCCGTTGGGGAGTTTCAGCAATGAGATAAGATCGCAATTGGACATCACGAAAAAGGGAGGTAAAATACAAAAAATAAATCTGAATAAAAATGTGTGGCAATGGCCATGGTTCAGACATAATTATGACTTTGTGGCTGTGTTAATGAGTGATGACCGGTGGGATGTTTTTGCTAGCAAAGGAATATAAACGCAAAGATTTCGAATACAGATATGTATATGTTGGTCACAGATCCCTTTAAATAAAAGGTAGGGGTGTGGATCAGAAAACCTGTCGGTATCTGGTGTGACCACCATTTGCATCATGCAGCGTGACACATCTCCTTCACATAGAGTTAAGGATTAGGATTACCCCCTTTCTTTTTTCTTTTTTTTTAATTTCGCCTAAAATTACATTCCCAAATCTAACTGCATGTAGCTCCAGCCCTGAAACAAGGATATGCATATTCTTGGTACCATTTTTAAGTTTGTGGAAATGTGGAAATGTGAAAGGAATGTAGTAGACTATAACACAATAGATCTGGTAAAAGATAATACAAAGATAAAAAATCAAATGTTATTTTGTATTTATTTTGTACCATCATCTTTGAAATGCAAGAGAACGGCCATAATGTATTATTCCAGCCCAGGTGTAATTTAGATTTTGGCTACTAGATGGCATCAGTCTATGTGCAAAGTTTTAGACTGATCCAATGAACCATTGCATCTCTGTTCAAAATGTTGAATCAAGACTGCCCAAATGTGCCTAATTTGTTTATTAATAACTTCATGTTCAAAACTGTGCTCTCTCCTCAAACAATAGCATGGTATTATTTCACTGTAATAGCTACTGTAAACTGGACAGTGAAGTTAGATTAACAAGAATCTAAGATTTCTGCCAATATCAGATATGTCTATGTCCTGGGAAATGTTCTTGTTACTTACAACCTCATGTTAATCGCATTAGCCTAAGTTAGCTCAACCGTCCCGTGGAAGGGACACCAATCCCGAAGAAGTTTTAATTGGGTTGTTGATTGTGACCTGTGGAATGTTGCCTCACAATTTAGAGTGGCCTTTTATTGTCCCCAGCACAAGGTGCACCTGTGTAATGATCATGCCGTTTAAAATCAGCTTCTTGATATGCCACACCTGTTAGGTGGATGGATTATCTTGGCAAAGGAGAAATTCTCACTGACAGGGATGTAAACAAATTTGTGCACAAAATTTGAGAGAGACAAGCTTTTTGTGGGTAAGGAAAATTACTGGGATATTTTATTTTAGCTCATGAAACATTGGACCAACACTTCACATGTTGCGTTTATAGTTTTGTTCAGTGTAGTTGATCTCTGCACAGTAAATTAGTTTGTCAGCTAACTAGTCAGTTCGGTGTACTTTAGTGAGTAAAGTCAATCCCATAGAATTCTATGGTCATTCAAAAGCCCAATTTTGAATGGTTAATATCCCAGGCTTGTATTTGCTGTATGTACAATTGCCAGAGGACGACGTTACACCAAGAAGTACTTACCTTGATGAACGTAAGGAATATCAGGAAATGTAAAGTGATTTTCTTCTGGAACCAAGTTGCATGTTCCTCAGTACACAAATACGCACACAACAACATAACGATCCATACCGTGAAGTGCTGGGCCCAGTCAGGTCTTTGACACATTCACCCACAGATCAGCAACAAAATGTTGGCACCATTGTAACAGGTTGTAATCAAGCCCTGGTCTCCAGCATGGGAACAGAAGAGTAATACCTGGAGCGGTAGTCTCGGTTACTGTAGGACTACTCCAAATCGTCTTGGCTCTGACACACACACGCATAATTAAGTAACACAAAATAACAATAATGAGGCTAATTACAGGGTGTACTGGTACCGAGCCAATGTGCGGGGTTACAGGTTAGTCTAGGTAATTTGTACATGTAGGTAGGGGTAAAGTGACTATGCATAGATAATAAACAGCAAGTAGCAGCAGTGTAAAAACAAAAAAGGATGGGGTGTCAAATATTCCGGGTGGCCGTTTGCTTAATTGTTCAGCAGTCTTACCCTAATCTGGGGGTAGAAGCTGTTTAGAAGCCTCTCGGTGCTCCGGTACTGCTTGCCGTGCGGTAGCAGAGAGAGCAGTCTATGACTAGGGTGGCTGGAGTCTTTGACAATTTTTTGGGCCTTCCTCTGACACTGGCTAGTATAAAGGTCCTAGATTGCAGGAAGCTTGGCCCCAGTGATGTACTGGGCTGTACGCATTACCCTCTGTAGTGACTTACGGTCAGATGACGAGCAGTTGCCATACCAGGCGGTGATGCAACCGGTCAGGGTGCTCTCGATGGTGTAGCTGTAGAATCTTTTGAGGGTCTGGGGACCCATGCCAAATCTTTTGGATACTCCTGAGGGGGAATAGGCGTTGTTGTGCCCTCTTCACCCCTTTCTAGGTGTGTTTGGACTACGATATTAAGTTGTTGATGTGGACACCAAGGAACTTGAAACTCTTAACCTACTCCACTACAGCCCTGTTGATGTAAATGGGGGCATGTTCGGCCCTCCATTTCCTGTAGATCCATGCTTGGACCATCCTAGAAATGTTTTAGAGTAATATATTATAAAATAACATGCCATTTAGCAGATGCTTTTATCCAAAGCGACTTAATCATGCATGCATACCTTTTTATGTATGGGTGGTCCCGGGAATCATAAAACATTATGGGGTGTTGTGTGTAGATTGATGAGGGAAAAAACACTTTAATTATAAAATTGATTAGACTGTAACGTAACAACATTTTGAAAAAGTGAAGGGGTCTGAATACTTTCCGAATGCACCGTACAGTGTATTCAAGTAGTGTGATTTGGTCCCACATTTCTAGCACACAATGACTACATCAAGATTGTCTCTACACACTGTTTGGATGCATTGTTTTGGTTGAGTTTCTGATTATGTTTTGGTCTGATCTTTCTGAGATAGATGTATCTGAACACTTTAAATGAATCCTGATAATGCCAGGAATTAAACATGAAACTGCTCGAACTGTTTACACCCCTCTTGTTGTTGGAGGGAACATTATGCTGTTTGAAAGCAAATTTTTTGCACTTCTACACATTTCCCATGTGGCAGAGAGAACATGTTGCTGTTTTAAAGCTCATTTCCTGCAATTCGACACATTTGTCCGTGTCTTATGTGTGTTTATATTATACCAGGGGTTGGAGAGTTCCAAATAAGAAGTGCCATCAGAGACTGTCACGACTGACAAGACTGTGGGCTGAGTGGGTTGGCTTGCTCACCTGGATGAGGCACTGCAGTGGATGCCCTGCATAGCGGATGCTTCACTTCGAATCCTTGCCGCTCGCCTGTCCTGACATGCCCTCAAACTCAGTGGGCCTGTACCAGTGGAATGGACAGGCGTCAGAGACAAGACAAGCGAACATGGCAACAATTATTTAAATGGAGATAGGCATCATTCACCTTAACCCATGTATTCTCAAGATGAGTGAAGAATACATGGCTTCTTTCAGACAGCTTTTATCAGCTGGGTTTCTTAAAAATAGCCAACTCCATAGCGGCGAACCTATCACCTCTTTCACCCCTATTCCCTGCCACTCTTCAACTTTGTCTAAAATCAAATCTATGTTTACACTCATTTCTACTTCCAGTTGTGATATTGCAATTACTGGTAATCAGAGTGGCCACGGTCTCCAGCCAGAGCAGGGGAAAGTAATGGAGCCTAAACTGTCCTGATCTTTAAACCAAGAGCTCCACTTTGTGGCCACACCTACAGCTACATCAGACCAGTCTAATCTTGTACAGCATGTCGCTGGTGTTCATGGAGCACACTGGCAGCTCGATGTTCGTACCCGAACAAGTCCCAGTTGTGCTTGGAGCCATTTTTCCCATGCCCTAAGGTCATTGGAGGAGAGGGAGTCTGAGGCCCTGGGATTGACAAGATAATACACAACACTTGAGTTACCATGACAACTAATATTTATATTTGTTACTGAGATTCCCTAGAGCATACCAGAGGTCATGGCGGCTGCAGCGTTCTTCTGTCCTGTTGCGTCCACTATGCTCCCATGAGTGTGAACCACTATCAGAGTGGCCTTCTGGGGATTGACACCATTGCCCATCTGTAGGGTGTTCCTGCCAGTCTGTCATGTGAGGGAGGAGCAGAGAGAAACATTACATTGGACAGTCTGTGCTGCTGGGGACGTTATACGGCATATGGTTCTGGTTTTACATGGTCTGTTTCTTTTCAGCCTACAGTGGCTTGCGAAAGTATTCACCCCCCCTTGGCATTTCTCCTATTTTGTTGCCTTACAACCTGGAATTAAAATAGATTTTTTGGGGGGGGTTGTATCATTTGATTTACACAACATGCCTACCACTTTGAAGATGCAAAAAAAATTGGGGGGTGAAACAAGCAAGAAATAAGACAACATTTTTTTACTTGAGCGTAACTATTCACCCCCACAAAGTCAATACTTTGTAGAGCCACCTTTTGCAGCAATTACAGCTGCAAGTCTCTTGGGGTATGTCTCTATAAGCCTGTCACATCTAGCCACTGGGATTTTTGCCCATTCTTTAAGGTAAAACTGCTCCAGCTCCTTCAAGTCAGATGGGTTCCACTGGTGTACAGCAATCTTTAAGTCATACCACAGATTCTCAATTGGATTGAGGTCTGGGCTTTGACTAGGCCATTCCAAGACATTTAAATGTTTCCCCTTAAACCACTCAAGTGCTGCTTTAGCAGTATGCTTAGGGTCATTGTCCTGGAAGTTGAACCTCCATCCCAGTCTCAAATCTCTGGAAGAAAAATGGCCCTGTATTTAGCACCATCCATCATTCCTTCAATTCTGACCAGTTTCCCAGCCCCTGCCGATGAAAAACATGGATGGTGTTCTCGGGATGATGAGAGGTGTTGGGTTTGCAGCTCATCCCTGATCTGTACTTCTCCACAACTTTGTCCCTGACCTGTTTTGAGAGCTCCTTGGTCTTCATGGTGCCGCTTGCTTGGTGGTGCCCCTTGCTTAGTGGTGTTGCAGACTCTGGGGCCTTTCAGAACAGGTGTATATACATACTGAGATCATGTGACAGATCATGTGACACTTAGACTGCACACAGGTGGACTTTATTTTACTAATTATGTGACTTCTGAAGGTAATTGGTTGCACCAGATCTTACTTAGGGGCTTCACAGCAAAGGGGGTGAATACATATGCAGGCACCACTTTTCCATCATTTTTGGGGGGGGGGAGAATTTGTTTGAAACAAGTAATTTATTTCATTTCACTTCACCAAATTTGACTATTTTGTGTATGTCCATTACATGAACTCCAAATAAAAATAAATTTAAATTATAGGTTGTATTGCAACAAAGTAGGAAAACACCAAGGGGGATGAATACTTTTGCAAGGCACTGTAAGAGGTTGAAAAAAATTGTAGAAATAGGCTAGCCCCCTGACGTTATAGGCCTTGTCTAGTGAGTGGTAGCTGGGGGGAAGTGGGGTAAGTTGAGACTTGTTTTTACATTTAGCATCACTACGTCAAGGGAAATATAGCATTCTTTCTAACAAAGACATCTACATATATTTCAGGATGTTTTGTATCCCTGGAAATAATCAGAATTCATATAAACATTACCGTCTTAAAAACATAGCTTGTCCAAAAACAGCAGTATCTTTGAACAATGTACCCCAAGTATGGGGTAAGTTGAGCCGCAGGAAAGGAGAAGTTAAGCCGCTTATATATTGCTGTACTGAATGAAACATTACCAATACCTTTTTAAAACCATGTCTATTTTTATTTCTCAAACACATTTCAATATAATCACAATCACTTTTTGTCTTTTAATAATTTTAGGCACCTTTAACACCGAACAAATGTTTTTTTTTAACACTTTTAACATAGGCCAGTCCCTGTTGTTACCTTATGTCCCAGCAAGAATGCCTTGCATTACATCTGGGAATAAAATACTTCAATTTGCTCAATTTACCATTGGCTCAACCATTGGCTCAAATTAACCCAACATTTTTACTATATTAGCCCATACAGCTACAAGAATGCACTTTCATGCTAGGTTTAGGACCTAATATGGAAGCTCATATAGACCCCAACTGATGTAAAGAACAATCTTAAAATGATCTACTTTGGTTTAGATTCAAGTATCGTTAAACCTCTAACACAACCATTTCATTTGACTTACTTGCTTGCTTCCATGAAATGATGAACTATTCCTAAATATTTGGTCAAAGAATTCATTTTCTAGAAGCAGGGGTGGCTCAACTTTCCTCTTTGGCTCAGTTTACCCCACTCTCCCCTAAGGGCAAATTAATGCAATAAGAACTACAACTGTTAAATGCTCATTTTGGGGTCTAGTGCGGCAGCTATTGGCATCCAATACAATTCCACTACTAGGCCTACACCACAAGATATTCAGATTTTAAAAAGTCCATCGTGTGAGAATTTACAAGAACATGCTCAGGGATGGAGGCTGAGGCTGAGGTGGTGAACATATTGTCCTCGGATGCATGGACATCTGCCACAGTGACTGTTGTGACTTCTGTTGTGAGACATCACAGGTTGAAATAGTCAAGTGTATAAGATTCTTCAATAACTCTACTGTATATCACTGGCTGGCTTGTCTCTTTTGTAGTAGGCCTATGTGAATAGGCAACACTAGTTTGTGAAAAGTGTTGGGGAAGCTACTCTGAAATATATAGTTTACCAAGCTACCAACTACTTCACACTGGAAGACGTTAAGAAACGCTAAAGCTGCCCTTAAGAAACATATAGTTAATTTAACTAAAGTGCACTTCAAAGGGGAGTTCAAACTACTGAGTGAAAAATGTTCATATCTAAATCTGAAATGTAATAGAATACAAATTGCAAGAACAGATCACTCTATAATCAGAAGTTAACAGAATGGGTCATTTATCCTATTAAACAGGGTTAAATATAATGTTGTAGTAAAGCTCAGCTTCAGTTCAATGTGTCACTTTCAGAAAATAACACACACACTTCTGGGAAGGCTTTCCACTAGATGTTGGAACATTGCTGCTATAACAGCCTCCACTCTTCTGGGAAGGCTTTCCACTAGATGTTGGAACATTGCTGCTATAACAGCCTCCACTCTTCTGGGAAGGCTTTCCACTAGATGTTGGAACATTGCTGCTATAACAGCCTCCACTCTTCTGGGAAGGCTTTCCACTAGATGTTGGAACATTGCTGCTATAACAGCCTCCACTCTTCTGGGAAGGCTTTCCACTAGATGTTGGAACATTGCTGCTATAACAGCCTCCACTCTTCTGGGAAGACTTTCCACTAGATGTTGGAACATTGCAACGGGGACTTGCTTCCATTCAGCCACGAGCATTAGTGAGGTCGGGCACTGATGTTGGGTGATTAGGCCTGGCTTGCAGTCAGCATTCCAATTCATCCCAAAGGTGTTCGATGGGGTTGAGGTCAGGGCTCTGTGCAGGCCAGTCAAGTTATTCCACACGGATCTCAACAAACCATTTCTGTATGGACCTCACTTTGTGCACAAGGGCATTGTCATGCTGAAACAGGAAAAGGCCTTTCCCAAACTATTGCCACAAAGTTGAAGCACAGAATAATCTAGAATGTCATTGTATGCTGTAACATTAAGATTTCCCTTCACTGGAACTAAATGGCCTAACCCAAACTATGAAAACCATCCCAAGACCATTATTCCTTCTCCACCAAACTTTAATGTTGGCGTTCTCCATGTGAAATTCAATTTTGTCAGTCATGATACATGATGCAATCTAGTCAGATCAATGGTGTGTATAAACCCTGTATTTATGATGCTATGAATTGGCCAATTAGAGGATTTGAAGCCACCTGTCGGACATACTGGCACTCCACAGAAGGAGCAGTCCTCCTTCGGAATGAATGGAATTCTACCCCAGGAGGTTGGTGGCACCTTAAATGGGGAGGTGGGAGTGGAATTAGTGGAAGGGTATCAAATACACCAAACACATGGTTTCCACGTGTTTGATGTCATTCCATTAGCGTTGTACCAGCCATTATTATGAGCCGTCCTCCTCTTAGCAGCCTCCACTGAATTCTACAGTATTTACGTTAAAATTACATGCATTTAAGTTTGTTTGTTTTTGTGGTGGGGACAGTAGCATTAGTGTTTTTTTAAGGAAAAATTCAACTTTAAGGAATTTTTTTGATATTTTTTTATGTTTATGTTGAGCGCACATAATATAATTTAAAGTATACGTTAAGATGTCTGAAATAGAATAAACGTGGCAAAAACAAATATAGACATTAATAAATGCATTTCTATAGAGCATATATTTTTACACGGTGGGGGAGTTCCAAACTGGAGGCAGGCGCGTGTGCTTCAAAACAGCACCCCCTGTCAATCATCTAGTGGATATATAAATGTTGTAGTATCCCTCAAAACAGTCAGTAAAAAAATGTATACATTTATTTGAAAAATATGCCTCAGGGAATATAATGTCCTTGACGACTGGGAACCTACACTGGCAGCCCAATAGGGAGTTAAGGGGATGAGGTCTCACTAACATCCTGTTACATGACTCTTTTACCCCGGTCATGCACACATGATTTTGTTAATGTATGTCCCAGCTATGCAGTTTCCATGTTGGTGGCATGGGATGATCATAGCACCATCTCTCTGTTCCCACAGCTCTGAGGTCCCAGAGATCTCACTCCACCTCCATGAAGCCTCTGTGAGTGATAGTGAAGTCCCGTCCACAGAATCAGTAGTGTCATAATAACCTCTAGGTTTCTGTGGATGGCACTTTTGGCTTCATCCAGCCATGAGAGCCAGCTGTACTGCACCCGGCCTCCAGTTCCCTCTGGCGGTTGCTCCTCCTGGTCTTCCTGTGCTGCCTGAAATCCGCCAGCAGGAAGTCTCCCAGGTGGCCTATGTGGATGTCCCAGTAGTGGCCCTTCCCATCCTCACAGTGTCCCACCTTGATTTATTGATTTATTTTTTTTGACAAATATAAACTGCCAATACCTACTTTTTTTTAACTATCAAGGATAACACAATAATTACTTATTTACATTGTGGTCCTTTTATTAACCTTCACAAAGAACTCATTCCGGGACAGGTTGTGCCTCACATTGTTTCTCCAGCCATGGCCCTGAACTCCGACACCCGGGCCCTGAAGTAGGGGAACTGGTCCTCCATGGTGCTGCAGATGTAGGCCAAGTTGAACTTCCAAGAGGAGGAGGAGAGGATGGCTTAGGCGATCAGGGCGATGTAGGAGAGCGAGGGCTTTGCAGAGGGCTCTGGATTGCCATGTTTTGTGTCCTCACCGTCCCAGGTGTTGTTGTCTGAGAGCGGCTCGGACTGAATGTCACCCGGCAGGCTGGATGTTTCTGTTGGGATGTCATCGCGAACAGTGCTGAGGCCTGTCTTGAGTAACTCCCTCTTTACTGGAGCAATTTCTGCATCCCTGCCTGACGCTGACCCCAGCTCTTCTATCTATGTCTCCTTGGAAATTAGTCCTCCAGCCTCTCCGCCTGCCTATACCTCTCTGACCATCCCTTCTACTGGCTCCACTTCTAACTTCTTTTTCTCTATGTCCATGTCTATGTCTGTGTTTGTCATGACTTTCAGTAGTCAGCTTTACAGCACAAATGCTAAGAGTGTCTGTTGAGAGCCTTCCTACATGCTTTGGTGTTAGTGGAAAGACATTTCTGTTGTAGGCTACCAGTCTTTCCTGTGATGGTTTGCACGGTCTGTTTGACTCTTTTGTTTCTCCTCTTTTCTTAACCACATTCAGTCCCTGCGTGCCACATTCCTTCACAGATAAAAGGTCAACTCTCATGAAACATTCATCATTCATCAAATGGGAAACTGTAGATTGTGAGTTGTTACAAGACGCAGCTAGCTAACTCTCACTGAGATAAGACTGGAGCTATGTGGTCATTGTTTGCCATTTTGAGGGGGTTAACACTTGTCATTTTTGATTAAGCAAATGATGCTCCATGTAATACAGAGTTTGTCATTCTGAGAGAAAAAAAGGCTTCTAATATTTTAAACAATTTGGGACGTGTCGGCAGTTAACCTGAAGTGTCTATACAAGGAGTTTCACCTTTATAACAAAACGTGTTTTATCCAGTATTTATGACATGATTAACCCTTTGACCCTTATTAGGAGAAGTTGACTAACATAACATTACACATAGGAGACAACAAACTATCCTAGAAAATGTTTGTTTTGGTGACAGACTTAACAGTGCACACCCGAGGTCTGGTTCTGGGTGCCGAGATTACTTTGAATTAAATAACGAAGTTAGTTAAGATCAGCCTATATCTCAAATGCTTGAATATTTATACCATTGTTGTGAAGCAGTGTCTCAAAGAACAGCGATTGATATTATTTTCTCAGTGTTCTCCTGAGCCCACACTGCATAGTTGAAGTCCCTTCTGACCTATTTATAGTGCTGGCCCTCGCTACAATGTCATCTGTAACTCGACTCCATCTGTTTAGTCACAACATGTTGAATGTCAGTTGCCAGAGAGAAGCAGAGAACTTGGCTCTGCGATTCCCCTTCACTCTGTCACTAGACAGCCCAATGGAGTCTGCTACGGCTGAACCAAGACCCACTGGGGTCAGCAGCCTCCTGGGTGTCCCAGGGCTCATCACCTGGGACGGGAACGAGGCGATTGATGCGGAGGTGATCGGTGGCATCAGGCCCAGGTCCTCCCCTCTTCCACGGAGAAGGAGCTCCAGTGACTTAAAGGACTGCGAGCTCGAGCTGACACCGTCAAGCTCCAGGAGGGTGTCCTTTGCGGACGCCCTTGGCCAAAACCTGGTGAACGTGAAAGAGTTTGACTCGTGGGACATAACCATCCCGCTGAATTTCGACGCCCTTGAGGGAGAGAAAGAGGTAGAGGAATACTACCTGTCCTCCTTATACACTCCTCCACCGTCCCAAGAAGCCATGGTCCTGAGGGTTCAGGAGCAGAAGCTAGAGCTGGAGAGCATTGAGTTACTCCGCGGGACTACGATACTGAGGGGCGTGGTCCGTGTTCTCAATGTCTCATTTGATAAGATGGTGTACATCCGCACCTCTCTGGATGCCTGGGTCACGCACTTTGACCTGCTGGCAGAGTTCATACCAGGGTCCAGCAATGGAGACACTGACTGCTTCTCCTTCAAGCTCACCCTGGTGCCCCCCTTTGGGGAAAAGGGGGCCAGAGTGGACTTCTGTCTCCGGTATGAGACCCCTGTTGGGACTTTCTGGGCCAACAATAGTGACCGGAACTATGTGATGTTTTGTCACCAGAAAGTCAAAGGGCTGAAAGATAAAGCACAAAAATATGAAAACGGGCGTAGGAAAAGCATCCTGAAAGCCAACATGTGAGGATGATCAGATGAATCAAAACAGGCTTGTTTTGAGTGTGTGTAGATTGATGGAATGATTGAATGCTACAGCAGTACGTTTCTGAAAATGTGTGGTCCAGTCTAGTGGTCCAGTCATGTGAAAGCTTTGATGCTTTCACATTGATAATGCCTCGCCTCAAAATACACCGTTTTACATATATCTAGATATATTTGCTTCCTAAAAATAAGCCAATTTGCAGTTTATTATGAAATTATGATTTTACAGTAAATGTTGGGCAATTGTTGTTGGGTCTTTTTTCCTGAGCTTCGTTTAATTTATTTACAGTCATGAATTTCCCTGTGACGAAAACTGGTTATCCATCAGTGATGAATCGTCAGGTAATCATTCATTGTACTAAATCATTAAAAAGTTAAATGACTCTGCCATACACTAAAATTACATTAAATCAATTACATTAAATCATTAACTAATGTAAATGATGATTTTTCCTCTCTAGATGTAAACAAACGTGGAGGAGAGATGACTAGTGTGAACATCTCTGAGTCTGAGTCAGGAGCACTCGAAGATGATCATCAGAAATTACTGGTGAGTAACACCTGCAGCATTTGGATTTCAGAACTTTTACAGATGAGTCATGTATCCATGGTATTCTTACAACATACGCTTTTGTGATAGATAGCTTGACATAACTTTTGTGTACGATTTTCAAATGAGCCTTACTTGTTATTGTGGCCTTCAATGATAATTAATGCAAGGTTTAATTGCATTTTTGTGTAAGCTAGAGTAAATGGCATGGTAAAATGCAATGGTTAGGCTTAAAGCTGCAATATGTAACTTTTTGAGCGACCCACTAAATTCACATAGAACTGTGTGTTATAGATCTGTCATGCTCATTGAAAGCAAGTATAAGAAGCGGTAGACCTGTTCTATATGCTCTAAGTTTCGTTTTTGCGTCTTTTGCTTTCGGTTTTGTATACCAGCTGAAAATGCAATGTTTCTGGTTATGGAAAATATATTTCACAGCAGTTTAGATGGTACAATGATTCTCTACACTAAACAATGATTCTCTACACTAAACAATGATTCTCTACACTAAACAATGATTCTCTACACTAAACAATGATTCTCTGCACTAAACAATGATTCTCTGCACTAAACAATGATTCTCTACACTAAACAATGATTCTCTACACTAAACAATGATTCTCTACACTAAACAATGATTCTCTACACTAAACAATGATTCTCTACACTAAACAATGATTCTCTACACTAAACAATGATTCTCTACACTAAACTTGCTTATTTTGTCACATAAATCGAAATTAAGTGAACCTTTAGAATTTTAGCAACCAGGAAATGGAGGAGTGATTTCTTTATAGGTCATCTTTAAACAGCTTGAGGTGACCTCAGAAACAGGAGACAGTGAACCCTGTTGCTCTTTCTCAATATGTCATGTGATCACTGATGTCCGAGCCCTGGTAGTCACTACTTTAACATACTGTACTAGTTGCATATTTATGACACTTGAGTCAAATGCCAAGTATTTATATATATTCCATGACAGGAGCTTAGAGAGGTCTTACATGGTCACATGAGTGACTAAGCAACACATTGCAATGGCTACATTACAATCTCAAACATTCAAATGTTACTGGCCAGAGGCCAGTGCTCATGTGAGATTTGGTTTGGGGTGCCAAAATTAAATGTCTAAAAATATATTTTGGCTTGGTCATGAGCAATATTTAATCTGAATGTGCCAATCTTAATGTCATCATCCCCAAACTAGCCTAACAATTGAGGAGGCATTGTGTGAGAAAGCTAAATTGAATCTATCCTTCTTGCTGTTTGACAGATTGAGAGCAGCCACAACTCCAGCCGGAGAAACAGACGAAAGGCAGCACGATTGGTGAAGGTGCAGGACTACTTCATTCAGAGAGAGGATGAGACCCAAGAGAAAGAGAAGGGAGCAGTGGAACCATCACAGATCCCACAGGAAACACCTTCAAATGGGCCTGTGGTACAACCACTGCCACCACAGCACAGGAAAATGTTTGGGCTGCAGGCGACTTCAGATTCTCTAGCTATGTGCAACAAATTGTCTCCTGGTCTCAGGGACAGCACGTCTTGTGAGGAGTCAGTGAAACCTGAGAACATAGACTCAATGGTCAGCTCAGCCCCATCCGAGCTGGGAGAGGAACATGCCTCACCGATCCTCAGCAACAAGTCAGATTTAACTGATCAACCCGCTACTCTGTGCCAAAATGGTGATACGTCTGTTTCTAAAGTGGAAGGAAGTGCTCTGATGCAGATGGAATCTGAGAAGGGTGGATCTGCCATCAGCACAGAAGGAACACGTTCAGATAACACTGTGAGGTTGGAGAACAGCACAGCAGGCTCAGTCCCAGGCAGCCAGACCATTAGCTTTACGTTTGGAAATGTTGTGGCCCCACTATACTGTCAGGTATTTGGTAGAGTGGTGAGCGAGAGCCAGAGCTCAACCGATATTGGGAATCGAACAAGGGGGACATTGCATGGAAGGGATTCAACAGCCTGTACAGTCCAGAGTTACGTAGAAACTCACTCCTGTGTTTCAGCTGATACCCACGGGACACCTGAAGAAAAGCCTGTAGATCAACAGCAATATCTTGAATCAAACCAAGGACAGTTCATCTCTGGATTAAGTGCAGAAAAAGAGTCTGAACTTGAACCTCTGTCAGAAAAGGCAGGAGGTTTTCCCAGGGCTCACACTGCCCTGCACACTGCTGTTGCTCTCAGGGCACAAATCCCCAAAGAGGACTCAGGCCTCCAGGGGCCTGAAGAGAACATTCTGCCTCCCCAGTCCCAGATCCACCAGGACAGCGAGTTTTTCCAGACACAAACCCCATTACGAAACACAACACTTTCACAAACTCCTCCAGACACAACACTTTCACAAACACAAACATTGATAGACACAACACAAGGCAGTCTCTTACAGTCACAAACTGAAATGGGGTCTAAACATGTCTCTGCTGAAATGTATATGCAGGGGTACAGTGGTGGATATGAGAGACCTGATGAGTCAGAGGAAATGGAGAACCCTTCCCCAGCCAACACTGATGAATGGTCAACAGGGACATTCACAGAATTAGTAGGCACATATATAGCCATGCTAGAGCCTGTGTATGCTGACCTAAAGGTTTTCACTTCAACAACAAAGATGGAGGAAAAGATCCCCACTGAGCACCAAAGCGTAGCTGTGACCTGTACAGACACACTGGAGGAAGAAACCAGTGGGACAATGTTAAAAGAGGACCCCATTGTCATTAAGGGTTGGACATCATTGGAGAAGTTGATGAGAAAACAAACGGATCAAGTGAAGGGTGAACCATCAGTTGAAGTGTCAAATACCTTTGGTGATGAAGAAAACAGGCATTCTATTGACAGTAAGGTTTATAGTGAGGAAGAAGGCGAGATGACAAACTATGTGAGGGATGATTATGATGAAGACACTGACAAGGTCCCAATGTCCAAAGAAGAAGATATTCATAAGGAAGATGACCTGGTCATTGTGAAAAATAAGGAGGATTTAGTTCCTACAGAGAACGAGAAAGGTCCAAGTGATGGACAACCATTGCTGATGAACAATATAATAGGAAAAGACTGGGAGGGGACTGTGGAAGAGGAAGAGGAGGAGATGATGGGGGAATATGTGGAAGAGGGCAAATGGGAAGAAGAGAAAGTAGAAGTGGAGATGATGGCTGGGGAAAGGGAGTTGGAGGAGGTAGGGGAGGTGGAGGCAACAGAGGAGGAAGTGGGGAAGGAGGTGACCAAGGAGGAGTTGGCAGTAGAAGAGGTGGATAAGGACAAAGAAGAAATTATGTTATGGGAAAAGGTACAAGGAAGGGGGGAGGAAGAGCTGGTGAAAGGAGAGGAGGAAATAGAGAAAGAAATGGAGGACGAGATGGTTGTTGAAGAAGAACTGGAGGAATTAGAGGAGGGGGATGTGAAATGGATAGATTGGGAGGAAGAGGAGATTGTAGCGGAAGAGAAGGAGGAGGAAGCAGAGAAAGACAAAGTAGATGTAGAATTACTCGATGATCAAAATGAATTGGTGGATGAGTTAAGCAAGCCAATGGGCAATCCTTGTGAGGGTAAGGGGGGTGAGAGCACAAATGGAAATGTTGCAGAAAAATCAGGCCCAGAAGAAAATACATTAAAGACGGATGAAGTGTCAAATCTTTGCTACAATGACGTAACGCCGGACACCAATCATCTTGGAGGAGAGGAAATGGATTCCATCAAAGGAGACGGGGAATCCTACATTCAAACAGATGAACCTGCCCGTGAGAAAGAGGGTGAAGGTGGGGCTGAGGCGGACAACGCGTCCACCGAGTCCCCGTCAGATGATGAGATGGAACTGTACATGCACAGTCTGAGGGCTGCACAGAAGCAGCGAAACAAGGACCTGAGTCTTGGGAAACGGCCCTCGATAAGTAGAAGAGGCAGCAGGCTGTCCATGCCGTCCATCAGTGAGTCTGTGGATGAGGCAAGCAACCAGGAAGATCAGCCAGACACAGTGTCTGTGGAGCATCAATCTACAAGTGCAGTGCCCGTTGTGGAGGGAGGGCAGGATAGCACCAGGAGCAATGTCATGTGGTGGAGAGAAACATTTTCTTGGCATAATCTCTCAAAAGCACTGTTATACATCGTCCTGTTTGTGGTGTTCTTTTTTGCTGCATACCATTATGACTTTCTGGCCTGTTTCAGTCTTTACTTGTTATCTGTGATCTGGCTGGTTTGTCAGGGGGAGAAACCGCAGATGAAAGGAAATAATAGAATAGGTCGAGACCCGTGAAAATACATGTCAGTGTTTATAAAGTGCTCCACAATTAAGTTGAATTGTTTTTCATTATGCCTCATCTGAGAATACATGAACTCGCTAATGCCAAAAGTGTAAAACGATTGGTGTGTAGCATACTGCAAAGAGTATCATGTAAATGTACGTTAAAGTCAGTATATGCATTGTTCTATCCAAATTCCATCAAGAAATACTGTGTGTATATATATATATATTTTCGAACATTCTTATTAAAATGATATTAAGAGGCGAGGATATTATCCTTTAATTATCTATACTCTTATGAGTGTCACCTAGTTCAAGGCAGACCCTTTTTCAGTTCAATGGAGCACACAATAATATGATTTTTTCTAATAGAATGTTATGTGCCTTTTCTACACATTGGCCATACTATTGATGCATCTTGACAGCATGTATGTCATTTGAACACATTAGTTCAAAGCCTTACGTTCAAACAACACACCAGTTACTAAGCTGTGGACCATTGCTTAGATGGATTATTGATTGTAACAACTTTTATTGCATTATTGTATTTGGTGTAAATTAAACTGATTTTAAAACAGTCTAAATTAGATTTATTTTGTACCAGATACCTCCAGATTCATAATATTAATTTACAGTATGTTATTACTTTGTTATTTCATAAATAAATAGGCTTAACAAAAACTATTATATCTATGAATCTCTTTTCTGATAACAGCAGTAGATGAAAAAAATGTTAATTTCCTGCAATCTTTCAACAAATAATATAATTGACCACATGTGTATTTACAGTACCCTTGGGACACATTTTTTAAAACATGTAGACATTTCCCACAATGTGAAGTATACTGCATGCAGGACTTTTGTGATGAAGCAGGGGCGGACTGGGACCATAAATCGGCCCAAGCATTTCTGACACACTGGGGTCAAATGGGCCAGTTCACTAAACTATTTTGGGTCGGTGGACGTGAAATGGGACAGCAGCCCATTAGTCAAATGATGATCGTTCTGCACCAAAACCATAATAACATTTCTTAACAGGGCCCATTTGATTTATTTATTTGACTAAAAGATGGACCGGCCCACCGTCCGTTTCTGTGATGAAGACATCTCGTGCCTTATTCTTACTGTTGGACTCCATCCATCACACCACTGACCTTTAGGAGGTCAACTCTACATGGGACCACTGGAGGTTGTCAAGCAGTAGTGAGTGTGGTTGTAATTTTAGCAGACATATTCGATTTCAATTCGCTCCCATCCAGGCTTGTTAGGGCTTTGTGATGACACATCTGTTTCCTGTACTCTGATGCATTACTGTTGGATTCGTTAGATACTGTATGGGGCTCTGTATAGGGCTCATGGACAACTTTATTGTCCGGTTTAGAGCAAACAACAGATATTTGTCTTCTGCTTCGTTCTCTTGGTAAATAAACATGGCAGAAGTTATGCAAGGGGTATATACCTAATAGTAAGATTACAACACAATCATGGGTCAATGTTGATGTATGGTTGATTGGGAAAACAGAAAGTGTGAAAACCATAGTCCACTTCTTACCGCATATCAGCTTGAGACAGTTTGAATCTGTTCTCATGTCAAGACAATGCTGTGTATATTAGTCTTTCTGGTGTGTTGAAATGGTTTTCTTAATATACAATATAGACCGAACTGAATGTAACTGAATTCAATCTCTTTGTCTCTATCTGACTCATGCTTTGAGAATGTGTGAAAGGCTGTTTTCCAAGGCACAGATTTTCTTTTGCCAAATAGAGTGGGGATGACAGAACATAAGACGCAGCCTAGTTCGCGTACTGTATACTGCCTATAGCGTCACAGTGCAACTGCCAATCTGGACAAGCAGGTCTCTCTTCACACACTGTACAAAATGTAATGTCCCTGTCAAACCAAGTGCAGTTATTCACCTTATGATTTATGTAGCTAACTTCACCAGACATCAAAGACTCTCCCAGCAAACACCAATATGATTAAATAGGTGGTCAATACCATAAGCTTGTGCTCAATTCGAATAACTTGATAGCTAGCGCCTTGGAGCATGTTTGAACTTCAGCTGTTGGCTGTGATTGGGGTAGTACAGCTGCAACCGCTTGTCAGGGGGCTTTCGGGGGCTTCCTGTGTGAGGATTATCACACCCTTTAGCTGTGCAAAAGAACATGTGGACATTTTTTAGTCACAGAGACACAATTACATTCTTAAAAAGGGCAGACACACAGAGAGCCTCTTCTATCTGTGCAAAGAGAAATAAGGGGAATGTTTAGCTGACATGGCAAACAGTATTTTCCTTAATATCTTAACTTCTCATCTACAGGTTAAAAAGGGGGATGTATTTGTGTCCATCATCCACATTTGTCAGGATTTTCCGCAACATGAGTTCCATGAGAGCCATGTGGCTGAAGTGGCTGTGTACGTCTGAGGGTGAGGTGTGACATTGGAGTGACGTTAGAGCCGTGCGTCACGATTATGAGCGTCATGCGCCATCAGCCAGGGCAAGGTGATGATATCACATTCATCCAGCTTTTCAGCGAGACTCGTCATCGTGATAACACGTCATCAAAACAAACGAGATCCTTTTCTCTTTCCCTGTTGTATGATGAAGACTGATGGAATGTTCTGTTATTATTAGGGTCTTTCTGTAAGTGTCTGTCTGTTTCACTTTCTTACTGCTTGCTAACAAGTGTAGGGCCTAAAAAAACATGACTTACTTTGTGTGCCAGTACACATTAGCAGTCTATAACAATCAATGCTCAAAATACAAAACGCAATTATTTTGTGACACCATGGGTCATTCTTTAAGGCATTTGGGCATGGAATTTGATCTATATAATATATAGAATACTTCTGTATACTTTCTATCATTCCAAATAATACCTCGATACGGTATCTCTAAATCCCAAGAATATGTCAAACTCTACTCATCGCTACTGGGACAAGCAAATTTGCTTTACTTTAATCACGTTTTACAGTATAGAGGACTTGCATTATGTTTTACATTAATTACCAGTTCAATATAAACAAACACATGTATGATGAATAACTATGTCATTTTAAGTGTTTTCATGGTTGCAAAGTTGAGGGGCACAAATGTCACCGTAATTCAAAAATACGACCCCCAGGCTAATTGCTGTTTACACAATGGCTCCACAGAAACACTTTAACCGTAATAATTAACTTATGACACAAACACATGATGCTCAGTGTGTGTAAAGGTCCTCACATGCTGCTGCCTATGATGTCAAAATGTGGTCACCATGGTGGAATGGGACAGACCTATATTCCACATGACACTCCACTCTATCAAGCAGCTGTTCACATACATCAGAAGGGTGTGTCAGGATCTGTCTGAAATGGCACCTTGTTCACTATATAGTGCACTACTTTTGACTAGAGCCCTATGGGCCCTGGTCAAAAGTAGTGCACTATATAGGGAACAGGGTGCCATTTCAGACACAGATTCAGTCTGACCCAGATTCAGGAGGTATAAGCAGTCACCATCATGTGTTAGTTATATTTAGGACAGCAAACAAGTTATTATTCCCCCAGGGATTTGAAGGAGAATTTACAGTTTACAATTTACTTATAACAGAGAACAACTGGTTTAATTGTATCAATTTGTGCACATGCAGATTATATCTACACCAATGTCAAAATCAATCCCATGTAAGGCAATATTACAAGACTAATGAAAATGGTGACAGTATTTTAGAATAAGCAGCATGGCTATTGCCTAAATCACCCTTTGATAAAATGTTTTATAAGTAATAGATTTATTCAGCCTATGTCAGGGGTACCCACGTTTAAAAAAATACTACAATTTACTATAGAATACTATAGTACTTAGTATAGAATTCTGTAGTAAACTGTAGTATACTGTAGAATCCTATACTCCACAGTGTAGTATCCCTCGATCGTGTAGTGCTTACTATAGACTTTGTAGTACACTGTAGAATAATATAGTACACACTGTATTCTCCTCTGATCATGTGTAGTACTTACTTTTGAATTTTGTAGTATACTATACCACACACTGTATTACACACATTAGTATCCCCCTCGATCATGTAAGCCAGGCTTACTATAGAATGTTGTACTATACTGTAGAGTACTATATTACACACTTTAGTATCCCTTGATTGATTGATTTTATTTGACTATTTAAAAACATAGTACAACCACAAGTGTGGATACAATGCATTTAGAAATGTGTCAAGAATAACACTAAAAAAATTTAAAGCTAACCCACATGAAAAAAATACTATAGTATACTATGGTCTAAATACTGTAGTATTACTATATTTATATACTACATAAATATAGTAGTGCTTTTACAGACTCTACTGTAGTATTTTTTGCGGGCATGACTGTAGTATACCCTGGATCCCTGACCAGTTCACCGGACATGCTACCTTATCCCAGACCTGCTGTTTCGACCCTCTCTCTCTCTCGACCTCTGAATGCTCGGCTATGAAAAATCTTAATGGCCATGTACTCTTATAATCTCCAATTGCACAGTCAGAAGAGGACTGGCCACCCTTCAGAGCCTGGTTCCTCTCTAGGTTTCTTCCTAGGTTTTGGCCTTTCTATGGGATTTCCCCTAGCCACCGTGCTTCTAAATGTGCATTTCTTGCTCTGTGGGGTTTTAGGCTGGGTTTAAGGACTTTGTGACATCTGCTGTTGTAAAAAGGGCTTTATAATACATTTGATTGATTGATTACATCATCACGCACATTTTATGGAAACACATGTCTGGTGGGTAAAAATGCGCATAGTTTTTATGCCGATTCTTTTTAAATATTTGCCTGAAACTTTTGTTGCCAATTGGATGGATACCTAGGTAGTGTAGCCTACATGAATAAAAACGAATTTCAGCACAACATATCATTGCGTGACTCCCAAGTCTACTTCAATATGATGGTTATTATAGCAATATTTACGCATTAACATTTCCTCTGCCATTTCTAACACAATGAATTTTACCAACACAGAAAAATAAATGAACCGGAGCAGTGTGGTGTCAGAAGGCAGTAAACGAATCTGTTGATACATGGCTTTGATGTCTCCACTGATGGCTGTAGAGTGCTGCCGGAACCGGAGAAGGACACTGACCAAGGACGGACCTATGGTTGGTCCGGGGAGTAGAGAGTCATTCAGGCTTTGACCAGCAGCTTGGATTGAACAGGTGAAGACAAGTCTATACTTCCCACCATGTTGCTGGGTAACATGGTGAGGGAGATACCAGGATTCACAGAGTGCGTTTCCCTCTTCATGAGCTGTCACTTCAGTGACGTAGCCTGCCTTCACAAGGTTATGAATCTCTCAGTTATGAACTTCTGCAAGCTCAGGATTCTTCACCAGGCGTCGCTCCGTTCCACGCAGTAGTGGGAGTACAGCCCGTGTCGTGGTTGCCAGAGGAGGATGGTTGGGCACCCGTAGCAGTGGGGTTGCATACCTGCGAACGCCATCCATTCCAGTGGTGGTGGTGCTCTTCTCCGGGAGGTCTAATGCATAGGAGTCATGTTTCGAGCGAGTGACCTCCTGTAGCTTCCGGTTGGAGAAGGTGTCCATCTTCCAGAGCATCTCAACATTCCGAAGGAGGTCAGTGGCTGCACAGGGGAATGGATCTGGATTGCTTCTGGTGGTTGAGGATGAAGCCTTTGTTGCTTTAAGCTTAGGTCCTGGATATTTCCTTTGTTCCAAGACCCTCAGCTGCTCTCTCCTCCTCTCTTCTTCCTTCCAGTGGAGACAATTCTTCCCTCGCCGCCTCCATTTCCTTTTCACCTGTCTTTGGTTCAGTCATCATCCAGTTCGAAGGACCATTGAAAGATTAGTGGAATCTGTGTGGGTAGCTGGACAGGTAGGATGACTGACAGTGAAGGTGAACAGGTGGTCATGTGTCAGGTGACAGAGGAATGGATGAGACTGAGGCAGGAATTCCTTCAACCATAAAGTGGTATATTTACTGAGTAGTCTGTGCTGCATCACAAAGGAAATAAATAACATGTATCCAATCAAATTCATAATCAAAGATCAAATCAGATCATTCATTATTAACATAATTTAGGGAGTTCAACAGTTCAGTTCATTAAGTCAATAGTAATCATCCGCGAGTCATTTAGTCTCAACTATTTATCATAAATTATGAAAGAATACAAACAGTGAATGGTGATACAATCTATAATCCCCATTATCAAAGTCAATCAGTTAGCAAACAATGACGTTTCTCATTTCACTCTTTCAATTGTCTTCATGTGTACATATAATTAATTTCAATACACATGAACCATATCGATTGCATAATTGGCCTATGAGGATCCGTAGGGCCGTGATCATTATTATTCTCACAGTATATAAGGGCTATATGATGACAGGATTTATCTTCCAATATGCTCCAAATAGTCTTTTTTGTTCTTCTATGAAATGCATCCATCCCTCCATCCCTTTTTCCATTCCTTAGAGAAAACACAAGTGTGAGGTTGGTGGTGTTGTTCATTTTCATTTTCACTTCATTCACATGTTAATGATTTAACAAACTCAAGGAGGGGAGAGTCCACAGAGTTATATGGAGATCGCAACATTATATCTGTGCCTTAATGGCGTCAGTAATGGTGAGGCCATCGCCATTTTCAAGTAGTCCATTTTCTTCTTCTACTAGTTCTATGAGTTGGCAAACAAACTGAAAAGCTGTATACTGCCACCTGGAGTGTGTTATTTGAACAGATATGAAGCCAAGGTTGAAGATATACTGCCACCTGGAGTGTGTTATTTGAACAGATATGAAGCCAAGGTTGAAGATATACTGCCACCTGCAGTTATGGAATGTTTGCTCAGGAGTATAATAGTTGAGCTGCAGTACAATGTCTGTAATTCACTCAGGCTACTGTTGATGACAAGAATTGTATTTACATTTTAGTAGACAGTCTTATCCAGAGCAACTTAGAAGAGGAATTCAGGTTTAGTGCCTCGCTCAAGGGTACATCGACAGATTTTTCAGCTAATCGGCTCATGTATTCAAAACAGTGACCTTTCAGTTACTGACCCAACGCTGTTAACCACTAGGCTACCTGCCACCCTAGCATCTAGCGAATTGCATCCTGTTAACCACTAGGCTACCTGCCACCCTAGCATCTAGCGAATTGCATCCTGCTAAAGATATAAAGATGTAGTGTAAGATTTATATAAACACTCCACTCTGGTAATAACAATGCGTGTGTGTGGTTTACCCATTCAATAGTTGGGAGTATATATAGAGAGTGTGACTTTCTTTTTATACAGTTCTCTCTCCATCAGTCAGCAGGCAGCACCTCTACAAAAAATGTTGGGTGTGCGTCAGGTCATGCTTTTTACTTGTATTGGGGCAAACACAAAATACAGTATGAGGATTACGATAATATACAGAGTGGACAGGTGAAGGGGAAATATGCAATATAATAGAGTACCATACAACACGTTTTCCATTAAAACATTGGGCAACTCAAGTTCTGGGGGGGTTCAGTGTTGTGAACAAATGCCTGCACACATGTCTGCAACACTGCAAAAGTCACTCATTGAGAAAAGGTGCCTTTACTGCACCTCATATTTCTTGAGTTGTTGGACTGCAGGTTCATGGTTGAGTCTCATAGCTTCCTGCATTGAAGTGTTTCCCTGTCTGCAAAGAGAACTTGTCACAAAGTGGTGACAGTTTAAGTTTGCCAAATAAACTTTTAAAGCCTCCATGGAAAGTGTGTGTACATGGTAAGTATAGTGATAAGGCTTTTTAGTGACCACTGATCTGAAGGAATAAAATAGGGGGAAGCATGTTCCCCTATCTAGTCCTTGTACCTACCTGTGGTCATTAAGGGCTATATCTTAACTTGAGGTATGTGAGTGTAACTCAATTACATGTGATAGGATTGAGCACTAAGTACCCAGTGAAGTGATCCTTTTCAGAATCGTGCCTAAGGTTACCATACGCCAAAGTGCCATACAATACCAGAAATTGTCTTTGGTTGGAGGTTCTGGCATACAATTTTATAGGTATGCAAGGAAATACATTTTTATAGAAAGTATAACATTATTAGATCAGTCATCGTTTAGAATGGGTACAAGTTCAGTCACTGACCAGCAGATGGTGATAGTGATTTCCTATAGAACCAGAGGCCATATGGCATCAACAAACAAAAAAACGTGTTTTTTCTTCATCATTGGCTTATTGTTACCAACTCATGAATCCCCACCCAGTTGACTACATTAAAATGGTGGAAGCCCTTAGTGGCATTGTCCATGCTAAAACATGTAGAATAAATATTTTTTAAGTATAACTACATTGGAGAAAAATCTAAACTAAAGAGAAGTATTACTTTATATAAGATGAAGAATATTATAAGGTGGAGCAAATTGAGAAATAGTTGGAGCTTAAGTAAATTAATTTGCACAATTTCAAATACATAACAAATCATTAGGCTGTTCCTACGCCGTCATTGAAAATAAGAATTTGTTCTTAACTGACTTGCGAGTTAAATAATGGCAAAATAAAAAATTGATATATATTTTCATTGTATAATTCTTGTTAAATTACTTGGTGCTATTGTTCAAGAAAGACATTTTGAATTGTAATGTTTAAGCAAAGTATTACTGTATTTGTGTTGTATTGCACAAACAATTTGCACTGTACAGGTGCAAAAACAATTGACTGTGTCCATAAAGCGGGGTCCAGTCTACTCACTAGAGTCATTAGAATTAAAAAGGGTGCCTGAATAAAAAACTAGGTCATAGCAACTGTTGCTGGACTTAAACTGTGGTCATACAGCTTAAAATTGGGTGCCTGGGCACTATACGGTACAAATATAGCACTGTACTGGGAAAAAAAACGATTGATTGTGTCTCGTAGGCAAGCCTAAATCCATTGCAGTGTCCATTGCATTGGGGGCTATGGGGCGGAGTGAAAAGCCAGCTGCAGGCCGTGGGAGCTATGGACGGGGCAGAGTGGAAAGTCAGCAGCAGGCTGTGCGACACATTTCCCCTCAAAAACTAATCATATTTGGTTGGTAGAGACCCAACTGAGTATTTCCCACCAACTTTTGCAGATTCAAATATATTTGTTTACGAGTGCAAGGTCGAATTGAGTTTATGTACACACGCACTTCCCATATGAGGCGATCCCTAAATGAAATGTAAAAATGAATGCTACTACACCACGCTAGCTCGCGCTTGGCCTTGCCCACGTCCGTGCATGTTCTGTCCACTATGCTTAATTTGCTCCCACCGTAAATAACACAGATGAACTATCTTGTGTTAGTTATAAATATACTTGACCCAACGCTAATGATGCTGGTCAGTGATATTAAAGAAAGGAGGTAGGAATCTTAATGGGCAATGAATGGCGGAACTTATAACGCACCGCCCATCATTGTTGACCAATCGCGTTCACGTTGTCATGCCGCGTCACACGGTTGCTAAGATAATAGTCAAGCAATACCTTCTCAATGTCAGAGGTATTATGCCGTGTTCCAAACAACTGGGAACTCTGAAATCTCAGACTCGGGAAAAAACTAGATCCGACTAGAAACATCGTTATGAACGGTCATACTGGCCTCTTTCATGGGAAACTTGCACAATGGGCGTTAATACGATTCCAATTGAGTTTTCCATCTCCTCAAAATAATCTCTGCGCTGGTCACTAGAAGAACGTTAAAAAAAGTGCTAGACCTTATGCTGCGTTCATGTGGTAGTCGGAACGCTGAAATTTCCGCATTGCTGATTCGTTATAGGTAGCACAATTATAATTACAACCAGTTAGGAGGTAAGATCTTTTTAGGAAACTGATGTTATGTTAGATTCAGTTGGCGTGTCAAGTGGAGATGAGCGTGAGAAGAATTGGGTTACAGTGGTGAATGCAAAAGAAAATACGAGAAGTTAAGTGGTAGTGGGGTCTTGTCAATCGAAGCCTAGTTTTGATTATGTTTTGATCGGAATAAGGGTTTTGGAACGATGTTGTTACCTGGGAGGTCCGTTTGAAGTCTCTATAAAAAAAATGTGGATGCTTTGGATGAGATGGCATCGATGAGAGTAACAATACGTTTGTTTTGTGTATCTATGGAACAGGAGTGTGCTCTGCACCTCGAGAAGATGTAGGATTGGAATGTGTCTCTTCGAAGCAAGGCACCTATCGAGAGATAGGGCACTCCATGAATGTGAGAAAACAAGTGATGCTAGTGAAGAGATGGTAGTGGATGCACCACAGGCTGAAGTAAATGTCTTTACAGGGCACTCCATGAATGTGAGAAAACAAGTGATGCTAGTGAAGAGATGGTAGTGGATGCACCACAGGCTGAAGTAAATGTCTTTACAGGGCACTCCATGAATGTGAGAAAACAAGTGATGCTAGTGAAGAGATGGTAGTGGATGCACCACAGGCTGAAGTAAATGTCTTTACAGGGCACTCCATGAATGTGAGAAAACAAGTGATGCTAGTGAAGAGATGGTAGTGGATGCACCACAGGCTGAAGTAAATGTCTTTACAGGGCACTCCATGAATGTGAGAAAACAAGTGATGCTAGTGAAGAGATGGTAGTGGATGCACCACAGGCTGAAGTAAATGTCTTTACAGGGCACTCCATGAATGTGAGAAAACAAGTGATGCTAGTGAAGAGATGGTAGTGGATGCACCACAGGGCACTCCATGAATGTGAGAAAACAAGTGATGCTAGTGAAGAGATGGTAGTGGATGCACCACAGGGCACTCCATGAATGTGAGAAAACAAGTGATGCTAGTGAAGAGATGGTAGTGGATGCACCACAGGCTGAAGTAAATGTCTTTACAGGGCACTCCATGAATGTGAGAAAACAAGTGATGCTAGTGAAGAGATGGTAGTGGATGCACCACAGGCTGAAGTAAATGTCTTTACAGGGCACTCCATGAATGTGAGAAAACAAGTGATGCTAGTGAAGAGATGGTAGTGGATGCACCACAGGCTGAAGTAAATGTTTGCTGCCAGTACAAATATACCCTGTGTGTTAAAAATGTGGATTTCGTGGTGTTCATTGCCACATTTATAAACTGTAGGGCTGAAGTCTCAAAGAGGTCTAAGAAACTGGACATAATTGTGGCAGAAAAGTTTTCTGAACTTAAGGATTTTTACATCTGAAGACTTGCCCAGGGGTTTTGGCGCTGGAAGACTGCCGCCCTCCCAGGCTCCCAATGAGCCTGTATAGGGATCAGATCTGTTTATTTTTTAACAGTAAAGTTGTTTGATTTATTTAAATTTTACTACCTTGTAGGGTTTTTTTGGTAGTTTATACCGTGTATGTGGGGAAATCCTGTGTTCATCCCGCACAGTAGATAGCGGGATGCACAACAAATTGTGCAATTGCCAATATATTCGGAAATGCCAGAGTTTCCTAGTTCCGACTGGCACGTGAACGTGGCATTGTGCCGTATGTTCAGAATATAACATTGATTCCCAAGATTTAGCACTGTGGGCAAAATGGCTAAAATGGAGTTGTTGGGATTGATTTTCAACCAGGGATTTAGAGCAGTTCCTGAGCTTTTCCGAGCCGTTGAAAAAAAAAACAACAGACTACCAAGGAAAAGATTGCCTATCGAAAGAGGAAAACGAAAGGAGAGGAGAACGAAAGAGGAGAACAACCGTCTACAGAAGCTGCTGGGTTCTTTGGCCTCTCTTATCCAAGGTACACCTTTATTTTATTTTTTTAATTCCTCACCTTTTGAGTTTCAGAAAAGATTTCACATATTACAGTTGTGGTTATTAATTCAAATACAGATCTCATTTTCAATAGTTTCCAGTGCAAATTACATATACATCGAAAACCACTTGATATTAGGTCCCTGACCTCCCTCCTCCATAGTACAATGTTAGAAAGGCCATTTCACATTCATATTTCCTGTGATGGGTCTTATTTTCAATAGCTCACTGTCCATATGAGCTACACATCTACAGACAAGTGCGTTGGGTTCCTTGACCTCTCTTATAAAAGGTACACCTTCCATTTAAAAAAACAAAATGTCCGCTTTTGATTTTCTAAAAATATTTATCCTATTACAGCTGTGGTTATTAATTCACATACAGATCTAATTTTCAACAGCCTCTTTCATTCCCAATGACATATACATCTAAAACCACTTGATTATTTGTCACTGACCTCCCTTGTTAACACCCATTAGATTTGCCATTTTTGATTTCACTGGTTTTATATGAATATCAGTTCTATTAGGGTGTTTTCACATAGTCCTCTTTAAAATAACTGATCTCAGTCCTCTTTAAACAAGCAAAAGAGCTCGGTTCTTTGTAGTCACACTGCCCTTGCCTTTGAATGAGGACTCAACTCTTTTGCCAGTTCACCTATTTTGTGGTCCGAGTCCTCTTTGCATTCGCATTGCTATGTTTTGAAAGAGAAGTAGTAATTATATTCAGAAGATAATTTTAACATTTAAATATTATTGGTAACAGAATGAATAGCATAAGAATACTGCAGATGAAATAATGCTGTAATGGCGAAGGTGCAATAAGATGGAATTCAGATATGACGTCTTTGTTTGAGCACTATCAAGACTTTTTAAACTACAGTCACATGAGAAACTTAAATGTCTTGAGTCAATAATGATTCAACCCCTTTGTTATGGCAAGCCTAAATGACTACCTCATCTCTGTACCCCAAACATACAATTATCTGTAAGGTCCCTCAGTTGAACAGTGAATTTCAAACACATTAAATACCAAAGACAAGGGAGGTTTTCCAATGCTTTGCAAAGAAGGGTACCTATTGGTAGATGGAGGAAAATATATATATTTATATCCCGTTGGGCACGGTGAAGTTGTTTTTTAAATTTTGGATGGTGTATCAATACAGCCAGTCACTACAAAGGTACAAACGTCCTTCATAATTCAGTTGCCGGAAAGGAAGGAAACTTCTCAGGGATTTAACCATGAGGCCAATGGTGACTTTAAAACATTAGAGTTTCATAGCTGTGATAGGAGAAAACTGAGTAGTATTGTAGTTACTCCACAATACTAACCTAAATGACAGAGTAAAAAGAAGGAAGCTTGTACAGAATAAAACATATTCCGAAACATGCACTCTGTTTGCAGTTAGGCACTAAAGTAAAACTGCAAAAAATGTGTCAAAGAAATTAACTTCATGTCCTGAATACAAAGCGTTATGTTTGGGACAAATACAACACATCACTGAGTACCACTCTTCATATTTTCAAGCATGGTGGAGGCTGCATCATGTTATGAGTATGCTTGTAATTATTAAGGACTTGGGAGTTCTTCAGGATAAGAATAAACTGAATGGAGCTAAGCACAGGAAAATCCTAGAGGAAAGCATTGTTCAGTCTGCTTTTCACCAGACACTGGGAGATTAATTCACCTTTCAGCAGGACAATAACCTAAAACACAAGGCCAAATCTGAGTTGTTTACCAAGACAGTGAATGTTTCTGAGTGGCCAAGTTAGTTTTGACTTAAATCTGCTTGCAAATCTATGGCAACACCTGAAATGGTTGTCTAGCAATGATCACCAATAATAAAAGGAACATTTTGCACAATCCAGGTGTTGAAAGCTCTTAGAGACTTACCCAGAGAGACTCACAGCTGTAATCGCAGCCAAACATGATTCTAACATGTATTGACTCAGGGTTGAATGAATCCTTACACAATCCAGGTGTTGAAAGCTCTTAGAGACTTACCCAGAGAGACTCACAGCTGTAATCGCAGCCAAACATGATTCTAACATGTATTGACTCAGGGTTGAATGAATTCTTACACAATCCAGGTGTTGGAATGTCTTAGAGACTTACCCAGAGAGACTCACAGCTGTAATCGCAGCCAAACATGATTCTAACATGTATTGACTCAGGGTTGAATGAATCCTTACATAATCCAGGTGTTGAAATGTCTTAGAGACTTACCCAGAGAGACTCACAGCTGTAATCGCAGCCAAACATGATTCTAACATGTATTGACTCAGGGTTGAATGAATCCTTACACAATCCAGGTGTTGAAATGTCTTAGAGACTTACCCAGAGAGACTCACAGCTGTAATCGCAGCCAAACATGATTCTAACATGTATTGACTCAGGGTTGAATGAATCCTTACACAATCCAGGTGTTGAAATGTCTTAGAGACTTACCCAGAGAGACTCACAGCTGTAATCGCAGCCAAACATGATTCTAACATGTATTGACTCAGGGTTGAATGAATCCTTACACAATCCAGGTGTTGAAATGTCTTAGAGACTTACCCAGAGAGACTCACAGCTGTAATCGCAGCCAAACATGATTCTAACATGTATTGACTCAGGGTTGAATGAATCCTTACACAATCCAGGTGTTGAAAGCTCTTAGAGACTTACCCAGAGAGACTCACAGCTGTAATCGCAGCCAAACATGATTCTAACATGTATTGACTCAGGGTTGAATGAATCCTTACACAATCCAGGTGTTGAAATGTCTTAGAGACTTACCCAGAGAGACTCACAGCTGTAATCGCAGCCAAACATGATTCTAACATGTATTGACTCAGGGTTGAATGAATCCTTACACAATCCAGGTGTTGAAAGCTCTTAGAGACTTACCCAGAGAGACTCACAGCTGTAATCGCAGCCAAACATGATTCTAACATGTATTGACTCAGGGTTGAATGAATCCTTACACAATCCAGGTGTTGAAAGCTCTTAGAGACTTACCCAGAGAGACTCACAGCTGTAATCGCAGCCAAACATGATTCTAACATGTATTGACTCAGGGTTGAATGAATCCTTACACAATCCAGGTGTTGAAATGTCTTAGAGACTTACCCAGAGAGACTCACAGCTGTAATCGCAGCCAAACATGATTCTAACATGTATTGACTCAGGGTTGAATGAATCCTTACACAATCCAGGTGTTGAAATGTCTTAGAGACTTACCCAGAGAGACTCACAGCTGTAATCGCAGCCAAACATGATTCTAACATGTATTGACTCAGGGTTGAATGAATCCTTACACAATCCAGGTGTTGAAAGCTCTTAGAGACTTACCCAGAGAGACTCACAGCTGTAATCGCAGCCAAACATGATTCTAACATGTATTGACTCAGGGTTGAATGAATCCTTACACAATCCAGGTGTTGAAAGCTCTTAGAGACTTACCCAGAGAGACTCACAGCTGTAATCGCAGCCAAACATGATTCTAACATGTATTGACTCAGGGTTGAATGAATCCTTACACAATCCAGGTGTTGAAATGTCTTAGAGACTTACCCAGAGAGACTCACAGCTGTAATCGCAGCCAAACATGATTCTAACATGTATTGACTCAGGGTTGAATGAATCCTTACACAATCCAGGTGTTGAAATGTCTTAGAGACTTACCCAGAGAGACTCACAGCTGTAATCGCAGCCAAACATGATTCTAACATGTATTGACTCAGGGTTGAATGAATCCTTACACAATCCAGGTGTTGAAAGCTCTTAGAGACTTACCCAGAGAGACTCACAGCTGTAATCGCAGCCAAACATGATTCTAACATGTATTGACTCAGGGTTGAATGAATCCTTACACAATCCAGGTGTTGAAATGTCTTAGAGACTTACCCAGAGAGACTCACAGCTGTAATCGCAGCCAAACATGATTCTAACATGTATTGACTCAGGGTTGAATGAATCCTTACACAATCCAGGTGTTGAAAGCTCTTAGAGACTTACCCAGAGAGACTCACAGCTGTAATCGCAGCCAAACATGATTCTAACATGTATTGACTCAGGGTTGAATGAATCCTTACACAATCCAGGTGTTGAAATGTCTTAGAGACTTACCCAGAGAGACTCACAGCTGTAATCGCAGCCAAACATGATTCTAACATGTATTGACTCAGGGTTGAATGAATCCTTACACAATCCAGGTGTTGAAAGCTCTTAGAGACTTACCCAGAGAGACTCACAGCTGTAATCGCAGCCAAACATGATTCTAACATGTATTGACTCAGGGTTGAATGAATCCTTACACAATCCAGGTGTTGAAATGTCTTAGAGACTTACCCAGAGAGACTCACAGCTGTAATCGCAGCCAAACATGATTCTAACATGTATTGACTCAGGGTTGAATGAATCCTTACACAATCCAGGTGTTGAAAGCTCTTAGAGACTTACCCAGAGAGACTCACAGCTGTAATCGCAGCCAAACATGATTCTAACATGTATTGACTCAGGGTTGAATGAATCCTTACACAATCCAGGTGTTGAAAGCTCTTAGAGACTTACCCAGAGAGACTCACAGCTGTAATCGCAGCCAAACATGATTCTAACATGTATTGACTCAGGGTTGAATGAATCCTTACACAATCCAGGTGTTGAAATGTCTTAGAGACTTACCCAGAGAGACTCACAGCTGTAATCGCAGCCAAACATGATTCTAACATGTATTGACTCAGGGTTGAATGAATCCTTACACAATCCAGGTGTTGAAAGCTCTTAGAGACTTACCCAGAGAGACTCACAGCTGTAATCGCAGCCAAACATGATTCTAACATGTATTGACTCAGGGTTGAATGAATCCTTACACAATCCAGGTGTTGAAAGCTCTTAGAGACTTACCCAGAGAGACTCACAGCTGTAATCGCAGCCAAACATGATTCTAACATGTATTGACTCAGGGTTGAATGAATCCTTACACAATCCAGGTGTTGAAAGCTCTTAGAGACTTACCCAGAGAGACTCACAGCTGTAATCGCAGCCAAACATGATTCTAACATGTATTGACTCAGGGTTGAATGAATCCTTACACAATCCAGGTGTTGAAATGTCTTAGAGACTTACCCAGAGAGACTCACAGCTGTAATCGCAGCCAAACATGATTCTAACATGTATTGACTCAGGGTTGAATGAATCCTTACACAATCCAGGTGTTGAAATGTCTTAGAGACTTACCCAGAGAGACTCACAGCTGTAATCGCAGCCAAACATGATTCTAACATGTATTGACTCAGGGTTGAATGAATCCTTACACAATCCAGGTGTTGAAAGCTCTTAGAGACTTACCCAGAGAGACTCACAGCTGTAATCGCAGCCAAACATGATTCTAACATGTATTGACTCAGGGTTGAATGAATCCTTACACAATCCAGGTGTTGAAAGCTCTTAGAGACTTACCCAGAGAGACTCACAGCTGTAATCGCAGCCAAACATGATTCTAACATGTATTGACTCAGGGTTGAATGAATCCTTACACAATCCAGGTGTTGAAAGCTCTTAGAGACTTACCCAGAGAGACTCACAGCTGTAATCGCAGCCAAACATGATTCTAACATGTATTGACTCAGGGTTGAATGAATCCTTACACAATCCAGGTGTTGAAAGCTCTTAGAGACTTACCCAGAGAGACTCACAGCTGTAATCGCAGCCAAACATGATTCTAACATGTATTGACTCAGGGTTGAATGAATCCTTACACAATCCAGGTGTTGAAAGCTCTTAGAGACTTACCCAGAGAGACTCACAGCTGTAATCGCAGCCAAACATGATTCTAACATGTATTGACTCAGGGTTGAATGAATCCTTACACAATCCAGGTGTTGAAAGCTCTTAGAGACTTACCCAGAGAGACTCACAGCTGTAATCGCAGCCAAACATGATTCTAACATGTATTGACTCAGGGTTGAATGAATCCTTACACAATCCAGGTGTTGAAAGCTCTTAGAGACTTACCCAGAGAGACTCACAGCTGTAATCGCAGCCAAACATGATTCTAACATGTATTGACTCAGGGTTGAATGAATCCTTACACAATCCAGGTGTTGAAAGCTCTTAGAGACTTACCCAGAGAGACTCACAGCTGTAATCGCAGCCAAACATGATTCTAACATGTATTGACTCAGGGTTGAATGAATCCTTACATAATCTAGATATATTGGTGTCCACATTTTTTTGCGATTGTCCATTTTTCCCCTATTGACATTAAAGTATTTTGTGTGATTTGTTGACAAAAAATGACCATTAAATCCATTTGAATCCCACCTTGTAACACAACAAAATGTGGAAAAAGTCAAGGGGTGAGAATACTTTCTGAAAACACTATGTGAAAACACCCTTCTACCGATTGTTCTCCAATCTCATAAAATATTTTCGAAAAAGTTTGTCATTATCCTCGCAAGGAGAGGGTGCTAGAGTATTGAAAACAGGAGTGACACCAATTTTGTAAAAAAATAAATAAATAATGACTTGTTAAACAATCTCTTTTTATGACCATTTGTGTTAGTATAAAACAATATATTTTTTTTTAAATGCATACTTTGTACAGTATTTTTTTTCTTCTCATATTTATTAAGGCTGCCAAATATTTTGGAGGTGACTGTTAAATATGTAAAATTATTGGAAATTATTTTGGAAATAAAGCTATAGAAAAGTAGGTCTGTACGTTAATTAGTAACCAAAGCAGTAATATGAAAACTATTTTCAAGAGGACCAAGGGAGAAAAAAAGAGTACCTTTTGATACGAGGTCAAGGAACCCATCACACTTGTCTGTAGATCTGTAGTTCATGGACAGGGAGCTATTGAAATGTAGTCATATCACAGTAAATATTCATGTAATATCAGTGAAATAAAAAATAGCATTTCTAATCGGTGTACTAGGGGGAAGGCAACCTGATCTCAGATGATTTAGTATTATTCTGTATGTAAATCTGAGACACATGTTTAAAAAATAAAAAAATTTTTTAAAGATTTTTATTTTTTTAACCTTTTTATTTAAGTAGGAAAATCCGTTAAGAACAAATTCTTATTTACAATGACGGCCTACACCGGGCGACACTAGGCCAATTGTGTGCCGCCCTATGGGACTCCCAATCACGGCCAGTTGGGAGATGCAGTGCCTTAGACCCCTGCGCCACTCAGGAGCCCAAAATTAGCTAAATTATTATATTATTTATTATATACATTATATGTTACGAATTCTAGCTAGGTGGCTAACGTTTGTTAGCTAGGTGGCTAACGTTCGTTAGCTAGGTGGCTAATGTTAGGATTTAGGTTACGGTTAGAGGAAGAGTTAGTTCTAACATGCAAAGTAGCTAAAAAGTTACTAAAGTTGCCCATGAACGTGCAATCTTCGTTTTTGCCTTAAGTAACCGTCTGTCTTATGTAACAATACCAAACGTAACATATCATACAAATGTGAATGTACATTTACTATGTTACGTCTAGTCTATGATACCAGGCTGAGGAAGTCAGTGACCTAACATCAAGTAGTTTTATGCATATGTCATTTGGACTGGAAGCTATTGAAAATGAGATCTGTATGAATTAATAACCACAGCTGTAATGGGAAACATATTTGTAGAAAATCAAAAGGGAATAATTTTGAAAACAGTCATTTGCGTTGATAATAGAGGTCAGGGAACACACCACATCTGTAGATCAGTGTTTCCATTAGCCGGCCTTTAAAATAAAGAAATGAAAAGCCGATAAATAAAATTGGCTGCTGGCCAATTGTCTGGGAGAAGAATAAAAATGTGAAATAATGCTTTTTAGCCTATTAGTTTATGTAAATACCAGTTGATGTAAATACATTTTTTGCGAACAGTGATTGAGTTATATTATTATCCTACATTTGTACGACTGTCCAATCTCCTCAGCCTACTATTCCTAATGTCATATCTTACTTACACTGCAAAGATGACTTTTATTTCTGACTTTTATTCCAAAAGTGCATTTTCTTGAAAATGTGCTTCCTCAAACTTGAAACTCACACTCCGCCTATGCATAGGCTAGTGATTTTGCTGTTGGTTGTCTTGTTGGCTGAGGGAAAGTACACGTGGACAGTTATTCTTGCATCTTCAAAGTAAACGGCAAGGACACGTGTCATTGCATCGTCGACTTGGATGTTCTTTTAATATGAATTACCATAATCTAAATGTGATTTCTGGGATTCTGAGCACCGTGGGTGGACACCCTGATCAGGTTATGCACCAATGCATATGGATCCGGTACATTTCTCAAATGTCTGGTAAATTAAAACGCTGCTGGTCAAATGTCCGACGACACATTTACATAGTGGAAACCTTGCGGTAGATCTCTAGCACACGCGGATTGGAAGCCATTAGAAATTATAATTAGGAACGGAAATGTATTTATAATCAGGGAACTTTAAAATGGGAATTCTAATGGGTGTATAATGGATTAGGAACATCAGTGACTTTGCTACAAGTGATTTTAGCTCTAGGTCATGCAAGTAGGCCTATTTATGTATAATCTTTTTACCAAAAATATTTTTTAAATTAACAAGATTACATTCCTAAATGTAATTATTGTGGGGTAAAAACAAAGTTGGTTTAAGCTCTCTAGATCATTTAATTGTAAAACATTTTATTTTATTTTATTTTTAATCTGTAAACACCTGATTCAGCTGATTGCACTTTTAAGACCACTGTGAGTGCATAATATTCCCCCTATTGAAGGCTGTACCTTGTTCTCTAGCATCATCTGATTCTAGATATATCACCCTGGTCATCATAGGACCTTCCGTCAACTAGGTATTGATGTGTCAACTCCAAATATCAAACCAATATCCAAACTGAAAACAAAGGGTATTCAATTACTATTCTAATTCCTAATGCTATGGTTGCATGTCTAGTGGTAATTGTTGTTCAATTACCACTAGACATGGGGTTCAGGTGCTTGGCCTAAAGGCAGACCAATTTGTGTTTTTCTTCTCGGAGTCGGACCCAAAACAAGTCAAAAGATCCTGGGCTGTGGACTTCCCCTGATTCGTGGTCAGCGGGCTTTTTGGAGCTGCATCAATAAAACAATGGTTAAACAAAACTTATTATTTTCCTTCCCAAAATAAAGTGTTTGATTTTTCAGAAGTGAACATTTCTGTTCTTCCCAAGTCCTGGTTAAAGCCATAGTCTCACTCCACATTTTGGGGGTGGGTGCTTATACTGTATTTTCCCTTTGCATTTACAAGTGTGTAATTTAGACGCATGTGTAAATTGGACATGTTTTTAAAATATTTTTATATCCCACTCCCCGAGACACTGGAGTGTGGGGGCACAGCCAGGGTTTGCCATGTCATAACTATGCTACTCCAAGGTTTTACAGAAACGCCTATATCATTTCAGTGTTCGAGTTCTAGCTAATTAGTCATTTCTTCTTCCCTTCAGACCGCAAATGGCTCAATGCCATTGAAGAGGAGGTTCCCCCCGAGCAGCAGCACTGTGAGCAGGAAATGAGCCCCAGTCCGGGGAAAGATGACTCCGAGCCCACACAGATTAAAGAGGAACAGGTGGCACTCAGGACCCTGTGTGAAAAGTGAGTCTGAGTATCCAACTCAGTCCTCACATATGAATAAAACTCAAAGTAAAGAATGCAGAGACTCTTCAACTAAACAGATAAAAACAGAACCTCATGAGGACTCTTCAGAACCAACCAGTGACTCTCAGGCCCTCTCTTTAGTAAATCCAGGCTGTTCAACATTGGATCATTCAGAGATCCTCACTGAACTTCTGGAGAGAGTTTGCTGCACTGAAAGTAAAGGGGCTGAATAATTTTGCACGCCCAATTTTTCAGTTTTTGATTTGCTAAAAAAGTTTGAAATATCCAATAAATGTCATTCCACTTCATGATTGTGTCCCACTTGTTGTTGATTCTTCACATAAAAATACAGTTTTATATCTTTATGTTTGAAGCCTGAAATGTGGCAAAAAGTCGCAAAGTTCAAGGGGGCCAAATACTTTCGCAAGGCACTGTATGTAAGTTGGGTTCTGAGTTTCTTTTTTTTAAAGTAATAGATATATACATTTTGGGGACACGCTGTATATTGTATATACATTTTGACTGTACGACAGACCACACAACATTTAATATCCAACTTTAAACCTCTGAAATATAGCTAACAGATTTTCTAATATTGCTAGCTTATTTGATAAATGTTGATAACTGCTTAGTAACCAAAATGGAAAGAAATTGTAAGTGTTAGACAATATACTGTATATCACTAAAACAGCTGAATGCTGTCTAGCTTTACCGTATCAAAATTGGAGTCGTCTGATGGTGGCATTTTGCGCAAACCTCTATTTTGAACCATGTAACTTTCAAAATCAAATGTTATTGATCACATATTTAGCAGATGCTATTGCTGGTATAGCGAAATGTGTCTGTTCATAGTTCCAACAGTGCAGTAGTATCTAACAATTCACACGTCTAAAAGTAAAATAACGGAATGAAGGAATACATACATATTTGGATGAGCAATGTCAGCGTGGCATTGACTAAAATACAGGAGAGTACAGTATATACATATGAAATGAGTAAAGCAGTACGTGTTCCATTATTACAGTGACCAGTGATTCCATGACTATGCACATAGGGTAACAGCTCTAAGGTGAAGGGTTGAGTAATCGGGTGGTAGCCGGCTAGTGGTAGCCGTTTAACAGTCTGATGGCCTTGAGACAGGATGCTCTCAATCGTACATCTGTAAAAGTTTGTGAGGGTCTTAGAGGGGCCAAGATTAATTTCTTCAGCCTCCTGAGTTGAAGAGGCACTGTTGCGCCTTATTCACTTAACTTTTCATTACAGAAAACATCAAACAAAAAAACGTGGGTACACTTTCAGTTTATTGTGAAACCTTTCATTGTCACCTTTTCAATGCCTTCGCTTTGAATTGTACATTTGTATACATATTCAGACGGAGTTATCTTTCTAAAATGTATGCAAAGTTATTTAGCTACATGTATTTCCCAACACGGCATGGAGAAAGTCAAGCGACATGTTCCACGCCATGGAGGACTGCGGGACAGGGATGGCTATCTGTCGGGCGGCCAAGGTTAGTCATCTTGTTTTTAGGAGATTACCACGTGTATGTGAATTTGCCAAGCTGCATGGTGTACCTCGGCAGACCCAGGCTGAGTGGCCGGGTGACCCATGGTTATCGCAGTGGACCACCCACATTGCTTGCGCCAGAGGATGAAAATTCTCTGGTGCAGTACTGTATCTACTGGCCAGCCATGGGTTCCCCTTCATCAGACTGAAGCTGATGAAATATGCCAACAAAATACGCAGGTGTTTGGTGTTCTATTTGTTTATGAATGTAGAATGCTGGACTGACTGTTCTCAATGTGTGTGATGTAAATGTGTGTGTTGATGCCAAAATAAACATTTTCATCATGGATGGACAATTTCTAAGTGCTGGCTCCCCGGGGCACAAAACACATGTACCTGCAGGCTCCAGGGACCAAGGAGCACATCACAGTGATGGCCTGCTTCAACGCAGCTGGAAAGGACGTTCCCCCCTTTATCAACATCAGGAGAGCCCTCTACTTCACCTCTTCGATGGGCAGGAGAGCCACTTGGACCCGGAGTTGCTCGTGGCGGCTCTAAGGGAAGGGGTTATAGTTCTTTGTCTTCCACCACACTGCACCCATGTCCTGCAGCCGCTGGCCCTTTTGAAAGGTAGCTGGAGACCTCAGCCATTTTGACCATTCCTACATGGTAAACAAATCAGAATTTGGAGAAACACAGAGGACCCAGGAGAGCGGTGCCATGGATGAGACCATGTGTATTGTGGTAGCTGTTGTGTACAGTCTCCGGTTGCTATTATATTAATTCATTTGATGAATCAGTGTATTGCATAAGGAATATTTGATATTTGCAAATGTATTTTCTTCATATTCTGAGCTGAGAGACACCTGAGAGAAAGCAGTTGTTATCAAAGTTACCAAACCATTCCAAAAGAGGAGACAGAGGGTAGAGACTTTCTATGTTTCCACCCTCTCACCTTGTAATAGCCCCATAAGGAATCTGGCCACCGTCATGGAGGTGAGGGAACTGATGCCGAGTTGTGCCAACAGAGGGGTGCATGCTGTAATGGAAGCCCAGGATGTAGTGGCAAGAAGTAGGACCCGTTCACCACCAATTCTGGCAAAACAAACAATCATGAGCAGAGACAGAGCAGTCTTCACAGCACACAAGAAATGTGATTTCCAGCTTCTAACATGGACATTATATAACAGGCAATCACTCAAGCTCAAATAATACAAATCCCAATCCCAATAGGTAGCCATTGTTTCTCTCATTCAGACCACCAGAGGTTGACCCACCTGTCGCTGACATGACCTCCCAGCACCTGAGTGAAGCAGTAACCCCAAAAGAAGCCCCCCATTACCACACCCGACTGCGTCTTGCTCCAGCCAAATGTGGTGGCCATGTTGACAGCACAGATTGGCATGGCCATCCTGGCACAGTAAAGGAGACATGTGCCCAAGAAGAGCGTCACCGTCCACTTTTGAGCCAATGGTCTGGGGGCAAATAGCAAGAAAGAGAGGGAGAGGTAATGATTTATGATAATACTGATAATCTACATTACACTATATGTAAAAAACAGATAATCGTTTTTTAAACAACTTTTCATTTTTTAAACAACTTTTAAACAACAACTGACTGACATCAGTTCAATGATTTGAATTCCATTTCGCTTAAAAATATATATTTTGTGAACTCAATGCGCACATCGCATAGTTTCTCTAGAGATAAAGATCCAGCCTGAACTGTGCTATGTAGTAGGGAGTTGTAGTTTCCAACAGACCAATATTCTGCACATTTGGTAATTAACTACAATTACAATAATCCATTGGTCATTTACTTGTCTTGGTCTGAGTTTATTTATTCTACTCAAGAATAATGCAGACAGTGAGGTGACATAGAACATAGCCGTAGGAAGTAGTTTCAGGGTGTTTAAAAAAATTATTGAATCTGAACCAACCTCAAAAAGCACAAATAACTCAGCACTATGTATCAGTAGAGAAGACAGCAAACCAGTTTTTCTGACTACATCAAGTGAAGTGCCTTAATGAAGCCACCAGCATTGGATAAAAGTTTCAGCAGACAGAGCAAGCTAAAATATTTTTTATAATATTTTGTGTGATGTCTAATTTAAAGACAAACAGGGATCTAGTTTAATATTAGATACTTCTGTTAAGTTACATAGAGCAGTAAAACACTACAAATATGGGCAAATTAATTGAAAGTGTGACCAAGATCTAAATCTACTTTCACATTGGAGCTTCTAACAACCATTGTGAATGTTGTGAACACACAGAAACTCTAGCCTGGTCCCAGATATGTTTGTGTTATCCTGTCAGCTCCTTGTCACACAAACAGATCTGGGACCAGGCTACCGAAACACATATTGAACCCAAGATAAGTGTCTACAGTGGTGTAAAGTAATTAAGTAAAAATACTCACTAAATGGACTCACTAAACAGACATGCTTCCCTTTGTAAATTATGCCTGAGTGTTGGAGTGTGCCCCTGGCATTCCCATGATGCTAGGCATGCATGGCTGCTCCTCTTGTGGCGCTGAACTATAAGTAGACGATGGTCATGACCTGTGCCTCACCTGCCTATGTGTATGCCACCTGCGTAAAGCCCTTTCTGACCCCTGCTGCCTTTGACAGCGTCTGCCGTTATTCGCCAGGACCCACCCAGACCCACCACAAGAGGGAAAGCCCACGAAACCAATGGCAGGCCGTGGTCGTGGTCAACCCCCCCAGAAACCAATGGCAGGCCGTGGTCGTGGTCAGCCCCCCCAGAAACTGAATGGCGGGGGTTGGCCGTTGGCTGATTTACCAAGCAGCAACTGACCTACTGGGCATCCCACTCCTCAGACCCATGGGTGGTGATGACCCTCTCACAAGGGTACAGGCTGCAGTTCCGACACCGGCCCCCACCATTCTCAGGGATCAGAATGACTTCAGTCACAGAACCCCTGAAAGCTTGCACCATCAACCAGGAGATTACATCTCCCCTGGGGAAGGGTGCGATCAAAAGAGTAAAAGCATCAGAACAGCAGGTGGCTTTTACTCAACCAATGTCCTGATTCCGTCCAGTTCTGGATTTAAAATGGTTCAATGCTTTCCCAAAAGTTCTCCCCTTTTACATGTTGTGGACGGTCAATGTTCTCCATACTGTATCCGCAGGGGAGTGGTTCACATCCCTGGACCTAAAAAGATGCTTACGTTCACGTTCCTGTGTTACCGGAACACAGGCGTTTGCCTGTCCTAACAGAGCCACCTGTTACCAATGTGGGGAGGGGCATTTCCGTAGACAATGCTCCAGGTCCCCAAGCCCTGCCTCGTTCAGAGCTTCAATGAGAGGTAACCGCTCCAGGTACCAGCACCATGCCATCCACCATCCCCAGTCTACTGAGCGAGTTGCACTCAGAAAGACCACTGTCATTCCTCCTGAGCATGGGTGCCTCACCAACCAATAGAATGTTATATATTAACTCAGCAAAAAAAGAAATGTCCCTTTTTTCAGGACCCTGTCTTTCAAAGATATTTCATAAAAATCCAAATAACTTCACAGATCTTCATTGTAAAGTGTTTAAACACTGTTTCCCATGCTTGTTCAATGAACCGTAAACAATTAATGAACATGCACCTGTGGAACGGTTGTTAAGACACATCTTACACGGCTGCTAGAATCCTGACTAGAACCAAAAAATTTGATCATATTACTCCAGTGCTAGCCTCTCTACACTGGCTTCCTGTCAAAGCAAGGGCTGATTTCAAGGTTTTACTGCTAACCTACAAAGCATTACATGGGCTTGCTCCTACCTATCTCTCTGATTTGGTCCTGCCGTACATACCTATACGTACGCTACGGTCACAAGACGCAGGCCTCCTAATTGTCCCTAGAATTTCTAAGCAAACAGCTGGAGGCAGGGCTTTCTCCTATAGAGCTCCATTTTTATGGAACGGTCTGCCTACCCATGTCAGAGACGCAAACTCGGTCTCAACCTTTAAGTCTTTACTGAAGACTCATCTCTTCAGTGGGTCATATGATTGAGTGTAGTCTGGCCCAGGAGTGGGAAGGTGAACGGAAAGGCTCTGGAGCAACGAACCGCCCTTGCTGTCTCTGCCTGGCCGGTTCCCCTCTTTCCACTGGGATTCTCTGCCTCTAACCCTATTACAGGGGCTGAGTCACTGGCTTGCTGGGGCTCTCTCATGCCGTCCCTGGAGGGGGTGCGTCACCTGAGTGGGTTGATTCACTGTTGTGGTCATCCTGTCTGGGTTGGCGCCCCCCCCCCTTGGGTTGTGCCGTGGCGGAGATCTTTGTGGGCTATACTCAGCCTTGTCTCAGGATGGTAAGTTGGTGGTTGAAGATATCCCTCTAGTGGTGTGGGGGCTGTGCTTTGGCAAAGTGGGTGGGGTTATATCCTTCCTGTTTGGCCCTGTCCGGGGGTGTCCTCGGATGGGGCCACAGTGTCTCCTGACCCCTCCTGTCTCAGCCTCCAGTATTTATGCTGCAGTAGTTTATGTGTCGGGGGGCTGGGGTCAGTTTGTTATATCTGGAGTACTTCTCCTGTCCTATTCGGTGTCCTGTGTGAATCTAAGTGTGCGTTCTCTAATTCTCTCCTTCTCTCTTTCTTTCTCTCTCTCGGAGGACCTGAGCCCTAGGACCATGCCCCAGGACTACCTGACATGATGACTCCTTGCTGTCCCCAGTCCACCTGGCCATGCTGCTGTTCCAGTTTCAACTGACCTGAGCCCTAGGACCATGCCCCAGGACTACCTGACATGATGACTCCTTGCTGTCCCCAGTCTACCTGGCCATGCTGCTGCTCCAGTTTCAACTTCCACCTGACTGTGCTGCTGCTCCAGTTTCAACTTCCACCTGACTGTGCTGCTGCTCTAGTTTCAACTGTTCTGCCTTATTATTATTCGACCATGCTGGTCATTTATGAACATTGAACATCTTGACCATGTTCTGTTATAATCTCCACCCGGCACAGCCAGAAGAGGACTGGCCACCCCACATAGCCTGGTTCCTCTCTAGGTTTCTTCCTAGGTATTGGCCTTTCTAGGGAGTTTTTCCTAGCCACCGTGCTTCTACACCTGCATTGCTTGCTGTTTGGGGTTTTAGGCTGGGTTTCTGTACAGCACTTTGAGATATCAGCTGATGTACGAAGGGCTATATAAATAAATTTGATTTGATTTACAGACGGTAGGCAAGGTCACAGTTATGAAAACACTAAAGAGGCCTTTCTACTGACTCTGAAAAACACCAAAAGGAAGATGCCCAGGGTCCCTGCTCATCTGCGTGACACCATGCCTTTTGGACATTGAGGAGATGCACTGCAGTACTTAATGCAGCTGGTGGCCACAACAGATACTGACTGTCACTTTTGATTTTGACCCCTCCCTTTGTTCAGAGACACATTATTCTATTTCTGTTAGTCACATGTCTGTGGAACTTGTTCAGTTTGTCTCAGTTGTTGAATCTTATGTTCATACAAATATTTACACATATTAAGTAAACGCAGTTGACAGTGAGAGGATGTTTCTTTTTTGTTTATATAAATATATATATATGCTCAAACACATTAAGAAGGAAATTCCACAAATTAACTTTTAACACGGCACACATGTTAATTGAAATGCATTCCAGGTCACCTCATGAAGATGGTTGAGAGAATACCAAGAGTGTACAAACCTGTCATAGGCAAAAGGTGGCTACTTTGATGAATCTAATCTATTTGTTTAACACTTTTTTGGGTTACTACATGATTCCATGTGTGTTATTTCATAGTTTTGATGTCTTCTACAATGTAGAAAATTGTCAAAATAAAGAAAACCCTGTGAATGAGTAGGTGTGTCCAAACTTTTGACTGGTACAGTTCATATAAAGTAATCAGTCAATTGAAGTAAATTCATGAGACCCTAATCTATGGCTTTCACGATGGCCACCCATGGCTGAGCCCCTGCCCAGCCAATCAGAAGGAGTTATTCCTTTACAAAAGGGCTTTATTACAGACAGAAATACTTCTGAATTTCATCAGCTGTCCGGGTGGCTGGTCTCAGAAGATGCCAGATGTGGAGGTCATGGGCTGGCGTGGTTACATGTGGTCTGCGATTGTGAGGCCGGTTGGACGTACTGCTAAATTCTCCAAAATGACCTTCTCTGGCAACAACTCTGTTGGACATTTGAGCAGTTAGCATTCCAATTGCACGCTCCCTCAAAACATCTGTGGCATTGTGTTGCCTGACAAAAATTCACATTTTAGTGGCCTTTTATTGTCCCCCAGCACAAGGTGCACTTGTGTAATGACCAGCTTCTTGATATGCCACACCTGTCAAGTGGATGGATTATCTTGGCAAAGGAGAAATGCTCACTAACGGATGAAAACAAATTTGTACACAAAATTATACAATTTTTGTGAGATTGGAACATTTCTGGGATCTTTTATTTCAGCTCATGGGACCAACACTTTACCTGTTGCATTTATAGATTTGTTCAGTTTATATGGGGGATACAACCATTAGATCACTTGTTTTGGTACTTTCCATGCATAGCTTGTATTTGGTCTAAAGTTCCAGAAAGGCTGAAGAATTACAACATTTACATGGAGCCAACTCTGCAAATAGCACTGCTGGGTGATTTGAAAAGTCATAGTCAATCGATCAATAATATACTCTTAGCTAAACATTCTTTACTTTACAATCTGTAGAAACTATGAGAATAAAAAGGTTCAGGACTTTTGTGAAACATTACACCACAGTTGAAAAATATATGGCTAATAAAAATCTAAACGGGATGGTGTTCAGAGATAAATGGGAGGAGTGCTGAAGGGGGGGGGGGGGCACCAATGTAAAATAGTGTCTGTAAAAATGTAATATATTTACCAAAAAAATGTATGGGGAATTGGAAATGCAGAAAATGGCATTGAGACTTCCGTCAATCTACCCCCCTAGTCTTGAGGGGTGGCTGTACAGCAAAGCAGGATCAATGAGTTAGCCAGCTAAGGCTGCATTTACACAGGCAGCCCTATTCTGATCTTTTTTCCCACCCATTGGTCTTTTGACCAGTCACATCAGATCGGTCAAAATACTAATTAGGGAAAACTATTTAATGGGGCTCCCTGTTGCAGTAATTATTCCTGGTTGTTTTAGAGTTATCTGGCTAAATCATTGACCATGCTATTAAGTCCAGAAGGCTTGATCTGTGTCTAGGAAAACCCTTTAGCAGACTACCACTACTGCGGTCACCTGGCGTACAGTGACTCCAAATGCATGAAGATGGAGAGGAAGTCACATCTTACTGAAGTAGTTGGTATAGGTCCCTCTGCTGTTCCACACATTGCACTGAAGACCACTTCAATGCATCACACACCACTAGACTTGAAACGTTACTACATTTTATTGGTTTTGTAGAGCTCGGAGTTAAGCAAGAACGTATACACACAGACAATACATATTTGAATAAGTATTGAAATTCATACAAGCGAGTTGCTGCTTTGGACTTTCCAACCTCTTTACTCCGATTGAAAAGTAGTTTTGCCTCAGTCTTTAAAAATATTCAGTCATGACTCATCTCTTATTGTTAAAAACAGCTGTATTCCACCCAATACCAACCTATGAATATACATCTGAGCACTGTACTAATAAGAAAGTGGTGTTCGAAAAATGCTAGATACACTACGACTAACACACATATATATACATATATAGGTAGCTATTTGATATAGCAGCAAACCTTGAGTGCAACACCCAAGACACCAATGTAGAAAGTCAAAAAGACTTTATCTCCAGTCTGTTTTTACCACCCAAACCCCTTTATTGACAACATTTAAATTACATACTTAATGTGATACAAGGTGTGTCTGTTTTCTATGTATGTATACAAAGGAGTCCCTTAATTGGAGTTGAGGGGTCACGGTACATTCCGTGTCCCCCTCCTAGAGGGTGTGCGTTGCTTGTGGACAGATTTCTGGTTTGGGGACGTCGTGGACAGAACGGTTATGTACACAGCTGTGTGAGCGAAGACGGCAGTTAAAAGTTGATAGCTTTCCCGAAGGAGGCTGCGAGGTTTGCTTCTCTGAAGGCCTCGGACACAGTCTGGAAGAGAGGGATGGATGGAAGAGGAGGTTAGATTGACAGGTTGGTGGTGTGGTTCCACAAATGTGGATGTGTGCGCATTTGAATGACATTGTGGCTAGGCCCTATATTAGTTATTGTGCTGCTCGCAGTAATAATATGAAAGAATGTGTTGTCTTCCTCAGTCAGTTGAATGCTGCACTTCAGAACCGTGGTTATGTGCATAACCTTACTAGCGGCTGGGACAAACGGCGCAGTAAAACCGTTTCTAGCGATCCTGGCAAATCGTTTTCTTCCCACAAATTTACCTCCAGATCTTGAACGGTTGAATCTATTACAGACTAAGACCCTAAAAGCGAAGACTGGAGCATGTTTTCACCTATGATACAAGCTGCGCAGGATTTGTTAGAAATTGGAGATGAATCTGCACAGAATAACTGAGAACGGAATCTGCCGATCTACCATTCCAGTGTTTAATTGCTATATTGTAATTACTTCGCCACCATGGCCTATTTATTTCCTTAAACTTACCTCATTTGCACTCACTGTATATAGACTTTTAGTTTTCTTTTGTTCTACTGTATGTTTTGTTTATTCCATGTGTAACTCTGTTGTTGTGTGTGTCGAATTGCTTTGCTTTATCTTGGCCAGGTCGCAAATGAGAACTTGTTCTCAACTTGCCTACCTGGTTAAATAAAGGTGAAATAAAATAAATAAATAGATTGTTTATTCATCCCTGATGTTTTCCTGAACGTCCCAATACATTTCAATCACTCCAAAGCATACTTCCTTCAGACTGAAATTTGCCATTACCTGATTTGCCATCTCCTGTGCTATAACTTATTGAGATCATGGCATTAAGGTCAGATTCTAAAGAGTCATCACATTTTTTCCCCTAATAGGCCTACCCCCAAGTGTCCTAAAATAGATAATCAAATAGCTTGATGGTCCATGTTAATAGTATCTTAAATATCAATTTGACTGACCAGCCAACCCCTGTTCTACGATGGGTATGACGGCTCACCCAGTGATTGTTTTACAAAAAAGTATCTCCCATTTGAAATATTAGTAAATACCACATATCAATGGCATTGTTGAACTTGCATTGTTCTACAACATGACATGTTGTATGCATGTAAGAGTAGGGGTGTTAACCCCGGTGTCCTGGCTAAATTCCCAATCTGGCCCTCAAACCATCACGGTCACCTAATAATCCCCAGTTTACAACTGCCTCATTCACCCCCTCCTCTCCCCTGTAGCTATTCCCCAGGTCATTGCTGCAAATGAAAACGTGTTCTCAGTCAACTTACCTGGTAAAATAACAGATAAATAAAATAAATGTATGAATGAGTATTTGATCATGCCTCTGTCGTGTGTGTGTGTGTGTTAAACTCACGGGATGGGCGTGGCAAACTCTGGCGACGTCCTCGCAGGACGCGCCGTACTCCATGGCGAGCGTCGCCTCGTTGATAATCTCTCCTGCCCCCTAGACAAGGGTCAAAGGTCACCATAGTTAGCATACAACTTCATACGCTATAGCCCACATTTTCATCTGTTAAGGAGCACAGAGGTAGCATGACTCACACAGCCCAGGATGTGAGCGCCCAATATCCGGTCTGTCTCCTTGTGGCCGAGGATCTTCACCAGGCCATCAGTGTCTGCGTTGGTCTTGGCTCGACTGTTGGCGGCAAATGGGAACTTGCCCACCTTGTATGGGATGCCCTGCGAAGTAGAGTTGAGGTTACTGTTAATGCTTTATGGTCACTCTTCTGTGTTGATAGTATATGTGTGATGCTTTGAGAGACTTTGGCTCCTTTGGAAAGTCAACAATTTGGGGAAGAGTATCGCCACCTTGTGGCCAACTCTTAAACCTGCAGGGATTTCAATATAATAGAGAAATGAATAGTCAAGTCTGGCAACAGCTCTGGTGGACATTCCTGCAGTTAGCATGCCAATTGCACAATCCCTCAAAACTTGACATCTTTGGCATCATGTTGTGTGATTAAGGGCCACTCTAAAATGTGCAGTTTTAGAGTGGCCCTTTATTGTCCCCAGCACAAGATGCACCTATGTAATGGTCATGCTGTTTAATCAGCTTTGTGATATGCCACACCTGTCAGGGAGATGGGTTATCTTGGCAAAGGAGAAATAAGATTGTGCGTATGGAATATTTCTGGGATCTTTAATTTCAGCTCATGAAACCAACACTTTACATGTTGCGTTTTATATTTTTGTTCAGTGTATTTTTAAATCACAAATCAACATTTTGGCAGCTGATATCCAAACAAAAGCATTGATCCAGTGATTATATTATATATAAAAGCCAGGTTCCTCTACTTAATTTGGTCAAAACTATGGGTGTTTGTTTGGGGAGACGTGTGTATCACCTCCTCTTTGAGCTGCTCCTCAGTCTTCCCCACCCATGCCACCTCGGGGTGTGTGTAGACAACAGAGGGGACACAGTTGTAGTCGATGTGCACGCCACCCCCAGCCATGCCCTCCACGCAGATGATGCCCTCGTCCTCCGCCTTGTGTGCCAGCATGGGCCCGGCAATCACATCACCAATGGCATAGATACTACAGCGGGAGATAGAATAAATGGGAAGGAAAGATTGCGGTATCACATTTAGTGCCTTTTGAAAGAGACCTTGGTGAGAGGTGGTTGGAATATAGGTGTGCATTGAAAAAGCAGGTGTTGAATATAACAGAGGGGTGTGGTAGTTTAGGTCTACCTGGGTACTTTAGTCTGGAAGCGGTTGTTGACAGGTATGCGTCCCCTGTTGTCCAGCTCCAGGCCCACGTTCTCCAGGCCCAGGTTCCTGGTGAAGGGCCGTCTGCCGATACACACCAGCAGCACGTCACACGTCAGAGTCTCGTTCTTCCCGCCGGCAGCCGCCTCCACGCTGGAGGCAAGAACACACAGTTACGTTTGGGTCATACCTACTGATTTTTAACTATAGACATTCACCTTAGTGATTTTGTCCATTCAAAGCTAGATCCACCCTATATACACACATACACCACCGGGGGATGGAACTCACGCCACATCGATCTTGCCGTCGGGCCTCTTGATTGCACCCATGACCTTAGTGCCCAGCTTGAACTTAATACCCTGCTTCTGCAGGATGCGCTGGAAGTTCTTGGAGATCTCCATGTCGATGCCCATGCCGCCCACGTGGCCCAGGAACTCCACCGCTGTCACATTGGAGCCCAGACGCTGCCATACTGACCCCTGGAGAACGAGAAGCCAAACAGGATGTTAGACTGGACCTTAGGTGTCCCCCAAGAGTTGGAATCCTCATACCACCACTTACTCTTTACAGACCATGCTGTAAATCGTGTGTATGTGTGTGCGTGTGTCGTCCCTCACCAGCTCCACCCCGATGACTCCGGCGCCGATGACGATGAGCTGCTCAGGGACCTTCTTCAGATCCAGGGCTCCCGTGGAGGACACCACAGTGTCCTCATCAACCTGACAGCACAGGGGTTAGGAGAGTTAGGACTCAGCTTTGACATGTGTTAACTAACAGCTGGTCATCTGCTACAAACTAGTACTGTAGTACATCAACGTGCCTCAATCCCGGGGAAGGGCGTGACCTCGGAGCCGGTGGCTATGAGGATATTATTGCTGTTGATGACCTGCTCACTGCCGTCCTCGGCCGTGGCCGTCACCTGGTTCTTGCCTGTAATCCTCCCAAAGCCGTTCACGTGCGTTACCTGAGGGGAAACCGCCACATTACATCATCAATTAAAGACAGGGTCAAGTTCATAACAAACTCTGGAACAAAGAATCCAAGGGGAAGCATCAAAACAGCTTGCACTGGTATCAAACTTAGTGATGGATTCAAATTACAAGGGTGTACAGGAAAAAGACCCAAGTCCATTGACAATGTAATGTCCATAGATGGCCACCTCCATTTAAAGAAGATAGTCAAAACAGGCTGCTGAAGTTTCAAGCTTATAATCCTGCTGAGGTGAAATCTCACTAACTAACCCATATTTCCAGATGCTGTCTTGATTAGCTGCCTAGATGTTGCCATTTATCCATAAAGTTAGCCAAATGTGTAATTTGAGTGAAATTCATATTGTAAAAATAGGTGTGAGTGGAGCACTGATTGGCTGTGAGAAGACACGATTTTTCAAAAACAACCACCCCTTCCATCCCTCTTCAGAAGCGCAAAATATCCCGAATGTAGCTCATTTACGGTGCTGGCATGCTATATATATTTTTTGATGGCTATTCATTTTTTTGTTGTAATGAGACTACCCCCCCATGGGCACCATTGAAAATGATTGGCTTTCGGTTTAGATTCTCTGCCTCTGAACGTGCCGATTCCAACCGATGGGAAACGGCTTGGATACCCTCCACCTTCTTTTAGCCTCTTTCTGACAGAGGCTAGAGTGAACTAGGCATCGCTCTTACAATGTAGGGAGGAACTATAAAGTTGAGACCTCACCTTGTTCTGTTTGAATAAATGTGCAATGCCTCCTGTCAGTGCTTTGACCGCACCACTCTTCTGTGACATCATCTTCTCCAGGTTCAATGTGATCCCTGAGACTGGCACAGAGAGAGAGAGCAAGAGTCTCAAGTAAATGTTTGTTGCTGGCATCCCCAAAGACTTGACTGGAGTGAAAGCCTGTCCACACCCTTCAGCTCTCTAGGACCAGGCTGCTGGTGACCAATGCTCTAGCTGATGTGGACCCTTACTTTCAATGCCCCTGCTTTCGAAGTCTTTGCCATGGGCCTGGTGGTACAGATATGAGTTGTTCAGCAGGGCCTATACAAAGGGACAAGGGAGACAAACATGCTACATCATTCAACAACTCACAAAGACGAAGTTGCACAGTCACAGTGTTGCGCAATAAGACCTAGCAAATGTTCTATGAACCCCCTCATTCCCAATGTTTACCTTTGAGGGGATACAGCCGACATTCAAACAAGTCCCGCCTAGGGTGGGATTCTTTTCCACACACACCGTCTGTAGTAGAAAACAAAGTTGGTGAACAATGACGACAAGATGGGCATCACTACTAATAAAGGGTTAAGCCGTATATTACACCTTCGGCTAGTTCCGCTTGAACAAAAAGATCAAATATCAAAATGTCCGCTCGACGGCACCTCAGCACAAACGCCGAAATCTCACTTTTCCAGAGAGGTGCGCAGAGCCCTGTGCGGACGGGAGCGAACATTCGACTAATGCGGCCTAATTTTTACCTTGAAACCAAGCTGGGTTGCTTTGATTGCGGCAACATATCCACCAGGACCAGAGCCCACCACTGTGACGTCAGCATCAACTGTAGGAGTGCAAAGAACATGTTTATCAGAAGTGGCAACAAGTTGTAGAGGAACATGCTGTATTCACCTTGTGTAGATGTTGGGATTCAGTTGGATAGGAGCAGCACCTCGGATGAGCTAATTGGACATTGGAGTGGAACGTTGACTTACTCTGTGCTTTGTCAGCATATGTTCGGACGGAGAGAACAGTTGCACCCTGGAGCCGATTCGGGAGTTGGTGGCTCCGCTGTATGTGTTAGGAGAGGACACAAATTGGGACAGTGAGCAGACAGATTTGGACTTTAATGTCAGCTTGTGTTGTATATGGTTCTGCTGTGATGCTGTTGTAGTTGTCATCCATGTCAAGAAGTCAGTTAATGTTTAGTTTTTTTTATTCAGCACTCTAGAATGCAAGACAAAAATCCTGTAAAGGCCAATGCAATCTGAACAGGATTGCAAGTATTACAGTGAGTGAGTGTATGTGATGATTATACGGTCGTAGAAGGATGAAGTAGTTACAATACTAGCTACATTTGTTAACTACTGTTAGTTGTCAAGTACTGGTGAAAATAAAATAAATATTGTTGGCTAACAACAGTTATATGATTAATCAAATAGCTTTACAAAGCAAAGTTGAGTGCTTGGAGTTTAACAGTCAATGATGTAACATTGGTAGCAGTCCACAAACAGGCTCGCGTGCTTGTCAGCCTGTCGGGCTGAATGTCATTTTCGTCATTCGCAAGAAGATGCTTGTTGACTGTGGTAGCTAGCTAGCTAGCTAGCTAATTTAGCTTACTTTGAGATGGATTATTTTGTAATGACATTAACGTTCGCCAATGTATGTACAAGACACGCACCAAGCAAGGCTAGCTTGGGAGGGCATATAATATAGGAAGAGCCAACTAACATTAGTTAACTAGCGAACTGTGTACTCGCTAACGCTAGCTAGCTGCTAGTATATAGCTGGAGAGTTTTACGAGCATAGCTACTCTAGGTGGCTAGCAAGGCCTGTAATTCATAAATCACGTTGAAAAACAGCCGAGATAACTCTCCAACGTATGTCGCATTAACTCATATTTGTTCCAGACAACTTGAACAACTAATTGACATAGAATTGTTTTTCCTTACCGTTGCCAGAGTGCGATATACTTGATTCCAGCTCTGCATTTTGTATGTGTCCCTTTACAGGCTGCGTAACCTACAGCAGGCGGATCATCCAAGGACTCACGAAATTGCGCTTGCGCAGTAACAATCCAAGGAACACAAATACTGTCTGTCGCCTCCCTATGATGTAAAAAATCTTTGGTGTCATAATACATTTAATCTGATCAAAACAGGTGTTCTAGAAATCAATCAAATAAAAATAAAGTTATTTGCGTCTAAAACATTAATTTAACCCATGACTGCGTGGCCACTCAATCATCAAGTTTGCAGACGACACAACAGTAGTAGGCCTGATTACAAACAACGACGAGACAGCCTACAGGGAGGAGGTGAGGGACCTGGGGCCTGTTGCACAAAAGTAGAATTAAGACATCCGGGATAAATGACTCAGCTGAGCTCAATGAAGCCAAAACATGTGCGTCCAGGCTTAATTGGTTGCACAAAGACCAAACCAGGATGAGCAGACACGGATTCATTAAGCCAGGTGAAACCAATCCTGGATAGGTGCGCGCTCACGGCTCACTCAAATAGACCCCGCCACAGATTAACTGATTTACCATGGCAACTAGAGCCGCGTACTTTTCCCCGTCGGAAGCACAAATCCTCATGGAGGCATACGAGGAGGTAAAATATATAATTAAGAAGAAAGGCAACACCGCCACAGTGATAAAGCAAAGAGAAAAAGCGTGGCAAAGTATTGCAGACCGCCTGAATGCGTAAGTAGTGCACAATTACACACTCACCGCTCCGCTGAAACATCACAATTACAATTCAAATATTTAATTCACATCTCCAAAAATGCAGTTGTACTGTAATTATGAAACGGTTAAATTTTTTATTGAAATGCACTGCAGATATGAGTGAAATTGTGTAAAGTAACTCCATCACACTGTATAAAGCTATGATACATTTTTTTATATTTTTACTGAAAACAAGACAAAAATACCAAGTAATTTTTTGCAGTGTGACTCCATTAAATGTGTGTGTGTGTGTGTGTGTGTAGATTAAACATGAACGGGCCAAAACGGACATGGCAGCAGGTCAAAATCAAATACAAGAACATTCTGCAGAATGGTATGGTCCCTGACTAATATTTAACAAAGCACAAGCATATATTGTACCCAGAAGGTGCCTGCTCACACATTGTCTGTACTGTTTTAGCAGTGAAAAAGAATACCCACAGACAAGGCACGGGTGGTGGGTCACCAAAGGCTGACCTTACCCCAGCAGAGGACATGGCCTTGGAGCTAAATAAAGGCAGGCCCGTCTTAGAGGGGATCCCTGGGGGGAAAGAGACGAGCATAGGTTCCTCCCAAGATGCCACCCGCTTCATTCAAGGTATGTCCTTCCATCTCTACATGGGATACAACCACATTCATATTGAATCAATTTGGACTGTCTGACTTTGGTTTACCTATTGCCTTGCAGTGTCTGGCAGCACTGTGTTCCTGTTAGAGCCACCAGCACAAGCACCAGACGATGCTGATCCAGTGAGTACTCCATCAAAGGCATACTGTAGGCCTGGCATGTCTTGTCTACTAGCTTCAATATGAATCCGATTAAATGTGATAGGGTGAAGGCCCCAGTGCAGCAGCAACAGCACATGATGGAGACGATGATGAGGAGACCATCTCTCTGGATTCCAGAAGGCATGAGGTATCATGTTAAGACTGTGAAAGTACTATTTACTCTACAATGGTGAGGAGTCCTCATCAAAATCAAAAAATCTAATTTCTTTTACAGGACCCAGATGCTATACAGTGGGAAAACCAGCCTGGCAACATAGTGCGTATTAATAAAAGGACACCACATCCTGCCAAATTCCAGCTGCGCTAATTGTATTGTGTTCACAGAGCTCACAAGCTATCAGAAAGTTGTATGGCAACCACCTCCGGCGCCAAATAGAACTGGCAGACATAGACATTCAGTACAAGAAGAAAAAGATGGAAAATCTTGCACTGGAGTTCGAAATAAAAAAGAGGACAATTAGGAAACTGGACCTTGAAATAAAAAAACTTGAGAGGGAGGTGAGATATGCCTTCAATGTACACTGTATGCTAACTGTAACACAAATGTATTAATCATTATTTTTCTTTCCTCCCCCAGCTCCAAGAAGATGACACAGCTCAAAATAAAAATTAGGTATATTCTCGTAAAGTCAAGTGAGCCATGACATATGAGCTCTTATTGTGAGCACACAGGACGGTGGCATCTTTCTAAGGTTTTTTTTATTTTCCCAGCAATCAGTACAACCAAGTCATCGTTATAAGGCATCGCCCTCTTTTGCCCACCCCCCCAGCACCAGGTGTGGCCACTAGCCTATATGAAGGCCCAAAATTGTGTGTTCCTTTCTGCTCTGACAATGGCATGCCCATTCGTGCGAGATGTGGTGGATGAAGAAGCACTTGTGCTGAGGAGAGCCTTCAGGCGAGAAAGGGTCTTCAGGGACCGGTTGGACCCACTGGCCTTCCCTGATGACCATCTATATGAAAGATACAGGTTTTCTGCAGATGGCATCCGGTATCTATGCAGACTACTGGGTCCCAGGATTAAGCACCGCACTGCACGGAGCCATGCACTGAGTGTGGAGCAAATGGTTTGTGTGGCCTTGCGCTTTTTTGCTAGTGGAGCCTTCCTGTACTCAGTGGGGGATGCAGAACAGCTGAACAAGGCCACAATTTGCCGCACAATAAGGAGTGTGTGTCTGGCTATCAAAGCATTAGCAGATGTCTTCATCTCCTTCCCTGGCCACAGAAGACTCTGTGACATCAAAGAGGAGTTCTATAGGATTGCAGGTAAGAGGATCTACAAATTACAGGACAACTGTTAACACATAGTAGAATACTCATTACTTTGTGTGACAGGTTTCCCCAATGTCATTGGTGCAGTGGACTGCACACACATAAGGATAAAAGCCCCCTCAGGTGCCCATGAGGCCGATTTTGTGAATAGGAAATCCTTTCACAGCATTAATGTTCAGGTGAACATAACTTTTTGATATTGTCCATTGACGAACAGTCTGCATTGCCAGTGATGTGCATTGATTGGTGTAATATTCCTCATCTTATGATTTCAGATGGTCTGCAATGCTGACTGTGTGATCAGCAATGTTGTGGCAAAATGGCCTGGCTCAGTCCATGACTCCAGAATCTTTCGGGCCTCTGAAATCTATCAGTGCCTATCACAAGGTAAGCCACACAACCCCTATTTATAACCATCATGGCTGTGTCAAGAATATCACTGTGTTTATGAGGTAGTAATGATGAGATTTTGTGTTGACAGGTGAATTCTCTGGTGTGTTGCTGGGAGACAGGGGGTATGGCTGCCAGCCTTTTCTCCTGACACCTTTCACAGACCCCCAGGAAGCACAGCAGGCCTACAACCATGCCCATGCCAGGACCAGGACCAGAGTTGAAATGACCTTTGGCCTCCTGAAGGCACGCTTTCACTGCCTTCACAAATTAAGGGTCAGCCATGTTAGGGCATGTGATATTACTGTGGCTTGTGCTGTCCTCCACAATGTGGCCTGCCTGAGGAAGGAGAGGGCCCCCAGAGTGCCACCAGCCATGGACTGGGACAATCCGGCAATCTTCCCTGATGACGACAGTGGTCGGCTGCTGAGGGACCAATATGTGTTGAATTATTTTAGTTAGTATGTGTGCTTTCAATTTTGGTTAAATATGTCCTGCGGTGGCAGAGGAATTTGGGGTTTTTTGGGTTCGTTTTTTGACGAATTTGGCCTCTTATGATGTTTGTGCGGTATACTGTGTGTAATACAAGGCTGCAGGGAGGCTACTGCATCCATTCATTTGTCTGTTCAGTTGATGTGTATGGATTTGTCCTGCATTTATTTTAGTGTGCAGACATGCAGGGTGTGTTATATACAGACCTTTGAATGTGTATGTATCATTTTGTATAATATGCTTGGATTCTGTGCTTTCCATCTTGTAGAGTCACTGTGACTTCAGTTTCGAAAGGAGCTGATGGTTTACCTGCTTTGTTTTGTCCTTATTCAATAAAGGAACATAATGTTACACATTGTGTTTTTATATTCATATGGAATGTGTATTTGTTTATATCAATGAATCAATGAACCTACCAGGTACCTCCCCAAAACCTTAAACACGGGCACCCTCATAGATATCATCCTAACCAACTTCCCCTCTAAATACACCTCTGCTGTCTTCAACCAAGATCTCAGCGATCACTGCCTCATTGCCTGCATCCGTAATGGGTCAGCGGTCAAACGACCTCCACTCATCACTGTAAAACGCTCCCTGAAACACTTCTGCGAGCAGGCCTTTCTAATCGACCTGGCCGGGGTATCCTGGAAGGATATTGCTCTCATCCCGTCAGTAGAGGATGCCTGGATATTTTTTTTAAATGCCTTCCTAACCATCTTAAATAAACATGCCCCATTTAAGAAATTTAGAACCAGGAACAGATATAGCCCTTGGTTCTCCCCAGACCTGACTGCCCTTAACCAACACAAAAACATCCTATGGCGTTCTGCATTAGCATCGAACAGCCCCCGTGATATGCAGCTGTTCAGGGAAGCTAGAAATCATTATACACAGGCAGTTAGAAAAGCCAAGGCTAGCTTTTTCAAGCAGAAATTTGCTTCCTGCAACACTAACTCAAAAAAGTTCTGGGACACTGTAAAGTCCATGGAGAATAAGAACACCTCCTCCCAGCTGCCCACTGCACTGAAGATAGGAAACACTGTCACCACTGATAAATCCACCATAATTGAGAATTTCAATAAGCATTTTTCTACGGCTGGCCATGCTTTCCACCTGGCTACTCCTACCCCGGACAACAGCACTGCACCCCCAACAGCAACTCGCCCAAGCCTTCCCCATTTCTCCTTCTCCCAAATCCATTCAGCTGATGTTCTGAAAGAGCTGCAAAATCTGGACCCCTACAAATCAGCCGGGCTAGACAATCTGGACCCGTTCTTTCTAAAATTATCTGCCGAAATTGTTGCCACCCCTATCACTAGCCTGTTCAACCTCTCTTTCGTGTCGTCTGAGATTCCCAAAGATTGGAAAGCAGCTGCGGTCATCCCCCTCTTCAAAGGGGGGGACACTCTTGACCCAAACTGCTACAGACCTATATCTATCCTACCGTGCCTTTCTAAGGTCTTCGAAAGCCAAGTCAACCAACAGATTACCGACCATTTCGAATCTCACCATACCTTCTCTGCTATGCAATCCGTTTTCAGAGCTGGTCATGGGTGCACCTCAGCCACGCTCAAGGTCCTAAACGATATCTTAACCGCCATCGATAAGAAACATTACTGTGCAGCCGTATTCATTGATCTGGCCAAGGCTTTCGACTCTGTCAATCACCATATCCTCATCGGCAGACTCGACAGCCTTGGTTTCTCAAATGATTGCCTCGCCTGGTTCACCAACTACTTCTCTGATAGAGTTCAGTGTGTCAAATCGGAGGGTCTGCTGTCCGGACCTCTGGCAGTCTCTATGGGGGTGCCACAGGGTTCAATTCTTGGACCGACTCTCTTCTCTGTATACATCAATGAGGTCGCTCTTGCTGCTGGTGAGTCCCTGATCCACCTCTACGCAGACGACACCATTCTGTATACTTCCGGCCCTTCTTTGGACACTGTGTTAACAACCCTCCAGGCAAGCTTCAATGCCATACAACTCTCCTTCCGTGGCCTCCAATTGCTCTTAAATACAAGTAAAACTAAATGCATGCTCTTCAACCGATCGCTACCTGCACCTACCCGCCTGTCCAACATCACTACTCTGGACGGCTCTGACTTAGAATACGTGGACAACTACAAATACTTAGGTGTCTGGTTAGACTGTAAACTCTCCTTCCAGACCCATATCAAACATCTCCAATCCAAAGTTAAATCTAGAATTGGCTTCCTATTTCGCAACAAAGCATCCTTCACTCATGCTGCCAAACATACCCTTGTAAAACTGACCATCCTACCAATCCTCGACTTTGGCGATGTCATTTACAAAATAGCCTCCAATACCCTACTCAACAAATTGGATGCAGTCTATCACAGTGCAATCCGTTTTATCACCAAAGCCCCATATACTACCCACCATTGCGACCTGTACGCTCTCGTTGGCTGGCCCTCGCTTCATACTCGTCGCCAAACCCACTGGCTCCATGTCATCTACAAGACCCTGCTAGGTAAAGTCCCCCCTTATCTCAGCTCGCTGGTCACCATAGCATCTCCCACCTGTAGCACACGCTCCAGCAGGTATATCTCTCTAGTCACCCCCAAAACCAATTCTTTCTTTGGACGCCTCTCCTTCCAGTTCTCTGCTGCCAATGACTGGAACGAACTACAAAAATCTCTGAAACTGGAAACACTTATCTCCCTCACTAGCTTTAAGCACCAACTGTCAGAGCAGCTCACAGATTACTGCACCTGTACATAGCCCACCTATAATTTAGCCCAAACAACTACCTCTTTCCCAACTGTATTTAATTTTAATTTATTTATTTATTTTGCTCCTTTGCACCCCATTATTTTTTTATTTCTACTTTGCACATTCTTCCATTGCAAAACTACCATTCCAGTATTTTACTTGCTATATTGTATTTACTTTGCCATCATGGCCTTTTTTGCCTTTACCTCCCTTCTCACCTCATTTGCTCACATTGTATATAGACTTGTTTATACTGCATTATTGACTGTATGTTTGTTTTTACTCCATGTGTAACTCTGTGTCGTTTTATCTGTCGAACTGCTTTGCTTTATCTTGGCCAGGTCGCAATTGTAAATGAGAACTTGTTCTCAACTTGCCTACCTGGTTAAATAAAGGTAAATAAATAAATAAAATATGACAGAGTACTAGGGCCACACTGAAGAAAAAGGATAAAGTCATAAATTTATGAGGCTGGTTCTTTCTGCAGAAAAGCTACATATTGTTTTTCCAGTTTTGATACTTATGACAATGTGATACTTAATATTCTGGCACATCAGCATGTCTTTGTTTATGAAACCATACTGAAGTACAATTTCACGAAATGCCCCACATCTGTCATTTTAACAACTGTCCTCCTTTAAAACAACTGGTTACAATATTATGACTTGTGTTTTTTTCCCCTCTGTGGCCCTAATATTCTATCATTTTATATATAGCCTTATAGTCTATGGGAAACTGTAAATTATCTAATGATAGCAACATCATCTAAAAATCATTTTTTATCCAAAATCATTGAAATTAATGATCACAAACGTTTAAATAATAACAGTGGGTCTAGTTATATGTGATAACAATGTATAGTGAGCAGTGAAATAACTATTGGTTTCCATTTGTGGTGACTGCTGACTGACATTAGGGATGAGATTAAATAGATCCTGGAATTTAGCCTGGTCTGGAGCAGGCTAGCTCCACAGAATAGATCTCCATGGTAATTTATACCATAACATATCCTCCTGCCCCCTATCCATCTTTAGTGCAACCGGATTACGGATCAATTGAGCCAGGATCACCAAGATATCCTGGCTTAATCCCTTATCCTAGTTTTGTGCAACAGGCCCCTGGCGGAGTGGTGCCAGGAAAATAACCCCTCACTCAACGTCAACAAAACAAAGTAGCTGATCGTGGACTTTAGGAAACAGCAGAGGTAGCACGCCCCTATCCACATCGATGTTACCGTAGTGGAGAATGTGGAAATTTTCCAGTTCCTCGGTGTACACATCACTGACGATCTGAAATGGTCCACCCACACAGACCGTGTGGTGAAGAAGGCGCAACAGCTGAAGCTGTGGAGAAGCTGGAAAAAAACTCACAAACTTTTACAGATGCACAATTGAGAGCATGGTGCGGCAATTGCACCACCCGCAACCGCTAGGCTCTCCAGAGGGTGGTGTGGTCTGCCCAAAAAGATCATCAAGGACATCAACCACCCGAGCCACTGCCTGTTCACCCCGCTACCATCCAGAAGGCGAGGTCAGTAGAGGTGCATCAAAACTGGGACCAAGAGACTGATAGAAGCTGTTTATCTTAAGACCATCAGACTGTTAAATAGCCATCACAAGCCGGTTTCCACCATGTTACGCAACCCAGCACCTTAGAGGCTGATGCCCTATATACATAAACATGGAATCACTGGCCACTTTAAATAATGGAATACTAGTCACTTTAATAATGTTTACATACTGCTTTACTCATCCCATATGTACATACTGTATTATATTCTACTGTATTTACTAACTAGTCACCTTAATAATGTTTACATACTGCTTTACTCATCCCATATGTATATACTGTATTCTATTGTACTGTATTTACTAACTAGTCACCTTAATAATGTTTACATACTGCTTTACTCATCCCATATGTACATACTGTATTATATTCTACTGTATTTACTAACTAGTCACCTTAATAATGTTTACATACTGCTTTACTCATCCCATATGTACATACTGTATTCTATTGTACTGTATTTACTAACTAGTCACCTTAATAATGTTTACATACTGCTTTACTCATCCCATATGTACATACTGTATTATATTCTACTGTATTTACTAACTAGTCACCTTAATAATGTTTACATACTGCTTTACTCATCCCATATGTACATACTGTATTATATTCTACTGTATTTACTAACTAGTCACCTTAATAATGTTTACATACTGCTTTACTCATCCCATATGTACATACTGTATTCTATTGTACTGTATTTACTAACTAGTCACCTTAATAATGTTTACATACTGCTTTACTCATCCCATATGTATATACTGTATTCTATTGTACTGTTTTTTAGTCAATGCCACTTTGACATTGCTCAGTCTAATATTGTTTACATACTGCTTTACTCATCCCATATGTATATACTGTATTATATTCTACTGTATTTTAGTCAATGCCACTCCGACATTGTCACTTTAATAATGTTTACATACTGTTTTACTCATCCCATATGTATATACTGTATTCTACTGTATTTTAGTCAATGCCACTCCCACATTGCTCAATCTAATATTTATATAGTTCTTCATTCCATTCTTTTACTTTTAGATTAGTGTGTATTATTGTGAATCGATTTAGATACTACTGCAATGTTAGATACTACTGCACTGTTGGAGCTAGGAACACAAGCATTTAGCTTCACCCACAATAACATCTGCTAAATATGTGTGTGACCAATAAAATGTTGATTTGATTTTGATTTGACATCAGTCTCAATGTGACACCGTTTGCTGAGTTTTTACCTCACATAATATATTGATATATAGTATGCTAGACAAAATATCTTGTTTTGCTATCATTATTTCCACAATGTTACAATGAGATGCTTCATGAACCAATAAGTGATGTGTGTGTGTGTGTGTGTGTATGTGTGTGTGTGTGTATGTGTGTGTGTGTGTGTGTGTGTGTGTGTGTGTGTGTGTGTGTGTGTGTGTGTGTGTGTGTGAGAGAGAGAGAGAGATAGATCCTAGTCCTGTCTAATTAATCCTAAAGTCAAGTCACATTTGTAATACTTATGCATGTGTTTTGTACACAGCTCGGGTGGCCAGTGCACCAACCCTTTGGGGGACCATTTGTCTCGCAACCAGAAGGCCCGACAGAGGGTGGTGGTGCGGACGGCCCAATACATCACTCCCTGCCCTCCAGGATATCTACACCAGGCGGCGTCTGAGGAAGGCCTGAAAGATCGTCAAGGACTCCAGTCACCCGAGCCATGGACTGTTCACTCTGTTACCATCTGTCAAGCGGTACAGCTTCTACCACCAGGCCATCAGACTGCTGAAAAGCTCAACCTAGCAGTCTCCCTGCACAAATCTGCACCTTACAGACTATTTGCACCGGAGAGAATATTATGCAGATTATAAATTATTTGCATTGACTTCACACACACAAGCATAAAAGACATGTTTTCCCATCTCAAAAGGTTTAAAGAAAAACCTACTAGGTTCCAAATAAAGTAACTGGGTTGAAGAATTCTTCTTAAATCTCCCATAAATCCCATTGTGACAGGGAGAATGGAAGCAAAAAACTTGTTCAAATATTTCTAGCCTGTCTATCTATGCGTAACAGGGTTGACGTGTTATGCTCGACCCGCTTTCATTTGATTTGGCAGAACGTGTTGGGAGTGTGTGTGTGTGGGGAGAGAGAGTGTGTGTGTGTTCGTGTGTGTGTGTGTGTGTGTGTGGGTCGAGAGAGAGGGTGGAAATAAAGGGTTTGTGAATCTGGAGAATAGTCAAATTGATTGCGCTCTCTTATCCATTATTGCTGAGTTTGAATTTTCAATTAATTAATGAACACAGATGATGAGCATATGAGATTACAAATGACTTGTCATTGATTTGTTCATTAGATAATACATAGAAGTGCTGGGAGGATTCTTTCCTTCTCATAATAATACAAAGGACATTTTCCCTGAGCTCTGAGCTGGCAAGCCCTACAAAGAGAGGCACTGATCTTCAGATATTCTTTGTAGAGCTCTGTGTGTATTTATTTGTACAGACTTCTCAAGCACTAACCCAAAAGATCCCTTTGTAAAAACAACAAGCTGGGTATTGTGATTGACTGCTGAAGAGGCAAGTCTGAAAAGTGACAGAACAAAAAAGAGCTGCCTTTTGAATTACCCCAGGTGTCCAAACCACTCAGCATTGGCCCATGTCCGTCTGACATCACACACCGTCTGACATCAGCTCACCGGTTTGAATGGTGACTGCTGCTGCGAGCTGCTCTGTTTCTGCCTGAACTCCCCAATTGTGTGTCCAGAGAAAAGGGTCCATCTAGGGGGGGTACTGACTCGGCCTGAATGGGGCGCAGCACGAGTACTCGCCAAATTCAGCTGAACTCGACTGAACCTGTTTTAATGGGTGGCATGATGGACCCCGTAGTGTGTGTGTGTGTGTGTGTGTGTGTGTGTGTGTGTGTGTGTGTGTGTGTGTGTGTGTGTGTGTGTGTGTGTGTGTGTGTGTGTGTGTGTGTGTGTGTGTGTGTGTGTGTCGGTTCTATGTGGGTTGACAGTGGTTCTGAGATTCTGTTGCCGTGGATCCAGTTAAACTCTGTGCCACTGTCAGAAGACCTCATTATTTTTAGGTGAAAATATCTAATTGATGGTTAGGATGCATGCTACTCATTTTGATGCTGCCCAAAACAAGATTTTTAACCTAATTGAGTTATCCATTGATTATAATGTTTAGGCCAAAATGCTGTATGATAATGTACTAGGGTTATAGATACGTATGTATTCTTGATCTTTAGGTGGTTTTGAACATTGCCACAGTGATACAGTATGTGTTGGCCTGGGTAACGTGTCCTTGATTGGTCTCAAGTTGTATTTTGCTACAAAGTGAACACTAGAGGGCACTACTTGAATGCATAGATGTACAATTTCTAAAACTGGTGTACATGATGAGGAAAAACATTTTCTTATAATTCAATTCATGGACCCCAAGGAGAGTTGGAGGATTTTTTTGTGACTCCTACTTACACAAATGACCGTTTCATATTATCCTTGTAAATATTATGGAGGCTGAGAGCTTTGGGTCCATAGGCCTATGAATGGTGTAGAGTTTTGGCAGTATATTGGCTACCCAAGCTCATTGCGCCAAATGCAACAGCCACAAACTTTTCTTCTCTAATGTTTCCTCTGGATTTGAGTCCCTCCTCAACGATTTCTAGAACGCAAACACATTCTAACCGTTCTGATTGGTCCCAGAAACTAACGGATTGAGCCAGAGCCAGAACACACTTCGATAAAGTGGCGTTTTGAAAAATCGTCATTGGCTTTAATACTCTAATTGGTTAGAGATGATCCAATCGCTGATGACTTTGTTTTGTACTACACCCGTCATTTTGACGTCACACAAACAACTTCAATGATGCAGTCTCATACTGAAGTATGTAGTGAACATAGACAACCAATATACTGCCGTTTTCTCCAAAAAATATTGTCTAAAAAGCAGTAATACCTAAGTCAAATCTGACTGAATCACCTCCTCAACTATAAATGTTTCACTTCCCTTTGCCAAAAGTATAAATTATGCAGGAAAAGTGACACTTAAAGGAGAGCCAACTAATTCTACATCATGTGACCCTTGCAGGTCTTGAACCAACAACGTTGGCCTTGACAGCATCATGCTCTTACCAACACACATGACACCCAATGCCAAAGTTCTTATTTAAGTGAGTGGTTTTAATATTTATTTTAACTAACACTGTCATCGCAAGAAATGTTAATAATGTTGCTAAAAGACATTTAGCAAATTCTGTACATTTATCATCTGAAATAGAGTTTGTTTTGTGCTCTTTTATATGCAGGGACAGACAAATTAGATTAAAAAACACCAACAACACCCTCAAAGACACACCCGAACACACAGAGAAGGCTGCTTTCAAAGTCAATTGTGTGAATTTCAAGAGCCAGCTTTCATGTCCCGTCTCAAGTCTTTTCACGTGCTCGCCAAAACAGCTACCAAACCCAAAATAAGTCCACTTCCAACACGACATGAGCAAAATGAGCCTTCCAGAGGCATCCATTTGGCAGAAGGCTGCGCCTTGTGTCTTGCTTACACTAAAGGGCCCTATTCTATAAAAGCCTTTTCTCTGAGACAGAATAAAAGTGAAAGAGAAAAGGGGCCTGATTAAAAGGGGGTGCCTTTTGATTCGCGGTGCAAAACCGCTCTGTGCAGATATACGGGGCAAGGGGATTAGGCCCTGGGTCTATGTGACGTACAGCGACTCTCCTTTTCACCCTTTCCAAACCCCCTCATTGTCTCCGGGCAGCCTTGGGGTGGTAAGCTGCCGGTTTGCCAATGGGGCCCGTTGTACAGCGTGACAATGGTTCAACCCCCCCAGCCCAGACTGAGGATGTGATAGGGGAGCTAATGTCTCCCCATGCGAGGTACGGGGTGGGGTGGTTAGGAGGGCAGGAGGGGTGAGTGTGTGTTTGTGGAGGAGAGGGAGTAGGCATTGATTTGACATTTCATCCTTGCTTGTTCCTGTAAACTTATCTCCATGAAATTAGAACGCCACTGGCGTTACTGCATTGTTCTTGTTGTTTTACACAGTTACTTCCACGCACAATCTAACCTTTCAGTTTGTTTTATTAGAGTGTTGAAATGTATTTTATTCCAAATTATCGTAAAATATTACAGACCACTGAAGGGGGGGGGGGGGTGTAGAAAAGAGAGAAAAGCTCATATTCTAGCGGTGGTTTGTGGGGAGGAATGCCATTGAAATTGGCCGTTTTTATGCACCGGGCTCTTTTGTATGAAGGCTGAGGAAGTCCATTGTGAGTGCAGACACCCTGAGAAAGAGAGTATTGGAGCTGTTGTCTGCGGCTGCTTCTCCTCAGACCTAGCGCAATGAATGAGTGAATGCCATCGGAAGCAGCCAGCCCAACCCTGGGACAACACCACTGGGCAACATTTGAAGATGAACAACAATTAGAAATGCAGCTTCACTGTATTAATTAGTGCATACATTATTTTGTTTGCTTTTTAGAGACGGTGGCAGTGTGAGTTGTATTGTTATTATTACATTCAACAAGAGAGAACGAGAGTGAAAACGACAGAAGTGATACAGATGCGACTCCAAGCACTCAGAAACACAGCATTACTTTACACCTTACGGAGTATAGAAATGTGTCAGTTGAGCACTCACACGCACTCCGAACAACATCTAGCGAGCCCACAGAGTAACAGAACCTTCTAAATTTAGATTGAAAAAAAAACAAGTTAAATGATGACTTTATACTTAAAGAAACTGCTCTCTGAATCCCTAGCAATGTACTTCATTGAACTCAGAACTTCTTGGTTAATTTTCGTCTCAGCCCAGCATCTCGCTTACTTAGTGTTGCTAGGAAACCCTGGGGCACTATTTGAAGTTGCGCTGGCGCTTTCTTTCTGGACTAGCCTGGCTAACGTTCACTTCTTCTTGGAGGCAGCATGTATAAAAGAAACATGATCAGCCAACCAGCTTTCTGAAGACTGTGTAAGCAGTTTGGAGTCAGGGCATTACTGTTTACTGGCAGCAATGTCTGGTGTTTCTGTTGTGCTTTAAGTACCAAGCAAACATCTATTTAATCTACTGTGAATGTTTCAGAAAAGCCAACATCCACATGGATTGAATTGGACAATTCATCTAATGAAGAACTACTTATTATTCCTTATAGTGCAACATTTTTGGCTCGTTGATGTCACGCGCCACCCACTCAGTACAATCTATTTTGCAGGAACAACCATTACCTCAATAAACTTTCATCCGTGCTGAGGAAGAATGAAAGATGTATCTTATATTTGAACAGGGCCCACATACCAGTGTAATTAACTAGGCCTCTGTGTGGCGGTACAGAAACAGATCAACAATCAATATTCACTAATTAGCCGGAGTGTTCAGTTTGTGCCTACCGCCTAAGGTGAATCGCATAAAGATCGTTAGCTTCAAACTGTTTTATAACCAGGAAAATGGAGTGCAGTAACCTTTAACACACTTCTGTGCCCTATTTTTTTTAAATGTGAAACACAGCGCAGTCCTATACAGTATACTCCATGGATTCTGCACTACTTTACATTGTTGGCATTTCAGGAGTTATTCTGATGTGACTGTTATGTGGACCATGGACATACGGTATAGATGTGCATGTGCTTGCAGTTGGGTAAAAGGTACATTGCAAAAATTCAAAACAACTCAGAGAACTTGAATACCATCTCATCAGCAGAGTTAGTTAGCGGTCTGTGAGTGTCTGAGAGAGAACAAGTGTATGTTGTGTGTCTGCATGCATCACAGCGACAAAGAACTTGAATACCAGCTCATTGAGGAGCCTCGGCACATTCCAGTCTCTTTATTAAGATCAAACCTGGCTTGTCTGTTTAAAAAAAAAGTCTGTTATCACATTAAATGTGTGTGTGTGTGTGCGTGCATTCATGTCATCTCTCCCTTTACAGAGTCTGAGTGGCAGAGACAAGGGTTGGGAGTTGGGAGGTTCATTTGAGAGCCCATTGAGTACCCTTCTACTCTTTTCTCTTTGGATTCAGGGAACCCAGGCGTGTGTGAGAGTTTGTGTGTTTGAGTAAGAGTGTGTGTTTCTGGACACTGGGTGCAAATCTGTCTGTGTGTGTGTGTGTGTGTGTGTGTGTGTGTGTGTGTGTGTGAGAGAGAGAGAGAGCGTGAACCTGAACTCCTTTTGATTTAAAGCCCTCCATTTGAGTGGCTGAAGGAGCATTTTGTTCTGCTCTGGTATGCAGAAAGCTCCTTGACGCAGTAGCCACAGCTCCCAGGCCTTGAACCTGAGCTGAAGAATCACACAAAGAACTCCATAATAACAGCTAATCTTCATAACAACTTTATTGGTTACCATGGCCTACAATTCATTTGTTTCTTGAAAGTTCACATCTCCAATTTTACAAGTAAAAGTCTACAAAAATATGTCAACATTAGTTGTAAATTAAATATGGTAGGATTTTAATACCATTACAAACAGTTGTAATGGTAGAGGTAATATTCGGCTTGTTTACATCAAGCTGCTAAAAGCTTTTTTAATTAAGTCATGCTTGAGGCCATGGTGTATGAGGGAAAAGGATGAACAACTAAAACCGCAACTTGATAAGAAATGTACAAAAAAAAAATATATACATTTATGTGGGTGCCCACATGAATGGCTCAATGGAACCCTGGCTTTAGAGAGGGAAGATTATGAAAAATGGTAATGAGATGCGACCAGGTCTCGGGGTGTGCTCCACTTCCATCACCCACCATGATCAACAGTGACAGTCATCGATCCTCAGTCTCTCAGTTCACGGCCTGCATTATTGGCACTAGGTTGTCGATAACAATACTGGTGTCGTGCCACAAACCCCTGGTGTCATGGAAACCACGTGCCAAGGCAGTGAACCAAATAAATGAGGTGGATGGGTGTGAAGGGGGCAGGGGAGACGATGATATCTTTAAACCCTGTCTGTTTTTCGCAATGTGACCTCATTACTTTAATCCCAATGGGGAATACAGTGTAAAAGCAACAGCAGAGGGTAATGGAGAAATGTGTAGAACTGTGTCATGTAGTGAGGGTTATGCTATTCTTTATTCTACAGTTGAACGTATTTACAGAGTTATTCGTTACTGGGTGAAAGTCTAGAACCTTCTATTCCATGGCCTTAGTTCTCTCTTGTTTGGCATTTTAAATGTTTCAATACTGAAAAAATGTTACAGCTCTTAATAACAACTCTTTGCACACTCTTGGCATTCTCTCAACCAGCTTCATGAGGTAGTCACCTGCAATGCATTTCAATTAACAGGTGTGCCTTGTTAAAAGTTAATTTGTGGAATTTCTTTCCTTCTTGATGTGTTTGAGCCAATCAGTTGTGTTGTGACCAGGTAGGGGTGGTATACAGAAGATAGCCCTATTTGGTAAAAGACCAAGTCCATATTATGGCAAGAAGAGCTCAAATAAGCAAAGACAAACGGCAGTCCGTCATTACTTTAAGACAGGAAGGTCAGTCAATCCGGAACTCTTGGGCTCCCGAGTGGGGCAGCGGTCTAAGGCACTGCATCTCAGTGCAAGGGGCATCACTATAGTACCTGGTTAGAATCCAGGCTGTATCACATCTGGCTGTGATTGGGAGTCCCATAGGGTGGCGCACAATTGGCGCAGCGTCGTCCAGATTTGGTCGGAGTAGGCGGTCATTGTAAATAAGAATAACAACCTATCCCTCAACGTAACCAAGACTAAGGAGATGATTGTGGACTACAGGAAAAGGAGGACTGAGCATGCCCCCATTCTCATCGACGGGGCTGTAGTGGGGCAGGTTGAGAGATTCAAGTTCCTTGGTGTCCTCAGGAAACTAAAAAGATTTGGCATGGGTCCTCAGATCCTCAAAAGGTTCTACAGCTGCAACATCGAGAGCATGACTGGTTGCATCACAGCCTGGTACGACAATTGCTCGGCCTCTGACCGCAAGGCACTACAGAGGGTAGTGCGTACGGCCCAGTACATCACTGGGGCTAAGCTGCCTGCCATCCATGACCTCTACACCAGGCTCTGTCAGAGTAAGGCCCTAAAAATTGTCAAAGACCCCAGCCACCCCAGTCATAGACTGTTCTCTCTACTACCACATGGCAAGCGGTACCGGAGTGCCAAGTCTAGGACAAAAAGGCTTCTCAACAGTTTTTACACACAAGCCATAAGACTCCTGAACAGGTAATCAAATGGCTACCTGGACTCTTTGCATTGTGTGCCTCCCCCTTTTTTTAACGCTGCTGCTACCCTCTGTTTATCATAAATGCATAGTCACTTTAATTATACATTCATGTACATACTACCTTAATTGGGCCGACCAACCAGTGCTCCCACACATTGTGTCCCACCACCCGCTAAACCCTCTTTTACGCTACTGCTACTCTCTGTTCATCATATATGCATCGTCACTTTAATCATATCTACATGTACATACTACCTCTATCAGCCTGACTAACCTATCTTTGTATGTAGCCTCGCTACCGTATATAGCCTGTCTTTTTACTGTTGTTTTATTCTTTACTTACCTATTGTTCACCTAATACCTTTTTTGCACTATTGGTTAGAGCCTGTAAGTAAGCATTTCACTGTATATATACTGTATATATATATGTATATATACTGTATATACTTCTATATTTCTTTTAATTTTGTTCAGTGCAAGGGGAAATAAATGGAAGAATAATTAGAGATAATCAATTATCCACTTCTGAGGGTGGTGTGACCTTTTTTGAAGAATCATCCCTCAAAGTGGTCATTCCTGTGCTTCAAATTCCCCGTTCTCTCTTCCCTTTTGGTCAAAGGACATTTGATTGGCTGCAGTTGAAGCTCCCTGTGAGCAGATTGGACACGGAGGAACTGACTGTTTATATCACACAGTGTTGTGTCAGTTTTCTGGAAACTTGCCTCAATGGGAATGTCTTTTGAAACCTAAGAGACTTTAGTCGCACTTTTCTTTAGTCGTAGTGTTATTAGTTTAAATTTGTGTTGCTGTTTTTGTCCATATTAAAGTTCTGTATTTTGACATGTTGTAGGTTTTGTGTGGACCCCAGGAAGAATAGCTGCTTCTTCTTCAACAGCTAATGGAGATCTGAATAAAAATCGAATCACTGTGGATAGGCCTTTTCTGGCAACTTCAGAGCTTCTACATTTTCCCTTCGTTTGTGGGACAGTTGAATCTGGGGCAGGACTCTGGAACTGGTCTGTCCCCAAAATCATCCCCCCTTTCCTTTCATCCCCTGTCCTTTTGACCTTCCCTTTGAAGACAGACACTTATTCCCTACTACTTGAGCTGGACTGACCAAAATGTTTACAAATAGAAACTAAATACTCATTGGACATTTGCAAAATTCTCATCGATATCTGTCCTTGTTTTTTAGCAGTTATATGACGGCTTCTCCATCGCTTGACTCATGAAAATCCAATTATACAGCATGAGCATTAGACAATTCAATTTAGCCTATAATGGAGGCTCATCGGATGTCCTGAAACACCTTGCGAAATTGTTGCTGTTGATACGCCCGTTGGATATTCCTATGTAACATTATCCATGGGTGGAACTTAGGAGTCTGAACAGGATGTTTGTTAGCAGTATTGACCAGTAAACTGAACATTTTTATTTTATTTTGATAATGTCTCTGTTATTTCTCATTGCAATGGTTTTTCTTAGTGCTCTCCTAACAATAGGCCTACCATTCATCTCCGAACCGTCCTCTCCAATGCTACTGCAGATTGGGCTATTTCCACAGGCCCTAATGAGTTTGTGTTGTCCACTTCACTTCCCATATTGATCAGTGGAGATGGTCACTCGATGGTTGCTCTCTGCTGTTCTGGCCAGGCCCAAGATCGATGATACCTAGTTGGGGGTAAAGGTTTTGGAAGTTGTTTTCTTACTTTTCTGAATGCCATGATTTTTCTTGGCAATGCATTATCTTGGGAATGCATTATCTTGGGAATGCATTATCTTGGGAATGCATTATCTTCTGGTTCTGTCTAAGATGGCATTAGAGGAAAAATTATACATCCATTGGCATCGAAAAATTAACATTTACCCAGTGATGTATGGATATTGAGATATATTTCTTCTAAGTTTCCAAATGTTTTCTTAATTGGTCTCTCACAGGGGTCATTTGAGGACAGAGATTCAGGGTTCTCCTGTGGGACAGCCAAATAACTTCCATAGGTTTGAGATTGAACTTTTTTTCTAGTAGTAGTACTTGTGATGAGCACCAAAGCATTTAGAACCCCCACACCCCCACACGCACTACCTGCTCTCCAATGTAAAAGTAATTTTATCAGGCCCCCTGGAAACCTACTACAAGTGAGGAGCAGCCTCTGCATAAATTAAAGATAATCCTGGCTAAATTATGCAAATGTATTCACAGGGGTAAAAGGGGGGGCACATGGAAGCATGATATTGAAGTAGAGAATCCCAAAGGCTTGGGGTTGCCCTTTAAAATGTAGCTCTCTTTGTTACGTCTCAGGCCTGGGGAAATACTACACCAAACTCAATAAAATACATTCACTTTATGATCTTATTGTGGTATTTCCACCCAACTGATCATAAAAGCATCAATAAAATCCACTTGATTGAATGATGGTAATGATCTGTTTGAGGGAAATCTGGATTTGTATGGCCATTCAATCCTGTTTAAACAAATGGTGTCCAGACTTAGAGTACCTGTCTGGCAAGTCTTATCTGGTGCTTTCCAAAATATTTTGCCTGTATGTTTAGTTTCAAACCCCTTAGGCCTAATCTATTAAAACATGTGTGAACCGGCTCTGTGAGCTAGTGGACTCAGAGTTTAGTGTCACATGAATTGTGATGGACCACCCCTCCCTTCCCCTCAATATTGAGGGAGTGTCAGCCATTTTGTTGAAACACGCAAGCTTGAAGATATGTAACCCGCCCCGACTTATGCTCCTTGACCCCCACCCCATCACCCCCACCCCACATCTCAACACCCACATGCACTTGTCCCACATTCCCTGACTGAATTGTGATTTCAGGGTCACTGGTGATGTGCTAGTCTCCATTTCACCAGAGTTTAACCCACCCCTCTAAGTCAAGAGGTCATTGGCACTTCACAAAAAGTAGTCCTCCCCCAGCATCTCTGTTACTTAGCCTATGGTTTGTATTGGCTCCATGCTGCTCTTTGCTTTTCTTTTCTTACCAGCCATATAGCTAGCTCCTCAGAATAAATCTATACGTGTGAACCTAAAGTTTCCCAATACATTGCCAGTTTCATGTTGAGAAGTGGAGTTTGACAACCCATAGTCAACCATTCCACTTCAGTCTGGTGCCCTGACAAGTAGCCATAGCCACGGGAAGTAGGGATGCTGAGGGTTTTGGAGATTTGAACATGGAATCAGATTGTAAGCATGGTACCTCATGGTTGCCAGCTCAGACCCCATTTCCAGGGGTTTTATTTGGTTTTAGCGTATAAACTTCCCCTCATTTATTGCTAAATCCCCCATCATAGAAATATGGGAGCAGCCATCTGACTTATTTTTGTTTTATAGTGAATGGCATTCTGGAATTAGGGAGTTTTCATTTGTTAAACATGAACAAACATGGCTGCCATCTTAAAGAATTTAGCTCCTGTTAGCTTACCTGACACATCTCTTTTCTAAACAATATTACGTTTCTCCCGTGTGCTCACCAGAGATGAGATACATTGGAAACAAGTCTAGCTGTTAAGTTAGCGTCCTATGTTTTTATTTTTTTTGTCAGGGCAACCTGTTATTTAGATTGGTTTATGGAATGAGTTTGGCTGTGCTCCGTGTGATGTTTGGATGATGAAGTTTGCATTTATTTTTTACAATAAAAGGTCAAATTGAGGAATAAAGTTGTGAAGACCTTTATTTCCCAGCAGTACAAAACAACAGTACAACGACTTTTTGAGCAGAATTAATTGAATTAATTGACCATCTTTATAAACCACTTCAATGTGAATGTACGTTACTGTATTGTACATAGGCTGGTCATCTAGGTTTGTACCTGTAGACTTTCCATCGGCATAAAGAAAAATAATGCACAATACAGCAATTGATTGAGTACATTGAGTCCATCAAGTGGTTTGTGAAGATGTGATGGTGTGGCTCTGTTGGTAGAGCATGGTGCTTGCAGCACTAGTGTTGTGAGTTTGATGGGGACCATTACAAAAACATGTAAGCAAGTATTTTTAATATTCCACAGGTATTATCCGGTTAACCCTTTTGTAGGCTGGTCATGGCCCACATCAATGTCACACCTTGGTCATTGTATTTTGTGTTTTCGTTATATATTTGGTCAGGCCAGGGTGTGACAGGGGTTTATGTTATTGTATTTCGTATTGGGTTGTAGTATTTGGGATCGCGGCTGATTAGGGGTGTTGTATAGGCTTGGCTGCCTGAGGCGGTTCTCAATCAGCAGTCAGGTGATTCTCGTTGCCTCTGATTGGGAACCGTATTTAGGTAGCCTGAGTTTCGCTTTGTCTTTCGTGGGTGATTGTTCCTGTCTCTGTGTAGTGTTCACCAGATAGGCTGTATTAGGTTGGTGGGTGATTGTTCCTGTCTCTGTGTAGTGTTCACCAGATAGGCTGTATTAGGTTGGTGGGTGATTGTTCCTGTCTCTGTGTAGTTTCACCAGATAGGCTGTATTAGGTTGGTGGGTGATTGTTCCTGTCTCTGTGTAGTTTCACCAGATAGGCTGTATTAGGTTGGTGGGTGATTGTTCCTGTCTCTGTGTAGTTTCACCAGATAGGCTGTATTAGGTTGGTGGGTGATTGTTCCTGTCTCTGTGTAGTTTCACCAGATAGGCTGTATTAGGTTGGTGGGTGATTGTTCCTGTCTCTGTGTAGTTTCACCAGATAGGCTGTATTAGGTTGGTGGGTGATTGTTCCTGTCTCTGTGTAGTTTCACCAGATAGGCTGTATTAGGTTGGTGGGTGATTGTTCCTGTCTCTGTGTAGTTTCACCAGATAGGCTGTATTAGGTTGGTGGGTGATTGTTCCTGTCTCTGTGTAGTTTCACCAGATAGGCTGTATTAGGTTGGTGGGTGATTGTTCCTGTCTCTGTGTAGTGTCACCAGATAGGCTGTATTAGGTTGGTGGGTGATTGTTCCTGTCTCTGTGTAGTGTTCACCAGATAGGCTGTATTAGGTTGGTGGGTGATTGTTCCTGTCTCTGTGTAGTTTCACCAGATAGGCTGTATTAGGTTGGTGGGTGATTGTTCCTGTCTCTGTGTAGTTTCACCAGATAGGCTGTATTAGGTTGGTGGGTGATTGTTCCTGTCTCTGTGTAGTTTCACCAGATAGGCTGTATTAGGTTTCACGTTCCGTTTGTTGTTTTGTATTTATTAAGTTATTTCATGTATCGTCACTTTTCATTCATTAAAGACATGAGTAACCACCACGCTGCATTTCGGTCCGACTCTATTTCAACAAACAAAGAACGCCGTTACAATCAACAGCATCCTCCAGGAGACCCACTCCAATTTGCATATCGCCCCCAACAGCTGCTATCTGAGCAGCTAACCGATCGCTGCAGCTGTACCTAGTCCATCTGTAAATAGCCCACCCAATCTATCTACCTCATCCCCATACTGTTTTTATTTTATTTACTTTCCTGCTCTTTTGCACACCAATATCTCTACCTGTACATGTTCATCTGATCATTTATCACTCCAGTGTTAATCTGCTAAATTGTAACTATTCGCTCCTATGGCCTATTTATTGCCTACCTCATGCCTTTTGCACACACTGTATATAGACTTTATTTTTTTCTACTGTGTCATTGACTTGTTTATTGTGTTATTGGCTTGTTTATTGTTTACTCCATGTGTATCTCTGTGTTGTTGTCTGTGTCACACTGCTTTACTTTATCTTGGCCAACTTGGCCAGTTGTAAATGAGAACTTGTTCTCAAATAGCCTACCTGGTTAAATAAAGGTAAACATTTTTTTTTTTAAATGACACAATCTCAATTGCACTCCACACTGCCCTTTCCTACCTGGACAAAATTAACACCTATGTGAGAATGCTGTTCATTGACTACAGCTCAGCGTTCAACACCATAGTGCCCACAAAGCTCATCACTAAGCTAAGGAGCCTGGGACTAAACACCTCCCTCTGCAACTGGATCCTGGACTTCCTGACGGGCCGCCCTCAGGTGGTAAGGGTAGGCAACAACACGTCTGCCACGCTGATCCTCAACACTGGGGGCCCTCAGGGGTGTGTACTTATTCCCCTCCTGTACTCCCTGTTCACACACGACTGTGTGGCCAAACACGACTCCAACACCATCATTCAGTTTGCTGATGACACAACAGTGGTAGGCCTGACCACTGACAACGATGAGACAGCCTATAGGGAGGAGGTCAGAGAACTGGCAGTGTGGTGCCAGGACAACAACCTCTCCCTCAATGTGAGCAAGACAAAGGAGCTGTTCGTGGACTACAGGAAAAGGAGGGCCGAACAGGCCCCCATTAACATCGACAGGGCTGTAGTGGAGCTGGTCAAGAGTTTCAAGTTCTTTGGTGTCCACGTCACCAACGAACTATCATGGTCCGAACACACCAAGACAGTCGTGAAGATGGCAAGACAAAACCTTTTCCCCTTCAGGAGATTAAAAAGATTTGGCATGGGTCCCCAGATCCTCAAAAAGTTAAACAGCTGCACCATCGAGAGCATCCTGACCGGTTGCATCACTGCCTGGTATGGCAACTGCTTGGCATCTGACCGTAAGGCGCTACAGAGGGTAGTGCGTACGGCCCAGTACATCACTGGGGCCAAGCTTCCTGCCATCCAGGACCTATATAATAGGCAGTGTCAGAGGAAAGCCCATAAAATTATCAGAGACTCCAGTCACCCAAGTCATAGACTGTTTTCTCTGCTACCGCACGGCAAGCGGTACCGGAGCGCCAAGTCTAGGACCTAAAGGCTCCTTAACAGCTTCTACCCCCAAGCCATAAGACTGCTGAACAATTAATCAAATGGCCACTGGACTATTTATGTTGACCCCCCCATTTGTTCTGTACACTTCTGCTACTCCTGTTTATTATCTATGCATAGTCACTTCACCACTACCTACATGTACAAATTTCCTCAATTTACCTGTACCCTGCACACTGACCCGGTACCCCCTGTATATAGTCTCGTAATTATTGTGTTAGGTAAATATTTTCTTAACTCTTCTTGAACTGCACTGTTGATTAAGGGCTTGTAAATAAGCATTTCACAGTAAGGTCTACACTTGTTGTACTTGGCGCATGTGACAAATAATGTTTTGATTTGTACAGATAATCAACAGCCTCAAGTTACAAATCCTGGTAAACGCTCAAACACAATAAAGTGGTGCACTCGGCCTTTACTAGTCCTGTATTAGCAGACTGATATAGACTTCTGTATGGGATATAGATATGGCCCTTGGCAATAAAAAACAATCCAGCATTGTTGCTGGCTATGCAAATAGCCTAATGGTTTGTGTTAAAATTAAATAAAAACATATTCAGAATAAAGTTACAAAAAGACTGTTGCAACTGAGTTACATGGAATTATCACTATTTGTAATGAAATCAATAAATCAATGAACGCAGGCTATTTCCTTACAAAAATGTCCTATCAACTCGGTTAAATAGAGCTCGTGCATTATGTTCTGTGGGAGGCGCACGCTTCTCATACACTTTCCCTCCTCGCGCTCACCGTTCATCTCGGAGTAGGAGACGAACAACCTCACCGGAGATACCGAAAAGAAAGGAGTGAGGATACACCGGGACCGGACAACACAACAACTCACAGCATGAAACAAATGTGAAACCGTCACGGGACTATCTTTCCCAAGAAGCATACATTCGAATTTTAAGTGTCTTCTTCGAGATTTGTGAGGTTGGTGAAATATGGAAACGGCTGTTTCAAGAGGCTTATTGCTCGCTCAGCTCTTGATCGTCTGTCAATTAGGTAAGAGCTTGAATTTAATTTCGTTTTTTTCATTGTTCATTATTATTATATCATTTTTGTACAGCCTTTTTTTCTTCACTTGATGGTTACTGTTGATTCTGTGAAGGTAGCCTACCTGTTTCTCTCCGAGAATGCAATGCGCGTGAAGTTCAGGTTCAAATGAACTCGGTTCGCTTCACTAGCCTACTTTGTACACCTCAATTTTATGTTTATGTTTTTTTATGTTTATGGATTATTTTTGCTGATTTGATTTATAAACCTGAAGATAATAATCGACCTTTCGGTCTATTTCAATTATCTTCGAATGATTATGCACATCGGTGTTCGTCTTTGGAGAAGTAGGCTCTGTGTTACATCATATTGAAGTGCGGTTATAATGCAATGTAAGACTTGTCATAATCATGAATTACCCCTTTATAATGTCTTATTATAATCTCACATCTCATAAGGATCTTGACTAAATTCGAAAATACACAACGTATTGTAAGCCTTTTGATTAGAAGACAGTCGTGTGCTTATAGATATTTGGCGTTAGCGATATTTGTTGTGCAAAAGAGCACCGAGGAACATCTAAAGTCTATCACTTTGGGGTAGCTACGCAAAGAAAGTTAAACATTCAACATTGTTTCTGTGTTGTGTATGAAGGGGCCAAGTGTAAAGAATCCCACCCGAATGTGCATTCCCATTCATCGGGTGTGTGGTATTTATTTGGTCCGTAAATATAACGTTAGTGGAGCTGTGAAGCATGAAAAGGGTGGTTTCGCCACGGCTGTCGACCTATGTTACTAGTAAGTAAAACGCATTTTTTTGGGGGAAAGGGGGGCTAGTAGTGATTTGGTCGATAGGTGCTACTGAAATGAATGGTATGACAGTCTCAACCTGCCTGGAAACTAGTGCTTCTGCTACCCCAGCAGAGCCATTAACCACCAGCGTTTTAGGGCTAATGTTTTGGGTTACATTCCACAACTGTATTTCTCTCCTGACATTCAACTAAGGCTATCCTGAAAAGTTCAAACAGTTAGCCTTTGGTTACACTTCATTTGAAGCCTACGGTACTGTAGGTAGCCTATAAATAATGTGCTATTGATGTGTTATAAGAACGTTTAATTGCACATATTTTATTAGTTATAATTATAGTTAATTTGTCATTTTGACCAAATTCAAATTGATCTATCAATGGGGTTGCTGTTACAGCCACCGTTGGTTACAGGACAATACAGGCAAATGTTTGAATAAACTGATCATTTACATATCCCCACAGAACTTAGTGAAAGGAGGGTTTTCGTAATTCGCCCAGTTGGTCTTAGCAGTTCAGCATCAATATGGCACACACGTACAGTGCAAAAGTGTCAAGGAGGAGACTGATATGCTTGGTTTAATCTTTTGGGTGAGGCATTAGACAAAGACTTGAAAAAAGCTAGTTTGCTTAAGAGCTAAAAGCCTTTTGTGACAGGCCTTGTGAACTGGGATATCAAATGTGTTGGTACATGCTGAATGCTTTACCACATGCACCCCACCGCCACCACTCCCCTCTTCTTCTCCCTTCTTTTTGCCCCTTTCAGTAGAGTGCTTTAAATGACGCTTTGATGAAACGTGGAGGACAAAGGAAGCGGTCGTTTGTTGGGAAGGCAGCATAGGGATTGATGGCAGAAAAAAGACACAAAGTGAATGAATGCAACTTAGACTCTGCACCATCTGTCTTCCCAATGTGGTGGGCTATAGATGGGGCATTTACACTGGGCATCATCCACAGTGCCCCGCTCTCTCTCGGATGAGGAAGTCTCTGTGCCTGTTGTTTTGGAGCAGGGTGGTCGTGACTTGTGACAGATGGCAGTCATAGTTTGTCACTCAGTCATTCAGGTAGATGGTTGGTTGGTGGGGTTCCAGATTCCATACCCCTTTGCCTCTTGAAAGTCCACCTTAGAAGGGTGTGTCACAAGCTGTTGGTCCAATGCTTAATCCAGTTTCAGATGTGGCCTACTGGTATAATGAGGACAGTGTGCCAGTTCATAACTTCATGTTGCCCATGCTGCTGATATCACACTGAGGAACACAATAAACTACACTTGTAGAGTACACAGCTCAATAGTTTAGTTGCATAGAGTGTATTTGCGTAATCTCAAATGACTGTGTGTGAGTCAAACATTGTCAACTTTAGTCTGAGTATGGCTGTTGTTAACTGTGCAAAATCACACTTATTACCAACAGTAATTGAAACTCAGCTTCCCAGCTCCTTTGATACGAAGACAAAAAGCTTTTTCTCCATGCCACATCAACCTTGTTCTTTCTGCGCCTCTCTACTCGTTCTTCTCATTTCCTCTCCTACCTTCTCCCATTCTTCTTTCTCCTTCTCTCCCTCTTTCTCTGAGGAAGCTGCGGGACACCCTACCAGAGCAGCTTGGCACGCTGGTCCTCTTAGCCATCCAAGCAGGGTTGCTGGTAAAAAGCAGAGCAGATTTACAATCGGCGGCAGGAGGGGTATTTGATGACCAGATTAGTTGGTATTAGGCTCAACGGCATTCACTCAAGTTTGCACAGGGGCCACAGTGAATTCTCTGAGTCGCCCCTCTCTCTCTCCCCGGCCATGGCTGAATAGGACTATGGTTACGTGGTGGTACAGACCAGCCAAGCCTCCATAGCGGAGCCCAGGACACTGGTTCTCCTCCATATCCTCCGTCTTCCCAAGGCCTCCCCCGTGAATTATGCTGTCAGAAGAGAGATTTGTTTTGTGTGGGTGGGGGAGAAGCTGGCAGAGGGCGACGGTGTTCGATGGTGTTCAGCGGTGCGCAGCGACACAGCAAGGGGGGACCATTGTAAGCGTGACGCTAGATCGAGCACCAATTTGTCCCAGAGGCAGTGGTGGCGTGGAGCAGGAGGCTCTCACGCTGCGAGACTGGAGGGGATGTGTGAGAGCGCAGCGTGTTGCGACCGTCACAGGAGTGTCATGGCAATGCTCCGACGCTCTGGCTCCCAGGCTCCCCTTCTTGACACCTCAGCGGTGCCCCCAAGCTAGGAGAGCGATGGAGTTGAGGCTTCAACCACACTTGTAATGTCATTAGTTTTGTCCAGACCTTTCCCCTTTTCATGCTCACTCTCGCTGTCTTTATTCCACACTTTCACATGCATTCTTCTCCTCTCCTTTTTGTCCCATATATTTGTTAAACTTTTTCTCTCCCTCATCATCGTCAACCTAATTTTCTCTCTTCTTTTCTAATTTCTCTTCCTCTCATCATTTTTTCCATTCTCCTCTCACTCCTCCAATCTCACCCCCTGTTCGTCCTCTTCTTGTCTCCCTCCCACCATCTCTACCCACTACCTATTCTCCTTCTCCTCGTTTGTCTCACAAACAACCAGGTTCTGCTGGTGTCTTCCTGGCGTTCTGCCAGCCGGGTCCTCGATGCCCACCACTGGCTGCTTAATGGATGACAGGGCAGATCCGGGTGGCCCGTCTTGCAACTGAAAGAGGGCTTCTCACACCGGGGCCATTGGGGAGAACAAGAGGAGCCCCCGTAGAGTGGCTGGTAGAGAGCCATTGATTTCTCCCCCTCTTCTTCTCTTCAGCTGCCTGTTAGTGTGTGGTCTCTTAACTGTCCTGTATATCGATGGCTGTTGTCCTGACACTGAATGCAAATCTCCAAGTGACTAAGATAAAGGCCAGCTGGCTTGTGTGAACAACACTGTTGATCAAGGTGTATTTTGCTCGGGGGGGATTGGTGGTGTATCCCCCCTGTTCTTTTTTAATCTTCCTTTTAGTTCTAATTCTCAATGGGACACAAGTAAGGGAATTTGTAAATGTGTTGGGACATGACTGCACATAACACTCCCCAAAAGGCCCATGCTCTTTTCATGTATATTAAAGATCAGTAAAGTACAAATGGAATGTAATTGCTTACAAGAGTAACATTCTGCAACAAAATTGAACTTGACATATGATGCAGTCTAGGCACTGACAGAACTATAAAAAATGTGTGTAGTATGACATGCCTGTGTAGTTACGCAAATAACAATAACTGGGACTTTGAACAACTTAAGAATCTTTTGGCAGTGCTAAGCCTAAGACTGTACGGGCAGATATTTTACTCAAGCCAAGCTTCAAGTTGGTCAAGTTTTTGACTGTATTTCTTTGTAGGCCATGGCTGCAAATACAGAGTTTTCACCTTCACCCGCCCATTTGGAAATCAAATCAAATGTATTTATAAAGCCCTTTTTACATCAGCAAATGTCACAAAGTGCTTTTACTATCACATCTGCTCCCGCTCCCGCTCTCTGGTGCTCGAGGGCCAGGCTGAGGGCCAGGCTGCCCTTCATTACGCACACCTATTACCATCATTACGCGCAGCTGCGCAATATTGGACTCACCTGGACTCCATTACTTTGTTGATTACCCCTTCTATATCTGTCTGCTCCTCAGTTTGTTCCCTGTGTCAGCATTGATGTTATTTTTCCCCTGTCCAGACGCTGTTCCTGCTCTGTTTAATGTCCGTTGTTTATTAAATGTTCACTCCCTGTACTTGCATCTTGTCTCCAGCGTCGATTCTCACAGAATGCTGACACCACTAAAGGAAGCATCAGGGAGTTTTTGGTTTGGTTGGTGATGTTGGGTCCGGGTGCCGTCGCCGATGGAACCGGGGGTGCCTCAGCTAGCTCGTCGGGCTTCCATGCCGTAGCTGCATAAATTGGTCATCAAATTTGATCTTCATCTAAGTCACAACAACAGACAAACACAGTCTGCTTAAGATAATACCACAAAAAAAAAACGTTTTCATGTAGAGGTCGACCGGTTAATCGGCAAAACTGATTAATTAGGGCCGATTTCAAGTTTTCATAACAAATCGGTAATCATCATTTTTGGACGCCGATTATATTGCAATCCACAAGGAGACTGCGTGACAGGCTGACCACCTGTTATGCGAGTGCAGTAGGAGCCAAGGTAAGTTGCTAGCTAGCATTAAACTTATCTTATAAAAAAAACTATCAATCTTAACATAAATCACTAGTTAACGACAAATGGTTGATGATATTACTAGTTTAACTAGCTTGTCCTGCGTTGCATATAGTCAATGCAGTGCCTGTTAATTTATCATCGAATCACAACCTACTTTGCCAAACGGGTGATGATTTAACAAAAGCACATTCGTGAAAAAAGCACCTTCGTTGCACCATTGTACCTAACCATAAACATCAATACCTTTCTTAAAATCAATACACAAGTATATATTTTTAAACCTGCATATTTAGTTCAAAGAAATCCATGTTAGCAGGCAATATTAACTATTAATTGTGTCACTTCTCTTGCGTTCAGTGCAAGCAGAGTCAGGGTATATGCAGCAGTTTGGGCTGCCTGGCTCATTGCGAACTGTGTGAAGACCATTTCTTCCTAACAAAAAACGTAATTAATTTGCTAGAATTTTACATAATTATGACATAACATTGAAGGTTGTGCAATGTAACAGCAATATTTAGACTTAGGGTTGCCACCGTTCAATAAAATACGTAACGGTTCCATATTTCACTGAAAGAATAAACACAGCATAGATACTGTAGGCTGAGACAAGGGGGGTCGGGAGACACTGTTGCCCCCGGACAAGGGGGCATGATATAACCCTACCCACTTTGCCAAAGCACACCCACCACACCACTAGAGGGATATCAACAGACCACCAACTTACTACCCTGAGACAAGGCTGAGTATAGGCCACGAAGATCTCCACCAACCACACAAACACGAGGGGGCGAATGACCGGACAGGAAGATCACAATGACTCAACCCACTCAAGTCGACTATAGCGAAAAAAGCCTGGCACGACGTGACTCCCTCCTCCTAGGGATGGCATGGAAGAGCACTAGTCAGCCGTAATAGTTTCAGAGGCAGAGAATCCCAGTGGAGAGAAGGGAGCCAGGCAGAGACAGCAAAGGCGGTTTGTCACTCCAGTGCCTTGCCGTTCACCTTCGCATCCCTGGGCCAGACTACACTCAATCATAGGACCTACTGAAGAGATGAGTCTTCAATAAAGACTTAAAGGCTGAGACAGAGTCTGCTTCTCTCACATGTATAGGCAGACCATACCATAAATTCTATATTCTAGAGACAATAAGGAAGCCTGCGTCTTGTGACTGTAGCGTACGTGTAGGTATGTATGGCAGGATCAAATCGGAGAGATAGGTAGAAGCAAGTCCATGTAATGATTTGTAGGTTAGCAGCAAAACATTGAAATCATCCCTAGCCTTAACAGGAAGCCAGTGTAGAGAGGCTAGCACTGGAGTAACATTATACGTTTTTTGGGTTCTAGCCAAGATTATAGCAGCTCTATTTAGCACTAACTGAAGTTGATTTAGTGCTTTATCCTGGTAGCCGGAAAGTAGAGCATTGCAGTAGTCTAATCTAGAAGTGACATAAGCATGGTTTAGCTTTTCTGCATAATTTTACGACAAAAAGTTTCAGATTTTTGTAATGTTACAAAGATGTGTTTTTCATCTTTGTAACATTACAAAAATCGGAAACTTTTTGTCGAAAAATTATCAAAATGATCAAGCTGCCCTTGAAATATACTTTATATGTTCGTCAAAAGAGAGATCAGGGTCCAGAGTAACGCCGAGGTCCTTCACAGTTTTATTTGAGACTGTACAACCATCAAGATGAATTGTCAGATCAAACAGCAGATATCTTTGTTTCTTGGAACCAAGAACTAGCATCTCTGTTTTGTCTGAGTTTAAAAGTAAAACATTTCCTGCCATCCACTTCCTTAGGTCTGAAACACATGCTTCCAGGGTAGGCAGTTTTGGGGCTTCACCATGTTTCATTGAAATGTACAGCTGTGTGTTGTCCGCATAGCAGGAAAGTTGACATTGTGTATCCGAATGACATCACCAAGAGATAGAATATATAGTGAAAACAATAGTGGTCCTAAAATGGAACCTTGAGGACACCAAAACTTACAATGGATTTGTCAGAGAACAAACAGCTTTTTCTAACATTTTTGAGAGGAATGGGAGATTCAAATAGGTTCATATTTGTTATAAAAATGTCTTGGTCAAGGTTTGGCGTTTTCAGGAGAGGCTTTATTACTGCCATTTTTAGTGAGTTTGGTACATGTGAAGAGAGATACATGATTTAAAAACTTGAGTGTCTCCATTGATCCTAGGTCCTGTCCTGGCAGTTATGTCCAGACTCAGGACAACTGAAATATGCAGATTCAAAGAGGAGTCTGTAATTTGCTTTCTAATGATCATGATCTTTTTGTCGAAAATGTTCATGAACTCATCACTGCTTAAGTGAAGACCGTCCTCTCTTGGGGAATGCTGCTTTTTAGTTAGCTTTGTGACAGTATGACACTGTGACAGGATCGTTTTTATTCTCCTCAATTAGGTTGGAAAAGTAGGCTGATCGAGCAGCAGTGAGGGCGCTTCAATACTGCACGGTACTGTCTTTCCAAGCTAGTCGGAAGACTTCCATTTTGGTCTAGCTCCATTTTTGTTCCAATTTTCTGGAAGTTTGCTTCAGGGTTCGGGTATTTTCTGTATACAAGGGAGTTACACCGAACAAAAATATAAGCAGAAAATGTTAACATTTTTTCCCATGCGCTCAAAAAGCTAATTTCTCTCACATTTTGTGCAACCATTTGTTTACATCCCTGTTAGTGAGCATTTCTCCTTTGCCAAGATAACCCATCCACCTGACAGGTATGGCATATCAAGAAGCTGATTAAACAGCATGATCATTACACAGAATCACCTTGAGCTGGGGACAATAAAAGGCCACTCTTTCCATGTGGATATTGGAAGTCACCAAAAATGTGAATATTATCTGCCATGACTACAAGGTCTAATTGGAATTCAGGAACTCAGTGAGGTACACTGTATATGGCCCAGGAGGCCTGTAAAACAGTAGCTATAAAAAGTGATTGAGTAGGCTGCATAGATTTAATGACAAGATGCTCAAAATACAAAAACGCAGTCATCTGCCGTGTCGCTGCGCACTGCTGAACTAGAAACACCTCTGCCTTTGCGGTCACTAGTGTAACCAGGAGAGGCCTCATTTAACAGAGTAAATTCATCAGGCTTCAGCCATGTTTCAGTCAGGTCGATCACATCAAGGTTATGATCAGTGATTAGTTCATTGACTATGACTGTCTTGGAAGTGAGGGATCTAACATTTAGTAGTTATATTTTCAGATGTAAGATATTATCACAATCTCTTTCAATAATGACAGGATTGGAGGTCTTTATTCCAGTGAGATTGCTAAGGCAAACACCGCCATGTTTAGTTTTGCCCGACCTAGATCGAGGCACAGACATGGTCTCAATGGGGAAAGCTGAACTGACTATACTGACTATGCTAGTGGCAGACTCCACTAAGCTGGCAGGTATGCACCATATTTCATTGTGGAGCTAGAGGAGTTAGAGCCTCTTTCTGAAAACTTCTTTCTCAAAGCTACAGATCTGGATCACGTTCTGCGCATGTGTCATTTTATGCACTCATTTTTTCTAGGTACCGGATCTTAATTTAATCACCCATGAAACTTCAAAATTGTCGTGTTTTTGAAGTTTAAAAAGGCTTTTAATTTCCACTTTGAAATTTCAGACTTGATTTTCCCTTAAAATGTATTAACCCCTACAAAAATGTCCATTAATTATAATGCACATAATAATTCACATTTCCTGTTTCTGTAGGATTATTTTCCTGCTGTAGCATATTGGCTCAAATTAAGATCCTACATCTGTAGCTGCTGCTCACACTCCACCTCCCTTCATGTTTCTCTTTACTCATGATGATGTAGCCTGTCTCTGCCTCATATTTCTGCCTTATATTTACGAACAGCTGAAATTAAAACCCTGCAGCGAGTTGAACGAACATTCAAAGCCATTATGAAGGCTATAACCTCTCTCTATTGTTATGGATATTGCAGTTGCACAAGCAGGACACAGTCCCATTATATTGGAGTAAATAACTATCTGTGCTTTGTGTGATGATGTAGGCTAATCTTTGTAGTTGCTGCCATATCGTAGCCACTAGCCAGAGTTGCTGAAAAAGAAAACTACTACTTTTGACTGCCTGTCTGCCTCTTGTTTTGTGTACAACATGTACAGTTGAAGTCGGAAGTTTACATACACTTAGGTTGGAGTCATTAAAACTTGTTTTTCAACCACTCCACATTTTTTGTTTACAAACTATAGTTTTGGCAAGTCGGTTAGGACATCTACTTTGTGCATGACACAAGTAATGTTTCCAACAATTGTTTACAGAGATTATTTCACTTATCACTGTATCACAATTCCAGTGGGTCAGATGTTTACATACACTAAGTTGACTGTGCCTTTAAACAGCTTGGAAAATCCAAGAAAATAATATCATAGCTTTAGAAGCTTCTGATAGGCTAATTGACATAATTTGAGTCAATTGGAGGTGTACCTGTTGATGTATTTCATGGCCTACCTTCAAACTCAGTGCCTCTTTGCTTGACATCATGGGAAAATCAAAAGTAATCAGCCAAGACCTCAGAAAAAGAATTGTAGACCTCCGCAAGTCTGTTTCATCCTTGGGAGCAATTTTCAAACGCCTGAAGGTACCATGTTCATCTGTACAAGCAATAGTATGCAAGTATAAACACCATGGGACCACGCAGCCGTCATACCGCTCAGGAAGGAGACTCATTCTGTTTCCTAGAGATGAACGTACTTTGGTGCGAAAAGTGCAAATCAATCCCAGAACAACAGCAAAGGACCTTGTGAAGATGCTGGAGGAAACAGGTACAAAAGTATCTATATCCACAGTAAAACAAGTCCTATATCGACATAACCTGAAAGGCCGCTCAGCAACTGCACATGGGGACAAAGATCGTACTTTTAGGAGAAATGTCCTCTGGTCTGATAAAACAAATGGAACTGTTTAGCCATAATGACCATTGTTATGTTTGGATGAAAAAGGGGGAGGCTTGCAAGCCGAAGAACACAATCCCAACCGTGAAGCACGGGGGTGGCAGCATCATGTTGTGGGGGTGCTTTGCTGCAGGAGGGATTGGTGTACTTCACAAAATAGATGGCATCATGAGGCAGGACAATTATGTGGACATATTATGCAACATCTCAAGACATCAGTCAGGAAGTTAAAGCTTGGTCGCAAATGGGTCTTCCAAATGGACAATGACCCCAAGCATACTTTCAAAGTTGTGGCAAAATGGCTTAAGGACAACAAAGTCAAGGTATTGGAGTGGCCATCACAAACCCTGACCTCAATCCAATAGAAAATGTGTGGGCAGAACTGAAAAAGCGTGTGTGAGCAAGGAGGCCTACAAACCTGACTGAGTTACACCAGCTCTGTCAGGAGGAATGGGCCAAAATTCACCCAACATATTGTGGTGTCACGATCGTTGAATGAGGAGGACCAAAGCGCAGTGTGGTGAGCATACATATTACTTTATTTCGGATGACGCTAACAAAACCAATGACTGCAAAGCCTAAGAGCTATAATGCTACAAACAAAGACAACTTCCCACTCCCACAGGTGGGAAGAAGGGTGCCTAAGTATGGTTCCCAATCAGAGACAACAGCTGTCCCTGATTGAGAATACCCGGCCAAACACAAAGAAATAGAAAACATAGAACACAAAACATAGAATGCCCACCCCAACTCACACCCTGACCAAACCAAAAAAGAGACATGAAATGGATCTCTAAGGTCAGGGTGTGACATGTGGGAAGGCTACCCGAAATGTTTGACCCAAGTTTAACCATTTAAATGCAATGCTACCAAATACTAATTGAGTGTATGTAAACTTCTGACCCATTGGGAATGTGATGAAAGAAATATAAGCTGAAATAAATATTTCTCTCTACTATTATTCTGACATTTCACATTCTGAAAATGAAGTGGTGATCCTAACTGACCTAGGACAGTGAATTTGTATAGGATTAAATGTCAGGAATTGTATAAAACTAAGTTTAAATGTATTTGGCTTAGGTGTATGTAAACTTCCGACTTCAACTGTATCCTATTCTGTACCGCACCATGATTCCCAAATGTCCAGATTGGCAGACTAGCCAGGTCTTTGGTGGAGGGTGGCAGCTGGCCCCAGCTGGTGGTGGACACATGGCAGCGGGTGGCCAATACTAATGCTCCCGTCAGGGGTCCGGAACCATGTCTGGGTACATCTGGAGAGGCCAATCTGTGATGCTGCCCCGTATCGAAGGAGGTTAATGACAGACATGTCATGCCCATTGAAATAGAACTTTCATCCTCTGTGACAGAAATGTATTGGTGATGAATGACTCAAAAGTAGGCCATCAGTGGAACCTCAGAAAGCTTACGGATAAATCACACCAGAAAAGAAGAGACTATCAGAGACAAAAAGTTGGTTGTCTGCTCTAGGTCTTCACAGATCCACCTGTACCCGAGTGCCTGAGACCTGTCAATTCCGATTAATCGGTCAACCTCTAAACTGTAGGCAGTGCTTGACTTGGGCAGGAGCTTGCCGGAGCTGAGTACCGGCACCTCAAATGTTCTACTGCTTGAGCTCCTGTTCCTCTTTAGCTCAGAAGTATTGTGGAGCTCCTGCATCTAAATATAAACAGTACCAGCACCCAAAATGAGCACCTATTTCAGTCCTTGTCAAGCACTGACTGTAGGATATGAAAGCGCATGCAATTAGCCTAGCTAGGTAAAGTTAGCTAGCTTAACTAGCTTCTCACGATTTGATGCAATCAAGACAGGTACTATGTAATCACAGTTAACGTATCTCTCAAAATGGCTACAGACGTACATCCCCCAAGCCACCATGGAAATACTGGGTGATTGTTAATGAGTTGGTCATTTTATCCACTCTGACCTTGATGGATGGTCAAGGGACAGCCACAGTGGATTAATCTACATGAAAAGCAATTAGTGCGTAGGCTAACCCCTAAGCCCTGCTTAGTGGTTCCTACTGTGCTCCAGGTTGGTGGTTTATGATATTGTGTCATCTTCTTTCTGTGACCCCGCTAACAATGAAACATGTGGGAGGACTTTTGTTCCTTAGAGATGTTCCAATACAAGAATCCTTGAGCTTTTATGACTTAAAAATATAAAGACGGATATTGCATGAAGACTAAAGGATCACTCAGTACTGAGAAATATGGTTGTGTTGGAGGCCAGAGAGAGTGTTCAGAGAGATTAAAGGGAATGAGTTGGCCCAGAGCTTGGAGCAAGCAGCATGTTGTAGCCCTGCGATATCCTCTCTGGTCTGTTGGTCATCTGTGTCGGTCCATGTTTCCACCATCAGGGTACAAGGAGAAAAGGTGTTTCTGGGAAGTAGAGCACAGTCACGCTCGGATGAGGCTGTCTGTGTCCGGCTGTGCAACCTCTTGTGTCCAGCATGTTCAGGGGAAGGCAGGGAACTCAATGGGAGTGCTGTAATTTCCCTTCAAAGCCTTTGTGTCAGTTGTCAGTATCTTCCATTGTCACCGCTTACAATAACACAACTCAGAGAAGGAGACATTCATTGCTCTTAGTGAGAGCATTTATTTGAACTTCTATTTCTGGTATTTCTTTGAGAGCATTTATATTGTCCTAATTGCATCATAGTTTTAGCAATCACAATTCATCCTATGATCAGGTGCTTCCTTGAACCCATAAAATGTTTTTCTCCTTCCCTCCCATAAAGAAATCCAATCAGCTTATCAGAAATACCATGAAAGTAAGCAGCGGAGTACTCCTACACTCATTCACAAACCCTCCAAGCCACCCACACCCCCGGGACAATGTAGAGACAATGTTGGCCGAAAATGAGTACTCCTACACTCATTCACAAACCCTCCAAGCCACCCACACCCCCGGGACAATGTAGAGACAATGTTGGCCGAAAATGAGTACTCCTACACTCATTCACAAACCCTCCAAGCCACCCACACCCCCGGGACAATGTAGAGACAATGTTGGCCGAAAATGAGTACTCCTACACTCATTCACAAACCCTCCAAGCCACCCACACCCCCGGGACAATGTAGAGACAATGTTGGCCGAAAATGAGTACTCCTACACTCATTCACAAACCCTCCAAGCCACCCACACCCCCGGGACAATGTAGAGACAATGTTGGCCGAAAATGAGTAATCCTACACTCATTCACAAACCCTCCAAGCCACCCACACCCCCGGGACAATGTAGAGACAATGTTGGCCGAAAATGAGTACTCCTACACTCATTCACAAACCCTCCAAGCCACCCACACCCCCGGGACAATGTAGAGACAATGTTGGCCGAAAATGCACCCATCCGGCTCAGATGTGGTTTAGTTGCTCTTCTTCTATTTCTGTTGTTGTTCAGGCTCCATGTGTCCAATTAGATTAGATCTATGTCTAGACGAGCCCATGCCAAAATAGCCTCACCAGGCTCCATGATCAGAACGAATCCTTTATGCATTTGGAAATCTGGTTAAAACGATTTGCCACAGTTGCCGAAAGTATCTCTTCTGTGGAATAGGACAGCCTCATCAACTTTTTATCTCTGCCATTGGTCCCTGTGGAATTGGGAAGACAGTTTCTGTCTTGTCAACTGCATTTTATAGAGGCAATTGTGTGTGTGTGTGTGTGTGTGTGCGCGTGTGTGCGTGCGTGCGTTTATGTGTGTCGGCGATGCATATTTAATTTCAATGAACATCAATGACGTCCCCCCCCTCACTAATTTACTTAGCTGTATGCTTAGCTTTCAACTCCTATTTAAGTCTTTGCCACAGGCGTGTTACTTGGTGAATAATGACCGGGGTCCAGTCTTCTATCTTATGCTATTCCAATCCGTGAGGATGGAGACCTGATTGATGACTGGATTCAGGATAGAATGATTATGTAAGGGCTGGCATCTATCCTGCATTTAATCAAACACACACAGATTTGATCTCCCAAGCCAGACAACTGAGACTATCATGTTCAGCACTCGCCTCGTATTATGATACCATCAATGAATGGGGCAGTGTAAATAATCAAGAAGACTGTGTAACCGCCCTCTGTGCCTCCTAACAACCATGATCTCGACCTTTTTCATAAGAATGATGACAAATTAGCATGGAAGCTGTCGTTACTCATGTTCTATTCATTTTTATTGACGTGACAGACACCTAATTAAGTTGACCGGACAGGAACATGAAAGCTGGTAGCTCTAATTGGTGAGAGCTTCAAGGTGAGGGGACAGGAAACAATCAGAGAACAGAGGGTGTGAATACTTTCATGATTGGCAGAGTACCATATGAGACCGAATGCACACCGTTCTTCCTGAAGGAGCAATTTGCCAAATACAGTGATGTCATGTAGCCGTAGCAAATACATTTTAAAATGCTTTCAAATGGCTCTTGGTCCATAAATCACAGCCTGTATATAATCCTTAATGGTATTTTCTGTAGACGCTATGTACGCTATTGCGTTTTACCCAAAGTTGATTTAAAAAATAAATAAGTCCTCTGAGATCATTATGATGGAACTCTCCCCTTTTGATTCCAGTAAATCTTTTCCTCTAAACAAGCCGGGCTAAGTGATATCTTGTTTAAAACGTTCACTGTCCCGCTCTAGAGACGTTAGAGACGTTTGGGCGAGGAACTAATGACAAAGCGGGAGAAAAAGAAAGAGACTTCTGGAAGACTGTCTGAATGACACAATCCTTTTTCTCACACCACCCAGAGAGTGATCGAGACAGAGGTGATAAGAGAGACAGAGATGCAGATTGCAAGATCGTGATTTCTCCTCTGTGTGAAATGATACAGTACATCCTAACCAAGACAGGCAGTGAGAGGAAACAGGCTGAATCTGTGGCCATGGCAATGTGTGGGAGACCAGAGGAAGTCACTGTGCCTGTAGGTCATAATGCGGTCCACTTGTTTTCCAGGGAGTTGGGCCCCACGAATCCTGCATGCTGATTTGCTCTGGCCAGATGACCTCAAGAGCTAGATCAGGTGCTCAGAATATGGCTGGCTACTGGACCAGGCCTTGCTTATCCTCTTGCAGTTCAGTTCTGCAGGGGAACGTTAGGATGACACATTAGGAACGCTGGATAAACACTGTGTGTCTGGCCCGAGTCCAGGGAGGATAACGATGGAAACCTTAAACGGCTGGAGCCATTAGACAGAGTCCACAATCAGACAGACTCTCTGGATGGGTCATTATGTACAGGAAGGAGCGCACGCGTGCACGGACGCTCGCACTAATGCACGCACACACAGAGATACTATATTTCTTTGCCTCATCTGTTCTTTATCACATGCACACATACTCCTAATTGTACGCATGTATAGTGATGGGGAAATGATTGATAAAGTTACATTTTGGGATATTATTTTTGACAGTATATCGTATCGTTTTGACAATATCGCAAGGTGATTTTTTGTGCTAGTTGGCTGTACCTGCTCCAAAACTCCAGTATTATCTGAGTATTTTTTTGCCACACTTTTATTTCCATGACTGATCCAAACTGGGTTTCTCATGGCTCTCTCTTGATCCTCTGCAGCAATATGTTTGGAACGTTGAATCGCAATAACATCACAGCATCGAATCGCAGTACATCTAGAATCGTGAGAATTGCAATACGTATCGTATCGGCACCTGACTATCGTGATAATATTGTACCGTGAGGTCCCTGGCAATTCCCAGCCCTAAGCACTTAGCACACATACACACATGCAGGTGCACACACACACACACACACACTTTGGGCCACTCAGTCTTATCACCCCGGTACAGGGGACCTGGTGTTGGAGAATACAGGCCGGAGAGATCAGAATGCAACGAAAAGTGTGACCACACACTTACACTCCAACTCATTTCACACTCCTCCCATCAGACACACACTGTGGCACGTCGTCATGCCACCCGGGCATCGACAGACACTCTCCAGAGTCACTTAAAAAAGGCACAATGAGAGTGTGCCAGAACCAGCAGGATGCCTGTCATACAGCCTGTTCCCACACAGTCCCACAATGCCAATTGACCCATCTCACAGTGACATGAGCTTTTACTCTACAGAATGTGGAATCATTCTAGAATCCTCCACAGTCTGGACAAGAGCCAGCACTGTACAGCCATGTGTATACAAGGATCAAATCAGTTCGATCCACAATTAGACCAGGATCCTCCAACTCTAGTCCTGGGGAAATACTGGGTGTGTGCTTTTACTGAGGGGCTGCAATGAAAGCCTCTAATCCTGGGGAAATACTGGGTGTGTGCTTTTACTGAGGGGCTGCAATGAAAGCCTCTAGTCCTGGGGAAATACTGGGTGTGTGCTTTTACTGAGGGGCTGCAATGAAAGCCTCTAGTCCTGGGGAAATACTGGGTGTGTGCTTTTACTGAGGGGCTGCAATGAAAGCCTCTAGTCCTGGGGAAATACTGGGTGTGTGCTTTTACTGAGGGGCTGCAATGAAAGCCTCTAGTCCTGGGGAAATACTGGGTGTGTGCTTTTCCACCAGCCCATTACTAACACAGTAATCAAATAATCAACTGTTCAGGGCCTTTGTGTTTTACTGAGGGGCTGCAAGGAAAGCCTGGACTTTCTCTTCAGGACCAGGATTGGAGAACCCTGATTTTAGACATTTAGACAGAAACCTTTTCTCTGCGTCGTCACTAAAGCTGCATGATGTGCTTGGACACTATAAACTACAACGTCGACTCCTCTCACAGGATCTTTGAGATCAGTGTGTGGGCAGTAGGTTTAGTTATGTAAATAATGAAACTGGATAAACATTGCTACGGCAGGTTTGATTAAACCCGGCCCGTAGTCAAATATTATCTTTAGAGTTACAGATGTTTACCATCAACTCAGTCCTGATGTGCCGGCAAATGGTTCATTTGAAGTATTCAACATCCAACAAGGAAGTTTAAAGTATTCTATTACAACTCCCTTTGTTGGTTTGAACCAGTGTCCATGTTGCAAATTCCAGGCGCTTTGGTCAGGGGCCCTGACAATTAAAAAAACAAAACGATGGCCTCAGGATAATTGATGATGCATTTAGTGTTATTGCCACCCCGCTGTTGAAGTGTGTGAGCCAATGACGTGGACATCGATTAAGGCAGCCCCGCCCCCCACCCTTCCGCACTTCACTGATTCAGAGGGTTAAATGCGGAATACATATTCCGGTTGAATGCATTCAGTTGTGCTACTGAACTGGTATCCCCTTTCCCTAATGCTCCAGCTGTGCTGCCACATTATCAGTTTAGAGAGCAGACTGCCCTGGGCTAATAAGTGTGGCATGTTGCAGATCTCAGATCAGCAGCTGGACTCACACCACACGAAACACACACACACATATATATATATATATATATATATATATATATATATATATATATATATATATATACCAATTCAGTAGCACAACTGAATGCATTCAACCAAAATATGTATTCCGCATATATATATATATATATATATATATACACACACCATCAAACAGGAATCCCCAAAGACCATCAGTCATGCTTTCCCACCCAAGCAAAATGATGCATTGTAGAACTTGCCAGTTTATATGTGTATGGTAATCCTTATTGAATGAATGACAGGCTGCCTTTGTGTGTTTGGTGGCATCACTCCATGGAGGATTTGCACCTCTACCCTACTGTCTCGATGCAACCTGGGAACTGAGATATGGCTATTGCCAATGAAATGATTGGCACAGGTTCTGTGTGAATGCAGGGTGTGTGAGGGGGTGTAGTAATAGAAGCCGGTTGTCTGTTTACCCGTGACCACTTTGACTACTTCCTTTGCCTGTCTGTTGGTTTACAATGGAAGACAGCCACACTTAGCATGACACTTCTTTATATCAAACGGGGTCTTCTGCTGTAACTTTCTCAGTGACCTCTGGAGAGGAACTAAACATTTGTTGGGTTTCAAGAGGTCCCCATTGCCATGGGCTGCCTTACTCAACCTTCTGGCTAAGGTAGAATTCTGTGCTCCTGCTCCGTGGGCCAGTGGTCTCCCAAGGTCTGGTTAATCCTTTATTCACCATGCAGCAGCATGAGGATGCTTCACAGACCCACAGCCTTCTATAGGCTACATACACACACAAGGCTGGCTGGCCACCCTCTGTTGGAGAAACACACAGATCTCTCTTTCTCTCTCTCCCCTCTCTCTTTACTCTCTCGCTCTCTTTTTCTTTCTTTCTCTCTCTCTCTCTCTCTCTCTCTCTCTCTCTCTCTCTTTTTACTCTCTCTCTTTACTCTCTCGCTCTCTTTTTCTCCCTCTCTTTACTCTCTCTTTATTCTCTCTCTCTCTCCCTCGCTTACTCTCTCTCTTTTTCTCCCTCTCTTTACTCTCTCCCTCTCTCTATACTCTCTCTCTCGCCCTCTCGCTTTACTCTCTCTCTCTCTTTCTCCCTCTCTTTACTCTCTTGCTCTCTTTTTCTCCCTCTTTTCTCTCTCTCTCTCTCCCTCTCTCTTTACTCTCTTGCTCTCTTTTTCTCCCTATTTCTCTCTCTCTCTCTCTCTCTCCCTCTCGCTTTACTCTCTCTCTCTCTCTCTCTCTCTCTTTTACTCTCTCTCTTTACTCTCTCGCTCTCTTTTTCTCCCTCTCTTTACTCTCTCTCCCTCTCTCTTTACTCTTTACTCTCTCTCTCTCTCTCTCCCTCTCTCTTACTCTCTCTCTCTCTCTCTCTCTCCCTCTCGCTTTACTCTCTTGCTCTCTTTTTCTCCCTCTTTACTCTCTCTCTCTCTCTCTCTCTTTACTCTCTCTCTCGCTCTCCCTCTCTCTTTACTCTCGCTCTCTTTTTCTCCCTCTTTACTCTCTTGCTCTCTTTTTCTCCCTCTTTACTCTCTTGCTCTCTTTTCTCTCTCTCTCTCTCTTTACTCTCTCTCCCTCTCGGTGTCTCTCCTTCTCTCTAACTAGTAAGCTCAGGATTACTCATACTGAGGAGAAGTCTTACAATAAAGTATCTCCCCTCACTGGTCAAGCATTTTGGGGGAACTATTCAGTTGCAGGACTTCATATCTCCCGTCCTCGATGTTGAGTGTCAGGCAGGATTCAGATTCAATTATCACTGAAAGGATATTGTAATGGGAAAATGTGTGATAAAAACTCTTTAGAAAATCACTCTTAAAGTAGGAGATTATTGTTTTGTTCAGCTGACTACAGTATTATCGTTCAGAGAAATGCAGAATGAATCTGTCCGCCCCATCGTTACTATTAGTTTAACCTCCTCCACCAGTCACCCTGACTGTCTGTGTGTGTTTTAAACCTTCTTCATTCATTCATGAGCACTGTAAAGTGAGACCGCACATTCTTCCCACCATTGTTTCACACAGTCATCAAACCCACCAGCACCACTTGATTTACTACCAACTGACGTCTTACATTCTGATGAGGATAATGAGGTAGTAGAGTTTTATAGCAGGAGTTCAACACAGCTTTCGACAGTCAATGTTTTTTAGGGATTGACATTCGTTCTTCACCGACATTATTCCCTTGAATAAAACAAGCAATTAACAAGGCAACAGTAAACATGTCGTCCCCCATGAGTGATGCAGCAGCACCCCCCCCCCCCCTTGGGCCAATTGAGATACTGCTTGTGACAAACACATTTCAGTTCATTACTATAGTTCCCGCCTTAGGCCAATCAGTGGAGTTTTGTAAAAGCCTGATCTCTATGGCTAGACGCATCATTAACCCAAGTTTCTGGAAAATCCTCCCAGTGCTGAGATATCGCATGTGACGAACGTTTGAACGGACAGAGACATCGCTCCCCAATTTTAAATAGAAGGTTTTCCAATGGCCTTCCTGCTGTACTGCTTACTGTATGTGCATGAATATTTCAGTTCTACCGTGCTCACGCTTGTTTTAGCAGCTGTGCTCTTTGTAGTCTCACTGTAACTGAATCTATGGGCTGTTTGATCTGTGCATGTATGAGCGACGTGCCATTCAGACTGGTTTTTGGTTGTCCAAACTCCATTCAGACAAAGTTACAACAGGAAATTGAAACCTGGTGTCTGGATGTAGGCTATGAGGCTAACCCCCTTGGTGAAATAAAAACCTCTGTTGATTGAGTGAAACCAAACCGGGAGGGAGGGGGGGCATTAGACAGGGGCAGGCAATCAAGGAGACAACTCGACAAGACAATGGGACAAGAAGTATCTGTCTAGGAGTGTAGCTCTCAGTTACTTGGGACGACCTCTTGTGATAACTACATGAGATGGTAGCACTGTACAAGCTGTGCAGTCTCAAAAGCCTTTTTAGATCCTTGGGTAGTTTCACACAATCCATTTTTGAAAGATGCTCAATGTTTGTCGAGACAATTGTAGTTTTCAATTCGGAAACGCCACAAATGGAGACACTGGGCCACAATGAGTTAAGCAGCCCAGGTTGTAATGTAAGGAAAGCTTTTTGCTCCCTTTCAGTCACAGGTGCACCACTGATCCTTAAAGAGGATCACAGGACAAAGCAAGACGAGCCCATGTTGTATCCTCTGTTGATGTTAAATAGGGATATGCATGGTGCCCTTCACCTCACACACACACACACACGGTGTAATATAATCAAGCCTATTGAATGAACCGGTGCTGGAAATGGACAGGTATCTAATGTGAAAGCCATTGTTTACACTCTATAGACAGAACACTGGCATGTGAGTGACTGCTGTACTGGTGAAATAGAGAAGTTAGGTCTCTAGACAAACTGGATAAGATGAGAGAGAGAGAGATAAAGAGAGAGGGACAGAGGAGAAAATACTGAGGCTGAGAGAGATAGATGCAGATACTGATCAAGTGGGAGAAGAAGTATGTAGCTTTGAGAGAGATTGAGATGGATGGAGAGAGAGACAAGAGAGACAAGAGGGAGAGGAATGAGCTGAGAGAGAGCTACAGTTGTCTCTCCTACATGAATTAGCCAATTAGCATCACAGAAATATGAGTAGAAAATATCATTGCCGGCTTCCATTCCTTTCTGTATGGTCTCAGTATGGTACATCAGAAGGTCAGCCAAGGGAGATAGGGACAGTGAGGCTGTATCTCAATAATCATTAAAGGTTTCCTCTCCTTGTACCCTTCCCTCATCTGCACTGAACAGAAAGAATAGGACGCCAAATACTCTTGTAGGCAATCATATCTCTCGGATTAGCGAGGGAGAGGAGAGGAGGAGAGGAATCCCTTGTAGAGATGTCCTTGTGTTGGAAAGAAACGTGTTGCTTTAAGGCTAAAGAAGACAAAGGGTTGTGTGTGAGTGAACTTCCAACCCCAGACCTTTTAACGAGAGGTCATGACCCTTGGCTGACCCCAGTGTTAGGCGGGCACAGACCAGTGAAGTCCAACAATGTGAGAAAGACCACAAGATAGAGATAATAGTGAAGAGAATGCGAAAAGGGAAAAAAGAGAACTATTTATCACTTCTAGTTTCCTAAATATTATTTAGTTGCGGGACTATATCCCTTTGCACCTTTTGGATGATATCCTTAATGGCTATTTAAACCAGCTCAGTATACAACACATAGCAAAAGCTCTGCAGCGGCATTCATTCATTCTTTGAACTCCCCAGCAGAGTTACTGGTACACATAGCAAAAGCTCTGCAGCGGCATTCATTCATTCTTTGAACTCCCCAGCAGAGTTACTGGTACACATAGCAAAAGCTCTGCAGCGGCATTCATTCATTCTTTGAACTCCCCAGCAGAGTTACTGGTATACTGCTTTGGGAAAATTGTGAGAAAAGTGGACTTTTGCTTGGTCAAAGCCATTTAATCCAGGCTTAGACAGAGAAATGATATCACAGGCAAACATGAAAACAGCCCAGCAGAGCATGAGTCCCCATCCTCATCTCCTTCCAACCAGAGTCAGGTCAGGTCAAGATTTGGACATGGTTTAAGACCCTTTTCACACTATTGTGCCAACCCGAGCCGTACTGTGTTGACGTAGATATATTCTTTTTTACATTGACCCTTCCAGCACGTTTCCAGTACTGTTGGACTTTGGGGCCTATGCATTTGTAAGTGAATTAGTTTTTTTATAAAGGATAACAAGCTTCTTTCATCCCCCCCAGATGACAATCCTTTGTAGACAAAATGCTCAACTACGGACAAATGTTGTTTAAAGGTTGAACATGTTTGGAAAAGGTCAAACTGGTACCCTCTCTTCTAATCAGTTCCTCCTGCTTTCAATCAGTCGCTCTGCGAGGGTCCCTCATGTCCAACGCTTTTTGAAAACCTTTGGCGGTTATTAATGTTGCAGAAATGTAGCACATCCTCGTCTCTCATTCGTGGACATCACTTGGCTTCAGCAACATTTCCAGAACGTTTGGTGTAATCGGTTTGTTTCCCTATGCTTTAGTGAGCAGGTGCTTTGTGCAAGCTATGATAATGAGGCATGTTGGTTCTGACAGTAACTCTTCCGTAATTGCCTGGCAGTGTAGCCCTGAGGGATCTGGCTCCAATTCATTTTCCAGACAGGACTCATAGGGCATAGTAATAATAAACTATCCCCTCCTAATCATTCTGCAGCACTGGTACAGTGAAATGCAAGGATAATTATGTCTGCTGGTGAGGTGTGTGTGTGTGTGTGTGTTTGCGTGCGCGCGTGCACGGATTGTTTTCTAGAGACAAGTAAACAAACACGCATGGATATATTCCACAGACAACCCCCAGAGTGCATTATGTTAATGGTCTGTGTGCTGCAGACCTACAGTGCCATCAGTTATGTATACACAGCCCTTGTCTTTTTCCACATTTTGTTGGGTTACAGCCTGAATTTAAAATGGAGATGTTGTGTCGCTGGCCTACACGCAATACCCCATAATGCCAAAGTGTAATTATGTTTTTATACATTTTTATAAATTAATAGAAAATGAAAAGCTGAAATGTCATGAGTCAATAAGTATTCAACCCCTTTGTTATGGCAAACCTAAATCAGTTCAGGAGTAAGAATTTGCTTGACAAAGTCACATAAGAATTAGCATGGACTCACTCTATGTGCAATAATAGTGTTGAACTCTTGGATGCGTACGCTCACATATTGTGATCATTGTTGACTGGTACCTGCAGCGTTCCATCACCAATATGTGATTGGAACAGTAGCAACAGAACGTATAATGCAACAAACGTGTCTAAAAAGCATTGTTGTTTGAAAAGCATGGAAACAATGTTTTGTACTGCTGGGAAATAAAGGTCTTCACAACTTTATTCCTCAACTTCACCTTTTATTGTTTAGAAAAGAGATGTATGTCAGCTAAGCTAACAGCAGCTAAATTCTTTATGATGGTTCATGTTTGACAAGTGAAAACTCTATAATCCCAGGATGCCATTCACTATAAGATGCACGTCAACAAAGTCAAAGACAAAGATGGTTGTACTCATTGCCTGAAAAATATTAACTTAGTTTGGCCACTTTTCAGCATTTTACAAATCTTCGACGTACTTGTTACAGTGTATAAGTTCATGGGGGGTAGATATCAGGGAAGGTATCATGGGGGGATAAGATGCAGGGAAAATTACTTTGATGGGGGGATTTATCAATAAATGGGGGTCAAACAGAAGAAATGTGGAAATGGGAATGGGAAATGGGGTCTGTGTCACGTTCTGACCTTAGTTCTTTTGTTTTGTCTTTGTTTTAGTTTGGTCAGGGCGTGAGTTGGGGTGGGTAGTCTATGTTCCTTTTTCTATGTTGTGGTTATGTGTTTGGCCTGGTATGGTTCTCAATCAGAGGCAGGTGTCGTTCGTTGTCTCTGATTGAGAATCATACTTAGGTAGCCTTTTCCCACCTGTGTTTTGTGGGTGATTATTTTTCCATGTGAGTGTTTGTTTCACACGGGACTGTTTCGTTTGTTTTGTTTATTTACGTTGTTATTTTGTATTTCAGTGTTCAGGCAAATAAACATCATGAACACGTACCACGCTGCGCATTGGTCCGATATTTCCTACTCCTCCTCAGACGAGGAGGACGACGATCGACAAACAGAAAGCATTGTGCAAACATGGCGCCACATATACAGTGCCTTGCGAAAGTATTCGGCCCCCTTGAACTTTGCGACCTTTTGCCACATTTCAGGCTTCAAACCTAAAGATATAAAACTGTATTTTTTTGTGAAGAATCAACAACAAGTGGGACACAATCATGAAGTGGAACGACATTTATTGGATATTTCAAACTTTTTTAACAAATCAAAAACTGAAAAATTGGGCGTGCAAAATTATTCAGCCCCCTTAAGTTAATACTTTGTAGCGCCACCTTTTGCTGCGATTACAGCTGTAAGTCGCTTGGGGTATGTCTCTATCTATCTTTATGTTTGCTGGGCAACATGGACTTTCAACTCCCTCCAAAGATTTTCTATGGGGTTGAGATCTGGAGACTGGCTAGGCCACTCCAGGACCTTGAAATGCTTCTTACGAAGCCACTCCTTCGTTGCCCGGGCGGTGTGTTTGGGATCATTGTCATGCTGAAAGACCCAGCCACGTTTCATCTTCAATGCCTTTGCTGATGGAAGGAGGTTTTCACTCAAAATCTCACGATACATGGCCCCATTCATTCTTTCCTTTACACGGATCAGTCGTCCTGGTCCCTTGGCAGAAAAACAGCCCCAAAGCATGATGTTTCCACCCCCATGCTTCACAGTAGGTATTGTGTTCTTTGGATGCAACTCAGCATTCTTTGTCCTCCAAACACGATGAGTTGAGTTTTTACCAAAAGTTATATTTTGGTTTCATCTGACCATATGACATTCTCCCAATCTTCTTCTGGATCATCGAAATGCTCTAGCAAACTTCAGACGGGCCTGGACATGTACTGGCTTAAGCAGGGGGACACGTCCGGCACTGCAGGATTTGAGTCCCTGGCGGCGTAGTGTGTTACTGATGGTAGGCTTTGTTACTTTGGTCAGGTCATTCACTAGGTCCCCCCGTGTTGTTCTGGGATTCTGGTTCTTGTGATCATTTTGACCCCACGGGGTGAGATCTTGCGTGGAGCCCAAGATCGAGGGAGATTATCAGTGGTCTTGTATGTCTTCCATTTCCTAATAATTGCTCCCACAGTTGATTTCTTCAAACCAAGCTGCTTACCTATTGAAGATTCAGTCTTCCCAGCCTGGTGCAGGTCTACAATTTTGTTTCTGGTGTCGTTTGACAGCTCTTTGGTCTTGGCCATAGTGGAGTTTGGAGCCTGTTCTGACTAGAGATGCACAATGTCTTCATATTTGATCTGGGGAATCATTGGGGAAGTGCTTGGGCTCTTGTTGAAGAGAGAAGTTTGTCCAAGAGAGAAGTTTGTCCGGCTCAGTAAAGCCTCAAAGATAAATTGTCCGTAACAGTGAAACGAAAGTGAAAGTAAAATGAAATAAAAAACATTGGGGCCAACCGTTACTGATATTTGGAACTCACACATGAAAAGGTAACATCATTTTTTAATGACTATCTCATCTCTGTACCCCACACATACAATTATCTGTAAGGTTCCTCGGTCGAGCAGTACATTTCAAACACAGATTCAACCCCAAAGACCAAGGAGGTTTTGCCATGCCTCGCAAAGAAGGGCACCTATTGGTAGATGGGTAAAAAAAGTAGACATTGAATATCCCTTTGAGCATGGTGAAGTTATTAATTACACTTTTGATGGTGTATCAATACAGCCAGTTACTACAAAGATACAGGCGTCCTTTCTAACTCATTTGCCGGAGAGGAAGGAAACTGCTTAGGGATTTCACCATGAGGCCAACGGTGACTTTAAAACAGTTACAGAGTTTAATATTGTGGATAGTCCACAATATTAACCTAAATGACAGAGTGATAAGAAGGAAGCCTGTCCCGAATACAAATATTGCAAAACATGCATGCTGTTTGCAATAAGGTAAAAAATTAAGAAATTAACTTTATGTCCTGAATGCAAAGTGTTATGTTTGGGGCAAATCCAACACAACACATCACTGAGTACCACTCTTCATATTTTCATGCCTGGTGATATCTGCATCTTGTTATGGGTATGCTTGTCATCGGCAAGAACTAGAGAGTTTTGTTAGGATAAAGAACTGAATAGAGCTAAGCACAGGAAAAATCCTACAGGAAGATCTGGTTCAGTCTGCTTTCCAACAGACATGGAGAGAAATTCACCTTTCAGCAGGACAATAACCTAAAACACAAGGCCAAATATACCAAGATGACATTGAATGTTCCTGAGTGGCCTAGTTACAGTTTTTACTTAATTCGGCTTGAAAATCTATGGCAAGACTTAAAATTGTCTGTCTAGTAATGATCAACAACCAATTTGACAGAGCTTGAAGAATTAAAAGAAATATGTATTAGTGTTTTAATTTTTCATTATATTTTTTACAAATGTTAGAATTTCTCTTCCACTTTGAGATGAGAGTTTTTTGTGTAGATCTTTGACAACAAATGACAATTAAATCAATGTTAATCCTACCCTGTAACACAACATTTTATGGAATAAGTCAAGGGGTGTGAATACTTTCTGATGGCACTGTAAATCTTACTCATTATTCTCAAAATTGAGTGAATTTCTTCAGACGGAAAAGATAACAGATTGTACAATAAAAACAATCTCAGACCTCCCTCTTGCTGATATTTTCTCATATATAACTCTAAATGAGTGGTCCTCAATGTTGCACTGCACGTGTAATAAAGCATTGTTATTTTTTGTTGCCATGATCTTTTGGAATGAGGGTATCATGAATTGATCAAAGTGCCGTGGATGTCTTTCAGTTCTCAAATAAAAACAGACCAACTCAATCGGATTTAGAGGCTGTGTGAATGTATAATAATATAATAATTCTGGTGCCATGAGAAGAATAATCCTGATTGAACCAAATGACATATTTGGACATAAACAGAGCTGTTTTCTTTCTGTTGCAGCTGAACTGGTGCAAGGATACGGATACCGGGCCCAGCGCAAATTCTCAGAAGACATCGACTGGTCCTATGCGGGTAAGTGTGTAGGGGACCAGACGAGTTTGGTGATATGTTCTACGTCTATCTCAGTAGCATACATTGGGATAAATGATTGATATATTGAAGCTAAGTGATTTTGAAGCATTATAATACCAAAGACCAGTTGGAAGTATTACCCTGTAGATTGAACTGGTTCCTCACTAGCCGTGAATCCACAAGGTGGTCAGGAGTGGAGTGGTACTCTGGCGGAGACAAGACTTTGATGTCTGCTGGACTGCCGCAATGTGTGTGCCGCTTATGAGGTGTGTGTGTGTGTGTGTGTGTGTGTGTGTGTGTGTGTGTGTGTGTGTGTGTGTGTGTGTATGTGCAGGTGCGTGGGCACACAGTGAGTCAGTATGTGATCGATAAGTAAGGTGCGTCAAATAGATGACTGGGAAACATATTGAGCTGGTAGTGACAGACTAGTAGTTGCTTGTGACTCGTGTACCGTGTGTGCGCGTGTAATGTGCGTGTGTAATGTGAATAATGTAATAACAGATAACCACAGAGACGGTCTAGTCTGTGCATGTGTAAAATATCAGAAGGGATTAACTTTGTCTTTATCGGTTTGACTCATCCTTTAACAGAGCTGTTATGGTTTCCAATAAACCTATTAGGCTAGACTGGTCTTGCCTTAGACTAGACTGTTCTGACTGGTAAGAGAAAAATGGAGTAGCCTAGTCATGAAGCTTGTTTTCCTCACGAAGCTTGTACCTTGGAGTAGACTGGGATTTTCTTAGGAATGGCCAGTCCTGGCATCTCTATATCAGCCATTTTTTGACAGAAAGAACAAAGGTGTGTGTGCATGTGCGGCAGACATCAAAAGAGTAGGGCATTTGGAGAATAATTTGGTAATAATTCTGTTTACAATGCAGGTCATAATGAATAGCTTGGTTTCATGAATATCTTCTGAAACGGGGACGCCAAAGAGACCTGGGAATTAATGTCCTATTTGAAAATATAATTTGAGAAAACATTCACGCATTCTCCCCCCTTCTCTTGAAGATCATCTGAACCCATTCCAATTTCCACCCATGGTACCATTTTGAGATTTGCATTTGAATACGTATCCCCTTAGAAATTAATTTGATTTTCATGAATTCGCCTGAAGTTTGGCATTGTGTGTGGAGAGAGATCAACAAGGAAATGGATTGGTTATCATTAGGGGTCATTTGGAGCCTTGTTCCTATAGTAAATGGCATGGCCTTCTCTCTCTCCTTTACTCAATAACCACTGGTTGGAGGAAAGAGCAGATAAGTTTCAACTGAAATGTTTTCAGTTAATTAAGAATTGATGGGGAGATGAGAAAGGAAGACTTATTTACACTGAGGTTCAAGTTCAGAATATGGCCCGCAATCTCTTTTCAACTAATGTTGACAACATCCAAATATACACAATATTGTAACACAAGCTGTTAAACAGTGCAAGAGCTGCAGTGTATTGGCGTAGCCTCATTTGACAGAGGGTTACACACACACACACACACAATACACCCCACCGCACACACACAAAACACTAGGGACTCTCTTCTCAGGGACTATTCCTTTATTTCTTTTTTCAGCCATGGAGAATTCCCTGGTGGTGAGAGAATTCCCTGTGTTAAGCTCTGGGACCCATATTTGGAAAGTAGGGCACATTCAGCTCCTGGTTTGGAGCGGCTGTTTAGCCTAGCTTGTCTGATCTGTGCTGGATGAGACATGACATGGGTTATGACTAGCCAATACAACATAGAATGTTTGATGTGTGGCAAAATGTGTGTATTTCTCTTCAATTCAACATTGACTTTGATACAGGTTGTATTATTAGCATGTTTATTGTTTATATTTTATACAGTTGTCAAAGTCAGTAATAGAGCATATTCTACAAAATAGATGCATCATTTGGCATGGAAATGTACCATACATATTTACAATGACCCTCAGGCAGTAGCACACAATAATCACCCATCACCCACCACCCATATCTCTCTGTCATACTTTGCTTTCACTAGACATGACAAGAAAAAATATATTATCTTTCCCTCCTTGCACCCCTCTCTCCACCCCTTGCTGTCTTTGTGTTCTTCTCTCTCTCTCTCTCTCTCTCTCTCTCTCTCTCTCTCTCTCTCTCTCTCACTCCCCCTCTTCTTCTCACTGTCTAGTCTACTCCTACCCCTTTCCCAACGCTCTCTCTCCGTCTTCCCTTTGCTCCCTCTCTATCTCTTTACCACACCTCCTACCCATACCTCCCCTTTCGCCTCGGTCGGCGTCACAACAAACTGAATCTGGGTGACACATGGGGAGACTGGCACAACAATGGGGAAATTATTGGGTGAGGCCACAGACATGTGGGCACAGGCAGCCAGGCGGGGGGACAAACTGTAATCCGACTGCCAATGCCACCCTAACATGCCCCTGTCCTTCCCCAACTTCCCTGTCCTCAATAACCATCCCCATCTATAGGCCTATTGTATAACTAGCATAAACAGAAACACAGCCCTGGGCCAATGGCCCTATGGACGCTATACTTACCCTGTGCTTCAGAAAGTTTATGTTGGAGGCTTGAAGATATATTAGAAATAGAAAAGCAGTTGAGAGAGTTCGATGTTCAGATACACTTGTTCATCCCCCATACACACACAGACAAACACACACACACACAGACAAACACACACACAGACACACACACAGACAAACACACACACACATACACTACATTGCTTATTAATATTGCAATGACTATTTTGTTCAGGCACAATATAGAAGCTAATGAGAGTTAAAGAATAATTCTGCATGGTGGGCCCTCCCAGCCAAAGGGCTTGGAGTGGTGATTTGTGGTTGTGTGTGCTTGTTAGTGATAATGCAGGTTTGTGTGTGATTTTATTGGATAATCTGCATTGTGTGTATGTGCTATCATAATGCAGGTGTGTGTGTGTGATTTTATTGGATAATCTGCATTGTGTGTATGTGCTATCATAATGCAGGTGTGTGTGTGTGCTTCCATTGGATAATCTGCATTGTGTGTATGTGCTATTATAATGCAGGTGTGTGTGTGTGTGTGTGTGTGTGTGTGCTTCCATTTGATAATCTGCATTGTGTGTATGCTCTTGCGGTTGTGTGTCTTGCGGTTGTGTGTGGAAGGGATTCTCTTTTGCTGTGCATGCCTTTTGAGGGACGCATCCCTTCATCCCTGATCTTTCTTATCCTAAAACCGTAATAGACAGGCTCCTCCTCCTTTATGTGGATACGAACACTGTACAGTACCGTCATTATCACCACTAAATGAACGGTCCTCTCTTAGAAAGGGAAGAACGGTATCGTTACCAAGCATTTATCCTAATGCATCTGAGCTCAATTTGGAGTGTCATAGCGAAGGGGTGTGAATACTTATGTAAATTAGCTATTTCTGTATTTAATTTTCAGTACATTTGCAAAAAATTCGAAAAACATGTTTTCACTTTGGATTTACAATTCTTCCAATGCACCAGATTATTTTTTGCACGTGCCCAAAAACTAATAATAACAATATTATCATGTGAAATATTATTACACACACATACAGGTAGCTACTAAAATAAAGGAAACACCAACATTAAAGTTCTTAATAATAGAGCGGTGGGCCACCAGGACAGCCTCAATGCGCCTTGATTTTACAAGCGTCTGAAACTCTATTGGAGGATTCGACACCATTCTTCCATGAAAAATGCTGCTTTGAGACCCCTCAAATTCACTGATTCATCTCTTCTAGCCATAGTAGCCAAAATAATAGGCTACTGGGCATTTTTATACATGGCCCTAAGCATGATGTGATGTTAATTGGTTAATTAACTCATTAACCAGTACCACACCTGTGTGGAAGCACCTGCTTTCAATATATGTTGTATCCCTCATTTAGGAAGTTCCCTTTATTTTGGCATTTACCTGTATATAATAAATACGGTTCTAACGGAATTTTCATATCAACAATTGAAATGACTGAAAAATGTAGATCAAAACATTAAAAAAATGAAAATGAAATTCTAGCTTGATAAATCATTCAAAGGGATTTTGTCCATTTTCATGTTTGTTCAACGGTAGCCTAACCCGCAAAAACTTTGTACAAATTGTACAAATTGATACTTGAGGTCAAAGTATAATATTGCAATATGTATCTGTATCTATTTTATGAAATTGTCTGAATGCAACAAATGAAACTAAGCAAAGCAGCCTGTCGATTAGCAGTGACTGGAAGCATGAATACCCAGAGGCCTTTCCTGAGGTTTTGTTGCAGTTTTAGCGAATGTTGAGAATTTGAGCATAAAAACCATCAGAACCATTTAGAAAAAAACATGAGATTACAAAGGTTTTTTGGCTTTTCACAACAGCTTATTTATACAATTATCACGGGGTAAGCACACCAGCAGTTACAATTGCCCATAACAGATAGATGATGAAGAATATACTGTTGCATCATATTCCCTCTGCTGTGTGTGTGGAGCCATTGACATGCTAATGAGCTGACCCAGAACTCAGAATGACCTCATTCAGCCTCATTGTCTTCTGGCTCAGATGGGTCTCTACAGTATTTGGGCTCTAGGACTAAAATTCAGTTAGAAATTGTAACGGGTAATAGTAGTAGTAGTATGTGTGTGTGTGCGTGTGCGTGTGTGTGTGTGTGTGTGTGTGTGTGTGTGTGTGTGTGTGTGTGTGTGTGTGTGCACCTGCATGTGTGTATGTGTGCTAAGTGCTTAGGGCTGGGAATTGCCAGGGACCTCACGGTACAATATAGCAGGTACAGCCAACTAGCACAAAAAATCACCTTGCGATATTGTCAAAACGATACGATATACTGTCAAAAATAATATCCCAAAATGTAACTTTATCAATCATTTCCCCATCACTATACATGCGTACAATTAGGAGTATGTGTGCATGTGATAAAGAACAGATGAGGTAAAGAAATATAGTATCTCTGTGTGTGCGTGCAGTATGTACATGCTCACAGTATATAGCCTAAGCAATGCATATCAAATCTATCTGCTGGAAACTTCAAGGCAAGTGAAATAAACACTACCCATACTCACTGTCACTGATGTTTTAGCCAGCTTTTGTTGTTGTCTATGTCATATGAGACAGGTGTTGGCTAAAACAGAAACAGACTGGCAACCAGGTTTGATAGGATGAGTTAGTTTACAAAACTCAGGAAGGCAATTTAGGCCTCCCATGCGACCAATACTCTGAAAATGATACTGCCAGTCCCTTAGATGACTCCAGTTAAACTGGAAAATGTACAGCAATGAATGAGCAAGAGCGAATGTTGGAATGAAAGCATGACACTAAATTGTTCTATTGTGTGGAATAGGCACATCAGCTCCATGCACATCCCCATATCAACCCTTTGCCATAAGCACTTCATGTAGATTGGACTTGATTGAACTACTCATCATATCACCCAACCCATGATTACAAAGAAAAATGATACCGGTAACTGATATAAAAAAAAATGCTGCCTTTTAACTGCCATTCTAGTACAGTTAAATAGTTAACACACACACATGGACACTATCAGGACACAAGGCGAGACCCAGATGCAGACACAGGAGGCAGATAGTTGGAGTCTTAGATGTTTATTGATCCAAATAGGGGAAGGCAAGAGAATGGTCGTGGACAGGCAAAAGGTCAAAACCAGTTCAGATTCCAGGAGGTACAGAGTGGCAGGCAGGCTCGAGGTCAAGGCAGGCAGAATGGTCAGGCAGGCGGGTAAAGAGTCCAGAAACAGGCAAGGGTCAAAACCGGGAGGACAAGCAAAAAGAGAATAGAGAAGGCAGGAGCACGGGAAAAACACGCTGGTTGACTTGGACATACAAGACAAACTGGCACAGAGAGACAGGAAACACAGGGATAAATACACTGGGGAAGACAATCGACACCTGGAGGGGGTGGAGACAATAACAAGGATAGGTGAAACAGATCAGGGTGTTACAGTACCCCCCCCTGGGCGCATACCTGGCTGACCGGGGTGCCGGCGGTGAAAATCGGCGATGAGGGCCGGGTCCAGGATGTCTTTAGCAGAAACCCAGCACCTCTCCTCCGGGCCATAACCCTCCCAGTCAACCAGGTACTGGAAACCCCTGCCCCGTGGTCGAACCCCCAGGAGGCGTCTCACCGTATACACTGGCTGGCCATCGATGACCCGGGGGGAGGGATGGGCCTAGAAACAGAAGACAAAGGACTGTGAGACATAGGCTTAATCGTAGACACATGGAAGATAGGGTGAATACGGAGGGTACGGGGTAACACAAGAAGGACAGCAGTGGAACTAAGGACTCTAGAGATGGGAAAAGGACCAATGAAACTTGGGACAGTTTGCGGGACTCCACCCGAAGGGGCAGGTCCCGAGTGGAAAGCCATACCCTCTGCCCAATGTGGTAGTGGGGAGCTGGGGTCTGACGAAGGTCTGCTTGGCGACGATACCTGGAGTTGGTCTTGAGAATTGCCGCCCGAGCTCTTCTTCAGGTTCATCGACAGCGACGGACAAACATCTGGGCCGAGGGTACACTGACCTGCTCTTGTTCCCGGGAAGAGTGGAGGATGATACCCAAAATTACTGTGTAACTCATGTAGGGCAACATATGAAAAATAGAGCACTTGGTAGTGTGTACCGTTGCTCAACCAGTCGGTGAAAGCCAACATCACCCACGACAGAGAACGGTTGATTGTCAAGGGCAATGAATTCCATTATCTTGACTTTAATGGATTTCGCCTTTGAGTTGTCTCGCTGAAATGTTCTTACTCTTTCAAATGACTGCTCGACTTGTTGACTGCTTGATCCACACAGCAGACATTGTGGGCGTCATTACGTCATGTACCTACATTATATAGGTATGCACAGTAGCTTTGAAATAGGTTTTTAGCCTCTCTAGGGTATCTGGCCAACATCCAGTGAGATTGCAGAGCGCAAATACAGAAATACTCATTCATATAAATTCAGAAAACAAAACATATTTTACAATGGTTTAAAGATTAACTTGTTGTGAATCCAACCACAGTGTCAGATTTTTTAAATGCTTTACGACGAAAGCATACCTTATTATTTGAGAACATAGCCCAGTTGACAAATTATTACAAATAGTAACCAGCCAAGCAGAAGCGTTACAAAACTCAGAAATAGAGATAAAATGAATCCCTTACCTTTGATGATCTTCATATGGTGGCACTCAGAAGACATTAATTTACTCAAGAAATGTTCCTTTTGTTTGATAAAGTCTCTTTATATCCAAAAACCTCAGTTTTGTTTGCGCGTTTTCTTCAGTACAGGCTCAAACGCAGTCAAAACAGGCAGAATAAAATACAAATTGTATCCATAAAGTTCATAGAAACATGTGAAATTATGTTTATATTTAACCCTCAGGTTGTTTTTAGTCTAAATGATCTATAATATTTCAACCGGACAATAACGGTAAAGGTAAACAATAAATGCACTCTCGGGATTGTGCATGAAAAACCTCTGTGACACGGCAGGGTCCACTCATTCAGACTGGTCTTACTCCCTCATTTATAAGAATACAAGCCTGAAACAATTTCTAAAGACTGTTGACATCTAGTGGAAGGCATGGATACAGTAATGGCATTGAATAGAAAACTACAAAACAAAAACCCCAAAAAACTTCCTGAATGGATTTTTCTCAGGGTTTTGCCTGCCAAATCAGTTCTGTTATACTCACAGACACTATTTTAACAGTTTTGGAAACTTTAGAGTGTTTTCTATCAAAATATACCATATCATATCTTCTGGGCCCGAGTAGCAGGCCGTTTAATTTGGGCATGCTTTTCATCCAAAATTCCGAATGCTGCCCCCTACCCTAGAGAGGTTAACATCGGCCGATACCGATGTTGTCATTTTTAGCTAATATGTTCATTGATATATTGTGCACCCCTAGGTATTAGTGCTGGGATAAAAAAAAATGTTTATCACACCCTGGGGATCCCCCAGGAAAGGCTTGAGAAATTCCACAGTTCTGCATGTTACACCCCAGAGATAACCTGTCAAAGCAGACACACCTGAAGGTGATTCGCACATTAGCTCCCCGCAGGATCACACCTGCAATCAGTTGGTCACTAATTAGAGAGGAAGAAACCAGAGTACACTTCCGGGAAAAGGGAAAACAACTGAGTTGTGTTTTGAAATGGAAAACGGCATGTACAATTTTGGGGCAGATTAATGTAGCTGACGCACCACCAATATGTTAGCTATCTATCTCTACCATGCAATAAACACATTCAAACTCTCTTTTGGCAGGGACTCTCAACCAAAACAACTGGGCCAAGAAGTACCCATCATGTAACAATGCCAGACAGTCGCCCATCAACATCGAGGAGGAGCTGACACAGGTCAAAGTTCAGTTCCAAAAGCTGAAGTTCGAGGGCTGGGAGGAAGCGATGTCTGATGGGACCACCATCAAGAATGACGGCAAGACAGGTATGCGCTCTCACGTCCCCATAAGTCGTCACCATAAAAAACAGCATTACAGCAGCCAGCAATGAAACTGTAAAGCCAAAGTAATACAGTAAAACAGTCCTATCTGCAACCAGCCATTCAGTCACCTATTCAGTATCCACTGCCTGTGGGTAGAAACTGCCTCAGAGCCTTGTGGTCTGGGTCTTAATACTATGGTGTCGTAGTAGAAGGAGGAGGTGGAGAAGAAGAAGAGTGGAAGGAGGAATGCAATACAATATGATGCTGTGGAAATGATTATATATGGTTAGATACTGAAAGATTGGGCATTGTTATAGTGTATACTTATGGCATGTTTAAAGTCGATGGATGTGTGTGTGTGTGTACGTGACTTTTCGTGTTTCCACTTGGAAAGCTTCAGGCCACATCAATATAGTGTGTGTGTGAGTGTATGTGTGGGTTGTTTAATGGGGTCAACTAACTCTGTGTGTTCTCTCCAGTGGCGGTGAACCCAGAGGGGGACTTCTATGTGAGTGGAGGGGGGCTGAGGGGCAGGTTTAAGGTGGGAAGAATCACCTTCCACTGGGGACGCTGCAACGCCTCCTCAGAGGGCTCCGAACACAGCCTCAACGGGGTGAAGTACCCCCTTGAGGTAAGGCCTGACATTCGCCCATTATAACTATAACCTCCATACGACAGAGTATGACCTCATTGTAACCTCCCAAGTAGGGCTTTCTCATTTTTGACTGTTTGGCTGTATTTGACAGTATTTATCCCTTTGACACTTACCAACTAACGGGTGTGATCATTCTACAGTGTTCCCTGCAGTGTACACTCAAACCGAATAAGTGCTTGGGCTCTCTTCGAAGAGAGATTGTTCGGCTCAGTAAAGCCTCAAACGTCCGCAACAGTGAAATGGACTACTACTGTAAGAGTTCATGAGGAGGCGGTACACACCTCAATTCAAACTGTTGTTAGAAAATGCAAACGTTGATACATAGCCTATAGATAATTAGCAGGCAGAATGTCTTGGTTTGAGGGCAGCGCAGGTTAACTGTCCTGTTGCGTAACAATCACATTTTGGAACAATGAGTGCATTGTGACATCACTCACATAAAAGAAACTCACATTGGGGCGAACATTAGAGATATTTGGAACACACGTGAAAGAAACTCACATTGGGGCGAACATTAGAGATATTTGGAACACACGTGAAAGAAACTCACATTGGGGCCAACATTAGAGATATTTGGAACACACGTAAAAGAATCTCACATTGGGGCCAACATTAGAGATATTTGGAACACACATAAAAGAATCTCACATTGGGGCCAACATTAGAGATATTGGGAACACACATAAAAGAAACTCACATTGGGGCCAACATTAGAGATATTGGGAACACACATAAAAGAATCTCACATTGGGGCCAACAATAGAGATATTTGGAACACACATAAAAGAATCTCACATTGGGGCGAACATTAGAGATATTTGGAACACACATAAAAGAATCTCACATTGGGGCCAACATTAGAGATATTTGGAACACACATAAAATAATCTCACATTGGGGCCAACATTAGAGATATTTGGAACACACATAAAAGAAACTCACATTGGGGCCAACATTAGAGATATTTGGAACACACATAAAAGAATCTCACATTGGGGCCAACAATAGAGATATTTGGAACACACATAAAAGAAACTCACATTGGGGCCAACATTAGAGATATTGGGAACACACATAAAAGAATCTCACATTGGGGCCAACAATAGAGATATTTGGAACACACATAAAATAATCTCACATTGGGGCGAACATTAGAGATATTTGGAACACACGTAAAAGAATCTCACATTGGGGCCAACATTAGAGATATTTGGAACACACATAAAATAATCTCACATTGGGGCCAACATTAGAGATATTTGGAACACACATAAAAGAATCTCACATTGGGGCCAACAATAGAGATATTTGGAACACACATAAAAGAATCTCACATTGGGGCCAACATTAGAGATATTGGGAACACACATAAAAGAATCTCACATTGGGGCCAACATTAGAGATATTTGGAACACACATAAAAGAATCTCACATTGGGGCCAACAATAGAGATGGTTTTATACTCAACCAAACTAGGACAAAAGTGACTGTGAAGTAGTCCGATCAGTTTAGCATTGTATCAAAATATCGCTATAGACAGTATTGTTCAAATCCAAACCTGTATGTGGATCCATACCATTATACCTTAAAATAGGATATAGCACTCAGCCCTACTCTCAAGGACAGTACAAGGGATATCAACCATCTCCTGTACCTTGTATCTGTCTGTTCCAGATGCAGATCTACTGTTATGAAGCGCATCGCTTTGAGTCCTTAGACTACGCCATCAAGGACGGGGGCAGGATCACAGCTCTCTCTGTGCTGTTTGAGGTGGGCGTGAGTGTGTGGTCATTTTCTGCCTGTGTCTTTATCATTGGTGTAAAGTACTTAAATAAACATACTAATAAGTACTACTTAAGTCGTTTTTAAGGGTATCTGTACTTTATTACTTCTATCTTTGACAACTTTTACTTCACTACATTCCTAAAGAAAACAAGGTACTTAAGTCGTTTTTAGGGGTATCTGTACTTTATTACTTCTATCTTTTACTTCACTACATTCCTAAAGAAAACAAGGTACTTAAGTCGTTTTTAGGGGTATCTGTACTTTATTACTTCTATCTTTTACTTCACTACATTCCTAAAGAAAACAAGGTACTTAAGTCGTTTTTAGGGGTATCTGTACTTTATTACTTCTATCTTTTACTTCACTACATTCCTAAAGAAAACAAGGTACTTAAGTCGTTTTTAGGGGTATCTGTACTTTACTACTTCTATTTTTGACAACTTTTACTTCACTACATTCCTAAAGAAAACAAGGTACTTTTTACTCCATACATTTTCCACGACACCCAAAAGTACTCGTTACATTTTGAATGCTTGGCAGAACAGGAAAAGTGGTCCAATTCACACACTTATCAAGAGAACATCCCTACTGCCTCTGATCTGGTGGATTCACTAAACACAAATGCTTAGTTTGTAAATGATGTCTGAGTGTTGAAGTGTGCCCCTGGCGATCTGTAAATCAAATAAAACCAAGAAAATGGTGCCGTCTGGTTTGCTTAATATAAGACATTTGAAATGATGTATACTTTTACTTTCTAAGTATATTTTAGCAAGTATTCTACTTTTGATACTTAAGTATATTTAAAACCAAATAATTTTAGACTTACTCAAGTAGTATTTTACTGGGTGACTTTCACTTTTACTTGAGTCACTTTCTATTAAGGTATCTTTACTTTTACTCAAGTATGACAGTGGGTACTTTTTCTACCATTGGTCTGTATGCTTTGACCTCCTATGGCCACAGTACCGACCTACCTGTGTGTTCAGGTAGGTAGGTAGGTACTGTAGATTGGGGGGAGTGGGTGTCCTTGACAGGTATGTCATCTGACACTGACAGGAAGCGGAGTGTGCTGATGGATTTGATTTTGTGCAGGTGTGCATGTGTTTGTGACCTGTGTCAAGAGTGTTTGATGGATCATTTTGCATCCATACCAGCAATGATTTTCATAGTCGATGAGGGATGACTTACTGTGTCTACATAACTAGTCTGAACAGTACCTCTACTGAATAAACAGCCTGGCAGTAACTGACAGTGTAGAATACCAGCAGGTCAATACCATGTGTGTGAGTGTGTGTGTGTGTTTGTTGAGGAGATTAGCCCACACATTTTAGGCTACACTCCGCTGCCCACCTGGGAAATCAAAGGGGACAGAAGAGTGGAACGGATTACCCACTACAGCATCAGACTGAGCAGAGATTAGACATGCCACAGTACATTGACGGTCAGCTGTGGAATATCACGTCTCTAGCTATTAGCTTAACATCAGTGTTGGCTTTAGCTTAGCATCAGTGTTAGCTTCAGCTAAGCGGGTCACAGCTTTAAAGGGGCATTCAGCAGTTCAAACAATAACAAAGTGATCTCCATGCCTTTGTTTCAGTAAAAAGCTGAGGGATGGGTCTGGAGAAATGTAAGCACTCTCAAATTCATTGACAGAGCTATGTATACAAGGACTGACCGTCCATTATAACAACATTATAGTTTTAGCAATTCTTTTGAGGCTGCATGGTGTTTACATTTACTTTGTTTACAAACAATGTAGTTAAACAAGGTTATGTTTTTGGGTTCTGATTGGGTACGACAGTTGAAATGAGATCATGAGGCATTTCTAAGTTATATTCTTCAAGAATCAATGGCTACATCATTATTCATTTATTTTTCTATTGTGTTATTGACTGTACGTTTGTTCAGGTGTAACTCTGTGTTGTTTTTGTCGAACTGCTTTGCTTTATCTTGGCCAGGTCGCAGTTGTAAATGAGAACTTGTTCTCAACTGGCCGACCTGGTTAGATAAAGTATAACATAAATACATGTATGTCCCAAAATGGACGTAGCAACTGCAGATTGCCTCTTTAAAGCAGCCCAAGAAATGTAGGGACACAAAAAGGTAAGGGGGAGGAGATGAGTAGAATAAGCTACTGTAGACTTTTGAGATGCCTGACTAACCTACTGCCTTTCCCTCTTTACAGACTAGCATCGAAGACAATGACAACTACATAGCCATTATCGATGGAATCAACAGTGTCAGTCGATTCGGTATGTCAACCTGACTTAACCCTAATAACTCTAACCTCAACCAATCAACTTTTTTTTACTCACCTGCTGTAAGCACAACCATAATTATCTCCCTTGCATTTTCATTATTGATGTATTACTGCCCAGCACTGTTCCTAAGTTTCAGCACATGTACAGTACATAGTTAATGCTAATGGAGGTTGAAGTTTACAATGCAGGTAGGCATTACAGAGTGCATCTAACTAATTTAATGTCAATTCAAGGGCCACTATCCCCCACAATCACACACCCATTACCTCACTGTGCCTTAATGTAACCCACAGGCACACCCTAATGCATAAACACACACACACACTGTTTTCTTATATATTCATCCTCTATCGTTCATCCTCTATCGTTCATCCTCTATTGATCATCCTCTATCGTTCATCATCTATCGTTCATCCTCTATCGTTCATCCTCTATCGATCATCCTCTATCGTTCATCCTCTATCGTTCATCCTCTATTGATCATCCTCTATCGTTCATCCTCTATCGTTTGTCCTTTATAATCTATCATTCATCCTCTATCGTTCATCCTCTATCGTTCATCCTCTATCGGTTATCATCTATCATTCAGCCTTCATCGTTCATCCTCTATTGTTTATCCTCTATCGTTCATCCTCTATCGTTCATCCTCTATCGGTTATCATCTATCATTCAGCCTTCATCGTTCATCCTCTATCGTTTATCCTCTATCGTTTATCTTCTATCGGTTATCATCTATCATTCAGCCTTCATCGTTCATCCTCTATTGTTTATCCTCTATCGTTCATCCTCTATCGTTCATCCTCTATCAGTTATCATCTATCATTCAGCCTTCATCGTTCATCCTCTATCGTTCATCCTCTATCGGTTATCATCTATCATTCAGCCTTCATCGTTCATCCTCTATCGTTTATCCTCTATCGTTTATCCTCTATCGGTTATCCTGTATTGTTCATCCTCTATTGTTCATCCTCTATCCTCTATCGTTCATCCTCTGTCGGTTATCCTCTATCGTTTATCCTGTATTGGTAATCCTGTGTCGGTTCATCTCTATCGTCTGTCATTCTCTCTTCCTTTTGATCCGTTCCTCTATTTCACTTTTGCTTCTCTGTCTGTGTCCCCTACACTTTCACCCTGTCTAGGTAAGAGTGGGAGGGTGGGTCCCTTCTCTCTCCGTGGCCTCCTGCCCAACTCTACAGAGAAGTACTTCATCTACAACGGCTCCCTCACCACCCCACCCTGCACTGAGACCGTGGAGTGGATCGTCTTCAAGAACACTGTGGCCATCTCCGACACGCAGGTGAGTGTGTCCATGTACGGTTGAAGTTGGAAGTTTACATACACATAGGTTGGAGTCATTAAAACTTGTTTTTCAACCATTCCACAAATGTCTTGTTAACAAGCTATAGTTTTGGCAAGTCGGTTAGGACAACTTCTTTGTGCATGACACAAGTAATGTTTCCAACCATTGTTTACAGACAGATGATTTCACTTATAATCAACTGTCTCACAATTCCAGTGGGTCAGAAGTTTATATACACTAAGTTGACTGTGCCTTTAAACAGCTTGGAAAATTCCAGAAAATGATGTCATGGCTTTAGAAGTTTCTGATAGACCAATTGACATCATTTGAGTCAATTGGAGGTGTACCTGTGAATGTATTTCAAGGCATACCTTCAAACTCAGTGCCTCTTTGCTTGACATCATGGCAAAATCAGCCAATACCTCAGAAAATAAATTGTAGACTTCCACAAGTCTTATTCATCCTTGGGAGCAATTTTCAAACGCCTGAAGGTACCATGTTCATCTGTACAATGCGGATGCATTGATGCGTTCTGTCTCCTAGAGATGAACGTACTTTGGTGCGAAAGGTGCAAATCAATCCCAGAACAACAGCAAAGGACCTTGTGAAGATGCTGGAGGAAACAGGTACAAAAGTATCTAAATCCACAGTAAAACGAGTCCTATATCGACATAGCCTAATTGGCCGCTCAGCAAGGAAGAAGCCACTGCTCAAAAACTGCCATAAAAAAGCCAGACTACAGTTTGCAACTGCACATGGGGACAAAGATTGTACTTTTTGTCCTCTGGTCTAATGAAACAAAAATAGAACTGTTTGGCCATAATGACATATCGTTATGTTTGGACGAAAAAGGGGGAGGCTTGCAAGCCGAAGATCACCATCCAAACCGTGAAGCACGGGGGTGGCAGCATTATGTTGTGGGGGTGCTTTGCTGCAGGAGGAGCAACATCTCAAGACCACAGTCATGAAGTTAAAGCTTGGTCGCAAATTGGTCTTCCAAATGGACAATGACTACAAGCATACTTTCAAAGTTCTGGCAAAATGGCTTAAGGACAACAAAGTCAAGGTATTGGAGTGGCCATCAGAAAGCCCTGACCTCAATCCTATAGAACATTTGTTGGCAGAACTGAAAAAGAGTGTGCGAGCAAGGAGGTCTACCAACCTGACTCAGTTACACCAGCTCTGTCAGGAGGAATGGGCCAAAATTTACCCAACTTATTGTGGGAAGCTTGTGGAAGGCTACCCAAAACGTTTGACCCAAGTTCAACAATTTAAATGCAATGCTACCAAATACTAATTGAGTGTATGTAAACTTCTGACCCACTGGGAATGTGATGACTGACCTAAGACAGGGAATTTTTTACAAGGATTAAATGTCAGGAATTGTGAAAAACTGAGTTTAAATGTATTTGACTAAGGTGTATGTAAACCTCTGACTTCAACTGAACACCTGTGTGTGCATTTATGAAATCAGAGAGTGTGTGGAAATGTTGTTTTTGTCAGTACAGAAGAAGAGATAGCGTGAGCAACAGGGAATTGACAGATGTCTTTTAGAGTGTGAATGGGTTGGGCGGGACCTTCACATACATTCCTTCGTCTGTATAGATAAAAGGCATTACACAAGGTTGTTTTCACAAGGCACTTCTAAACTGTTTCATGTCTTTTTGTTTTTGTGTCGGACTTGGTGCCAGACCTCTGCTTTTGATTTATGTCTGCATTCATAATTGATCGTGTGTGTGTGTGTGTGTGTCAGCACCATGCGTTTCAGTTTAAGCAGAGTAAAGGCCTCTGTGCGCCTTTCTTTGTTTGTTTTAATTACTCCTTTTATATACCTGTCAATCACAAATACCAGGGAAACAGGGAAGACACGCACTCACACTCCTTTTAAGTCTTTAACTCTTGCCATCCTGTTGTCTGACACACACCCTCTTTCCATTTAAACTGGCTTTCAGTCTGCCCGTTTTCACGTTTCTGTATGGTATGGTATGTAATGTCACGTCTCAAGTTTCAAAACACTTTGAAAGGCCATTTTTGGGAGAACACTCCCTGGAGGCGTACACTAGCTCTTATGTGATAGAATTACCATATCGCCAGTCGTGGATACAGTAGACAATATATTCAAACAACGGTATCCACATATTTGTTGTTTTGATAACCTTAACTAATAACCAATGCCTGTGCATATGCAAAAGTATTTTTCAAAAGTTGTGCCATAAGAGCGTCATCATGAATCCTACTGTGTGTTTCTAGACAACACCACACCTATCATTACATTAGTACATACCAATGGCTGTCGCAGGCTGCCCGAGTCACGGTGTGCCCGAGTCACGGTGTGCCCGAGTCACGGTGTGCCCGAGTCACGGTGTGCCCGAGTCATGTCACACTCACAGCCACTCTGGTTGGAATGCTGTGTGAGTCAGAGGACCAGTGTTCTGTACAGTGTTACGCAATCAACTGTAGAAGACGTGTATAGGACAGGCATCCATGCATGTGTCTAGCATGTGTGTATTTTATTTTACCTTATTTTACCAGTCAATTAAACAACAAATTCGTATTTGCAATGTTCTTATTTACAGAAAGTTATTTTTTGATGGCCTGTATGTTAGGTTGTGTGACGTCTGAATACTGTATGACCCATAGTTTTGAAGGTCTGTGAGAATGTATCATGATAATAGTAATTAACTAGTATGTGGGTGGTGCCATCATGTTAGTGCATTTTGAGAAGATTTCACCTCATTTTAACATTCTGTCATAAAGAAAACATATTGAACCTAATAAGAAAGCACGTTTTCCCATCTCAAGAGGTTAAATGTATCATTTAAACCAGAAAATGGCCAAAAAGAGTAGAACCAGCTCACCTGATTTTACACTATGATTTGACTATGAAATGTTCACCATATTTAAAGGAGAGTTCAGTTCACGTGACAGGGTCGATCTTTAACTGAGGGCCAGACGTAAATGAATCACTGATCACATAAAATAAATGAAAAATCTCAAGAAATGACTTTGTCGAAGCAACAAAAAATAACTAGGGCTTTACAATGATGGCTACGCCGTGGATAAATGTTGGGACTAATTTGGTTAAAATATTCCTAGAAATCTCAGAGGCATTGTTCTGTATGAATGTGTTGGTTGCATGTGTTGTAGCTGGAGATGTTCTGTGAGGTGATGACCATATAGCAGACTATATAACATTAAGACATGTTACAGCTATGTAATAATGTGTGTATGAATGTGTTGGTTGCATGTGTTGTAGCTGGAGATGTTCTGTGAGGTGATGACCATATAGCAGACTATATAACATTAAGACATGTTACAGCTATGTAATAATGTGTGTATGAATGTGTTGGTTGCATGTGTTGTAGCTGGAGATGTTCTGTGAGGTGATGACCATATAGCAGACTTCCTCTGTGACATTATTTAGAGTTTATGCTATGAGGGGTCATAAGAGGTTATAACTGTTCATTGTGTTGTAGCTGGAGATGTTCTGTGAGGTGATGACCATGCAGCAGGCGGGCTACGTGATGCTGATGGACTACCTGCAGAACAACTACAGGGAGCAGCAGCAGCAGTTCATGGGCCAGGCCTTCTCCTCCTACACTGGCACAGAGGAGGTCCTCACTCCCAGTATGTACCTGTCTGTCTGTCTGTCAGAGGAGGTCCTCACTCCCAGTATGTACCTACCTGTCTGTCTGTCAGAGGAGGAGGAGGTCCTCACTCTCAGTATGTACCTGTCTGTTTGTATGTCTGTCAGAGGGGGTCCTCATTCCCAGTATGTACCTGTCTTTCAGAGGAGGTCCTCATTCCCAGTATGTACCTGTCTGTCTGTCTGTCTGTCTGTCTGTCAGAGGAGGTCCTCATTCCCAGTATGTACCTGTCTGTCTGTCTGTCAGAGGAGGTCCTCATTCCCAGTATGTACCTGTCTGTCTGTCTGACAGAGGAGGAGGTCCTCACTCCCAGTATGTACCTGTCTGTCTGTCTGTCTGTCTGTCTGTCAGAGGAGGTCTTCACTCCCAGTATGTACCTGTCTGTCTGTCTGTCTGTCTGTCAGAGGAGGTCCTCATTCCCAGTATGTACCTGTCTGTCTGTCTGTCTGTCTGTCTGTCAGAGGAGGTCCTCACTCCCAGTATGTACCTGTCTGTCTGTCTGTCTGTCAGAGGAGGTCCTCATTCCCAGTATGTACCTGTCTGTCTGTCTGTCTGTCTGTCAGAGGAGGTCCTCATTCCCAGTATGTACCTGTCTGTCTTGTCTGTCTGTCTCCAATAATCCATCCAACCATCTGTCGTATTCACTCCTGGTTCTTGGCACTAACACCTGATTCAACTAATCATGGTCTTGATGATTAGGTGATGAATAGATTCAGGTTTGTTAATGCTGGGCTGGAATAAAGTCTGCTGCCAAGTAACTCGCAGACAAATAGAGCATTAATATGTATTAAGCCTACATTGGCATTGCAGCAGAGCATAGAATGCTTCATTCTGAGCAGAAAATAGCCAACATACCAATAACAAACATCTTAAATATATTAGTGACACTTTTGGTGGACTATTAAAATGTCATAGGTGGATTTTGATACATGTGAGGCAAGACTGGTAACCCAACTGAGAACCTGCAGCTTGTTATGGGCAAAGGTAATCTGTGACGCACACACACACACCTACACATGGAACACTGTGGCTGTCTCAGAGCTCATTTGATGTATCATACTATGACTGGTTCCTGACCCTACTAAAGCCGTGATGGCAGTGTGTTGTGTGTTTTCTGGTTAGACATCAGCATTAATCAGGACTTTAACTAGCATGTGGCATGCTGGCAGGCAATCAATATAAGACAGCATGTGTGTCAGCATCTGTGTGTGTGCCTCTCTTAATTATACCCGGACTCTATATCCTTGAAGGGAGAATTTAATTGCTGTGGATGCTTAGGCACCAGGCTAATACACTAGCCCCTCTCGCACTCTCATCTTTATGTCTCTCTCTTTCCCTACATGCCAGCAATGGTATTAGTCTCTCAGTTTAAAGTTCTCTCCCCTCTTTCTCCCCTCTTTAGACCTGGTGGTCGCTAGGTGTTGCTAGGTTACTGTGGCTGCCCCCTCCCTTTCACAGAGCACTTTCCAAATGTCTTCGGAAAATGGATACAGTGCATTGAATATGATATATAATGTACATGAATCGGTGTGAGATGCACATCACAAAAAATAAAAAATAAAGAAAAGAACTGGAGAACAATATTGCTGTTTCTTTGCTCTTCTCTGCCCTCTTGTGTTGAAAAGGGGTTAGTACAAATGTGAGTATCTTTCTTAAATCCCTCACCATCATTAAAAACATGAAATGAATGCATTCACCCCCTCACCACAAATGATTTCCATGGTCTACTCTTGTGGCGCCCTTATGACCCTTCTGGGAAAAGAGGATACCTAACTAAGTAGACTGAAGTGCAGGCTTTAGCGTAGATCGTGTAGATAATGTGTCAACGGTTTAGTTGTTGTCCCTGGCCATTGTCTCAGGTCTCATCTGGATTGATTTAAATTTCTCCCCCCTCTAATCTGTCTTAATCCCAGAGTCTCAGTGTGTCTGTGAGCTGCATTAGTGCCGCAGCACTAATCTTTGATGATGACCTTTGACACAGGCATGAGGCATGGGTTTACCTCTCTTAACGGGAGAAACACCCACTTGTGATGACCATTATTCCCCCATGCAAATATTTTGGTGCCCGGAATGAAGTTTGACATTTATTCTACACAGCATTTCTTTCTACCACTGAAAGTTTCTCTGTTTCTTCTCTCTCTCTCTCTCTCTCTCTCTCTCTCTCTCTCAGTCTGCAGTTCAGAGCCGGAGAACGTGCAGGCAGACCCCCATAACCTGACCAGCCTGCTGGTGATGTGGGAGCGGCCACGGGCGGTGTACGACGCCGGGATAGAGAAGTACTCAGTTACCTACAAGCTAGCCCAGGGAGAGGACCCTCCGGCCTTTGAGTACCTGACCGACGGAGACCAGGATGTGGTGAGGGACATTTATGTAGCGGAGGTTGTTCACGGAACTAATGCTTGTGATCTGGAGCTCAGCAAACTAACACGCAAATCACCAACTGAGGCCAATCACATTTTGGAAGGTTTGTGTGAATGAGGGAATGGATGAAGAAACAAACAAAGAAACTAAAGAACTGAAAGCAAGAACAGATCCTACAAAAGTATAACCCTCCACATCGCCTCCACCCTAAACCCCATGTACTCCCCTCTTCCCGTCGTTCCCCAGGGGGCCATATTGCAGGACCTGATGGCCAACACCAGCTACGTGGTTCAGGTCTTGGCGGTCTGCACCAACGGTCTGTACGGCCGTGTGAGCGAGCAGCTGACTGTCGACATGCCGATCGACGACCCCGGTAAGAGCGACAGCGACCGCCAATACGTCTACACAGACCGTACATAGGGGGGGTGGGTGTGTTATACTCTGCCGTAGCGTTCTGCTGACAGAGAGTAGAGACCAAACAGAGACGGTTGATCATTTTCAAACCAGTTCCCTTTACTGTATGCTTTAATGGTCTTAACAGCAAAGTCTTACCGCTAGTGTAGTCTAGTCAGTCAGTTTGCCGATAAGATGCCCTGAAGGCTTCTCAGATAGAGTATGACCAGATTGTGTTAAGGGAATTCTGAAGAAGTTAAAGATGTAGTTCTGTCGTGGTTTCTGATTGGTGTCCGCAAATGACCACACATTTCACACCCACCGAACTGTCGCTGGTTTCCAGAGCCACTTCTGTTTCCCTAGCCGTCTTGGCCATCCTCCCTGTATGACGTTGTTTGTGATTTGAGAAGCCCCCCCCCCCCCCCCCAGATTCTCTTCTCTTTGTCTAGTTCTGCTCCTTTAAACAGGCACCCAGTTCCTCTATGTGCCACAGTAAATGTATTGCGTGTATTGTACTCTGTCTCTGGTGAAATCTTCTGTTCATCTTTCTTTGTACCCTTTTCAAGTGTGCTTTGATTTCTAAGACGGAAGAATGCCCCCCTCAATCTGTTTGTTTAAGGTCAAAGGTTATTCCACGTGTACCTTCTATGTCACACAAAATATAAAAAATTGCACTTTTGTTTTGAAATGGCATCTTTTCCTCCTGTCACCGTAAGAGAATGTTTGCTCATGTGCACCATTTGTATGAAATGATGGGTTCTCTGTATATCCTGAATTGTAAGTTTATAATAAACACATTTTGTCTTGCTAAAAAATACTCGGCATCATATTTCGATGTGCATGAATTGTGTACACTCATCCAAATGACTTGAAACAATTGTGTGACCGAATGTGCTGTGACAATTGTGGTGACAAAACAACTCATTTGTGAATCGTGTTTGTGAATTCATTCATTCATCCCTTCCCTCTCCACTTAACTTTTGAAAAACCCACCTCATGCTTTACAAACCCACTCTGATCTGGCCTGAGGCCTCCATGATGTGTAACTTAGTCCCATCCAGGTAAGAGGATGTGTGTGTGCGTGGGCCTGTGTGTGCATGTGCATGGGTGCGTTAACACTCAGTTTGTGCTGACGCGGAAGTACTACCTGTGGATAACTTTCCCTCCTGTTGTTATTTCTCTCTCCCTCTCCCTCTCCCTCTCCCTCTCCCTCTCCCTCTCCTCTCCCTCTCCTCTCTCCCTCTCCCTCTCCCTCTCCCTCTCTCTCACCTGGTGAGACAGCAACATATTCACCAAGATTTCTAATATAGGTTCATACTATCTAATGACTTGCCGCTTCATATACTGTGGACCCATTGAAAGATGTGGATATCAAGCTTCCGAAGATTTTTGTCAAGCCTCTATCCTGGACCCGAAGACCAATCTGTGAATTAAAATAAAGTTTTTGCACCCAGTTCATCAAACAAATACCATAAAAAACAGAATGGTTTTCACAAAATACTCAACCTGTTTGTGTGTGTGAGTGTCTCCTTGTGGTTATTCTTTCAGTTACAGTTTAAAGTATGTTTGAAGTGAAGTGTCTGTCTGTAAGAACGTCACTGGGTTTGCCAATGGGGCCAATATCTGAGAATACAATGTCATTGTTACTAATTGTCAAAGTTGTAAGTAAGGGCTCTCTGTTCAATCCGCATTGTGGAAGTTCAGCTTTACAGCGTGATTGAAGTTTAAAGGCTGTTCCTGCTTTAGTGGACACTGCATTGCACTGCACTGTCACATACACCTGTTTTATTCAGCGTAGACCTTACAGTGAAATGTTTACTGACAAGCCCTTAACCAACAATTGCATTGCACTGCACTGTCACATACACCTGTTTTATTCAGCGTAGACCTTACAGTGAAATGTTTACTGACAAGCCCTTAACCAACAATGCAGTTTTAAGAAAAGTACCCGGACAGAAATATAACAATAAATGTAACAGTAATTAAAGAGCAGCAGTAAAACAACAATAGAGAGGATATATACAGGGGGTACCGGTACAGAGTCAATGTGGAGGCTATATACAGGGGGTACCGGTACAGAGTCAATGTGGAGGCTATATACAGGGGGTACCGATACAGAGTCAATGTGGAGGCTATATACAGGGGGTACCGGTACAGAGTCAATGTGCTGGGGCACCGGTTAGTCGAGGTAATTGAGATAATATTATTATTCGAGTTATTAAAGTGACTTATGCAATTAAGATAAGATAAGAAGAGGGGGGGATGCAAATAGTCTGGGTAGCCATTTGATTAAATGTTCAGGAGTCTTATGGTTTGGGGGTAGAAGCTGTTTAGAAGCCTCTTGGACCTAGACTTGGTGCTCCGGTACCGCTTGCCATGTGGTAGCAGAGAGAACAGTCTATGACTAGGGTGGCTGGAGTCTTTGACAATTTTTAGGGCCTTCCTCTGACACAGCCTGGTATAGAGGTCCGGGATTGCAGGAAACTTGGCCCCAGTGATGTACTGGGCAGTGCACACTACCCTCTATAGTGTCTTGCGGTCGGAGGCCGAGCAGTTGCCATACAAGGCAGTGATGCAACCTGTCAGGATGCTCTCAATGGTGCAGCTGTAGTTCGAATCGTGCCTGGCCGTGCAGTCATGAGTGAACAGGTATTACAGGAAGGGACTGAGCACGCACCCCTGAGGGGCCCCCGTGTTGAAGATCAGCGTGGCGGATGTTTTGTTACCTACCCTTACCACCTGAGGGCGGCCCGTCAGGAAGTCCAGGATCCAGTTGCAGAGGGAGGTTTAGTTCCAGGGTCATTAGCTTAGTGATGAGCTTTGAGGGCACTATGGTGTTGAACGCTGAGCTGTAGTCAATGAACAGCATTTTCACATAGGTGTTCCTTTTAGGTGTGGAGTGCAGTAGAGATTGCATCATCTGTGGATCTGTTGTGGCGGTATGCAAATTGGAGTGGGTCTAGTGTTTCTGGGATAATGGTGTTGCTGTGAGCCATGACCAGCCTTTCAAAGCACTTCATGGCTACAGACGTGAGTGCTTCGGGTCGATAGTCATTTAGGCAGGTTACCTTAGTGTCCTTGGGCATAGTGACTATGGTGGTCTGCTTGAAACATGTTGCTATTACAGACAGACAGGGAGAGGTTGAAAATGTCAGTGAAGACACTTGCCAGTTGGTCAGCGCATGCTCGGAGTACACATCCTGGTAATCTTCTGGCCCTTCGGCTTTGTGAATGTTGACCTGTTTAAAGGTCTTACTCACATCGGCCGCGGAGAGCGTGAACACACAGACGTCCGGAACAGCTGATGCTGTCATGCACCGTAAACGATGCATATGTCGGCTCAATCGGAAATTACCTTTCAATTTATTTAATGCTTCAGCTTTACAGATTGATTAGAGCCCTAAATTGAAGGCCAGAAGAAAAACAATGTCTAGGCTGTTATCTTCCTAACTTGTCAGACTGTATCAGTCAGTATCAGTCTTAGTTATTTATTAGTATGAACATACATACAGTAACCCAGTGAGCACAAGACGTTGAAAAGGCGTATTTAAATATAAATATATATATATATATACATATTTTCTACCTCCCAAAAACGTATTTTGCTCTTTATTGTTTCCAAAGGGTTTCTAACGCTCTCATCTGTGGTTATTTTCAGAGGAGACCCCTGATCCAGATTCTACTGGATTTGCAGAGGAAGTAAGCATAATATAACATACATTTGACTTATTTCATAATGCAATGTGGTGATCCTGTCTGTAGCGTACTGCAAGAAAAACCATGAATTTAAACATAGGACAAGGAGTAGTGTCTCATAACAAGGCATCAGTATATGTGGTGTGTGACTGTGTCTTTCCCCACCAGGAGGACTATGGACCCCGGGTTGAACCGGGTGAAGACCAGGACAATGACATGGACTGGACCACCCCAAGCTCTACGACGACCAGGCCCAAAACAACCACTGGCCTACCAAGCCTCCCCTTGCCTGGTATCAGAACAACCACCCCTTCTGTCCAGAGGAGAACCACCACTCCAGGGTCTCCTTTCAAGACCACTCAGCCCAACCGATCCCATACGTCCACGGAGCCGAGTGTAAGGTACCGCACCACGACCAGAGCTCCAGCAGAGGGGGCTGTCTCACCAGGCAGCAGAGGGAGCGGGAGTACCCAGAAGTATACCACAACAGCGACCATGCCGCTGTATCGCACTGATGACGTCACCACTTCCTCAACCAGAAAGGAGAAGGGCAGAGGGGTGGCGCACCCCGTGACCGTCCCAAGCGACAAAGGCAGCGGTGTTCCCATGGCCATCCCTCTCCCGGAAAGCTGGACCGTGGCCACTTCTTCCCCCTCCCTTTTTCAGGGGGTACCACCACAGCCTACAAGTCCCAGCATGCCCTTGTTTTCGTCCACTGCCTCCTCCTTCGGCAGCGTTCTCTCGCAGACCACGCAGCCGGTGTTCAACGGTGAGATCCTCCCCTCCACCCTTCCTGTGTGTGACACGTCGAACCCTGGTTACCCCGGCTCCGCCCCTAGCAATGCCCCCACCACCTGCCTGCATGCCCCTCCTTCGTCTAGACCTGTGTCGTCTGTGACCCCTCCTGCTCGGGACTCCCCGCATGCTGCTACAGCACTGTTGTCTAGTGGTGACTCATTCCTCGCTCCCTCCTCCCTCTCCTCCCCCACCCTGCCTCTCCTCCCTCACCCCTCACACCCCCTGTCTGGTTGGGAGACCGTAGTCTCTCATGGTGTTGGCGATGAAGGCGATGATGATAGTGGTGATGGCGATGTGTTGTCTGGTTCTTCATCCATGGCCTCAGGTGACCCCGCACTATTTAGTGACACTCCCCCCCTTCAAACTCTCCCTGACTCGCCCATCGAGTGGGACCTGTCTGAGCTAGCCTCTAGACCGCTCCCTGCAGCCTCTCTCTCCCTGCAGCCTTCTCTTCTCCTCTCTAGTGACTTCTCTCTGTCCGGGGCCACCCCGGGAATCACTGACTATGTCTATGGCAGGCTGGGGGACTCTAGTTATGCTACGGGCGGTGTAATAGAGTCTTCTCTGTCGTGGGTTGTTGATGGTGGCGGAGGGTTCACGGTAGCTAGCAATGGTGTGGAGTCGTTGTGTAGCTGTTCTCTGGATGGCACCTCGTCCTCTTCCTGGTTGCATGCCTCTCCTCACCTCCCCCTGCCCACGTCTGACTGGGGGGCGGCTAGCCTAGCGCTCTACTCCTCCGGTAGCGACTTAGACCATCTCATCCATTCATCTCTGGCGGGCTCCACCAACCCGTCTGTAGGTCAGCCTCTCTTCTCTTCCTCCTCCTCTCCTCCTGTTCCTCATCCTCCTCTCTCCGGTTCCCATGGTGACCTGCACGTTTCTGTTACAGCCACGCCGCCCCGCTCCAAGGACCGCTGGGTCTCGGCCCTCCGAACCTCCGCCCCCTCCTCCTCTTCCTCCCGCACGGCCTCCCCCGTCACCCCCACCCTCACCCCTGACCTGCAGACGGTAGACAGTAATGCGTCTGGCTCGACCCTGTCGGGAGAAGCTCAGGAGGAGCTAGATGAAGAGTGGGACAGGATTCAGAGTTCAGCCTCGGCCTCGGCCTCAGGGGAGGGAATGCTCCCTTATATCCCCACCGCACCCCCCTCATTCACCTCTGAGGTTGCCGCCTCTCCCGATTCCGACAATGATGAACGCTCCTCTGCGTTTTACTTTGAGAGTGAGAGTGGCAGTGCCGTCGCCACAGAGACGGCGGGGAGCACGGCAACAGTATCTGCGATAACTGCGGCGGTGCCCTGGCCGCTAGGTGGGGAGGAGCAGAGTGGCTCGGGACAGGGTGAGAGCCCATACGACAACGAGATGTCCTCAGACTTCAGTATCCCCGAGCGCACAGAGAGAGACTCTGAGGAGGAGGAGCCAATCGCAGGTAAAACAAACATCCACAAGGGGGCAACATCTCCCCGTACATCAAGGCAAGGCACAGTGCTGCACCTGTTGGATTGGGGAAAACTACAGCTCCCATGATGCCAATGGAACAGGAAATACTCTGGAATTTAGGGAGGCACATCACCTAACACACCACCTGTCTACGATAACTAAAATCCCATAAGATGAAAGTGTCTGTGAGAGTGTTTGTGCCTGTGTGTGTGTTCACCCTCATGGCCTTTCTTTGTAGAACAAAGACATGACTTTTTTTATACATTTTGATTGTAGACCTCCTAACAATTTAGATCCAGGCCACTCTGACTGTGTCAGGATCATGTTGAAGTTCACAATCAGTTCCATAGTCATCATCATTTCAGTGTTCTTTGTTACATATTTTCTGTTATATTCATTCACATTTACTTGCCTGTGCCTGTGTCTCTACTGTGTGTTGGCTGTAACATCATGCGCCATCCTGTAAAAGGCATCAGATCTCTTGCAGATCCCAACTCGCACCAAAATAGATTGTTTGCCTTAGCAGACCACGAGTGGTCAAATTCCCCATTAAACAGTCAATGTAATTCACAAAACACTTGAGATGGTCTCAGGGCCCCTGTTTAGAATCTTTTCAGATTTATGACCTCTTTAATATTCCATGTCTTTGTCATCATTCAGACCCCAGACAAAACAGCTCATCGATAGAAACTATCACTTGCATTTAAGTCTTTGCATTAGAAGCGGGCAGAAAACATTTTTGCCCAATAGGTTTTTATGGTCTCCACTCGTTCACACTTCTTATACCTTTGCTGCGTTGAAAGTCCCATAGATTTAAGCCATTGTGTGCTTCAAGCTTCGAGCCATACTCATGAACTAACCTTTAGTGCATGTTAACTATGTGAAAGCATTTGTGTTCACTTTCATCCTTATTGCCACCATTGTATAAGGTTTAGAGAGGTCGCTAGGGGTTTAGATTTGTTCGCTGAATGGGTATAAAGATGTTGAAGCAAAGGTCTAGGGTAGCGTTTCAAATTGAAGTCAACAAGTCAACGTAGTTCAAGCAGGAGCTCTGAATTAGTCGATGTATTAGAACACAAAGACAAGTTGGACAATTCTTTAAAAGTGCTTTTTTGGGGTACAAAACGACAATACATGTAGTTCAAATGCTAGAGTAGTTCGATGCTAACACGTTTCACTTGCCAAGTTTTGTCTCACCTCTATGTGAAATCACGTGTTTATATTGCATTACTTGCTCAACCTTTGCGATGTTTGTTCTTGAGTACTGAGTGGGTGTATTGATTTACTACTGAAGTGTTCGTGAGTCAGTATGTACAATGGCAAGAAAAAGTATGTGAACCCTTTGGAATTACCTGGATTTCTGCATAAATTGGTCATAAAATGTTATCTGATCTTCATCTAAGTCACAACAATAGACAAACATAGTATGCTTAAACTAATAACACAAATTATTGTATTTTTCTTGTCTATATTGAATACATAACTTAAACATTCACACTGTAGGTTGGGAAAAAGTATCTGAACCCCTAGGCTAATAACTTCTCCAAAAGCTAATTGGAGTCAGGAGTCAGCTAAGCTGGAGTACAGTCATTGAGATGAGATTGGAGATGTTGGTTAGAGCTGCCCTGCCCTATAAAAAAACACTCACAAAATGTGAGCTTGCTATTCACAAGAAGCATTACCTGATGTGAACCATGGCTCAAACAAAAGAGATCTCAGAAGACCCAAGATTAAGAATGGTTGACTTGCATAAAGCTGGAAATGGTTACAAAAGTATCTCTAAAAGCCTTGATGTTCATCATTCCACAGTAAAACAAAGTGTCTATACATGGAGAAAGTTCAGCACTGTTGCTACACTGCCTAGGAGTGGCCGTCCTGCAAAGATGACTGCAAGAGCACAGCGCAGAATGCTCAGTGAGGTTAAGAAGAATCCTAGAGTGTCAGCTAAAGATGACAGAAATCTCTGGAACATGCTGACATCTCTGTTAACGAGTCTACGATACGTAAAGCACTAAACAAGAATGGTGTTCATAGGACACCACGGAAGAAGCCACTGCTGTCCAAAAAAAACCATTGCTGCACATCTGATGTTCACAAAAGAGCACCTGGTTGTTCCACAGCTCTACTGGTAAAATATTCTGTGGACAGATTAAACTAAAGTTGAGTTGTTTGGAAGGAACACACAACAGAGAAAAAAAGGCACAGCACACCAACATCAAAACCCTGATCACAACTGTAAAGTATGGTGGAAGGAGCATCATGGTTTAGAGCTGCTTTGCTGCCTCAGGGTCTGTACAGCTTGCTGTCATCGAAGGAAAAATTAATTCCCAAGTTTAGCAAGACCTTTTGTAGGAGAATGTAAGGCCATCTGTCCGTCAATTGAAGCTCAACAGAAGTTGGGTGATGAAACAGGACAACAACCCAAAACAAAGTAAATCAACAACAGAATGGCTTCAACAGAAGAAAATACACCTTCTGGAGTGGCCCGGTCAGAGTCCTGACCTCAACTTGATTGAGATGCTGTGGCATGACCTCAAGAGAGTGGTTCACACCAGACATCCCAAGAATATTGCTGTACTGAAACAGTTTTGTAAAGAGGAATGGGACAAAATTCGACCTGACCGTTATGCAGGTCGGATCCACAACCACAGAAAATGTTTGGTTGAGGTTATTGCTACCAATGGAGGGTCAACCAGTTATTAAATCCAAGGGTTCACATACTTCTCCCACCCTGCATTGTGAATATTTACACAGTGTGTTCAATAAAGACATGAAAACGTGTAATTGTTTGTGTGTTATTAGTTAAAGCACACTGTGTTTTTTATATTGTTGTGACTTAGATAATGATCAGATCACATTGTATTACCAATTTACACAGAAATCCAGGTAATTCCAACGGGTTTCTTGCCACTGTAGAGGCTGATTGAGTGAATGATTTGTTGTGGGAGTTGTGTTGTGTGTCTCAGTAGTCAACATTAGCTCACTCCTCATCCATTGTCCCCTCCTTATCTATTTTCACCCCACTTACAGAGGCCAGTAACAGCAGCCATGAGTCCAGGGTGGGTCTGGCCAGGGATAAGGAGAGGAGGGCCGTGGTCCCTCTGGCGGTGGTCTCCACCCTCACCTTCGTGGGACTCATCATCCTGGTGGGCATCCTCATCTACTGGAGGTAAGACCAGGAGGAGCAGGTGGAGGAGGAGAAGAAGGAGGAAGAGAAGGAGGATGGTTATTATTAGATCCATAATGATTATTGATCTATAATGATTATTATTAGATCCATAATCCATTCTTATTCGATCCATAATCCATTAATATTAGATTCATAATCTATTCTTATTGCATCCATCATCTATTATTATTAGATCCATAATGATTATGATTATTATTAGATCCATAATCCATTCCTATTCGATCCATAATCCATTCTTATTCGATCCATAATCCATTAATATTAGATTCATAATCTATTCTTATTGCATCCATCATCTATTATTATTAGATCCATAATGATTATGATTATTATTCGATCCATAATCCATTCCTATTCGATCCATAATCCATTCCTATTCGATCCATAATCCATTCCTATTCGATCCATAATCCATTCTTATTAGAGCCATAATCCATTCTTATTAGAGCCATAATGATTATTATTCGATCCATAATGATTATGATTATTAAATCCAATTATGATGATGAGTATCGTTTCCACCCCTCTGACCCTAAGCATCATCTGTATAATCAGACAGCTAAGCTACAGCACATGAACAACAGCTTCCTTTCTGCATTGATAGGCTCCACACACACTGGCACCAGTAAACCTCATGCCTCCCAATGGAACAGCTGTGTGGAACTGCCTCAGGGTTGATACCTGTCATATTGTTATTCATCTGTCGCTGAGGATTGGGTCTGGTTGGTCCCCAGACATCAGGGGGCACGGGTGGAGTGAAGCGGGAGGTGGCGTATGCGAAGGGGGGAGGGGGTTGACCTTAAGAACCTCATATTTGTCTGTCTCACTGGGAGGCCTAATCTTCTGTGACACGGGCCCAATCTCCTTCTCACTCTCACACACTTCCCCATGACACATCCAATATCTTCACTACGGTTTGATGTCTGGCTTTTCACATGAGCTTTGCTGTGTTTGGGTAGGTTCACTTACACATAACTGTCAGCATTCAGAGTTGCGCGTCTTCAGGAATAAAGATATTTTGCCCAAACTGAAATCATAGAAAAATACTACTTTTCCCTGTGGCGGCATACTGACCGGTCGGACAGTAAAATAACCTGCAATCCAATCAAGGACACATTTTAAAAAATGTAAACCCTTTAAGACTGTACATTTCTCCTCCACTGGGCTGGAGACGTGACATATTGTTCATGCTTTCTGCCTTGTTTTTGTATTTTCATGTTAAGCCACAGTAATCTTGGCGCTGCTAAGGGATTAAATCTGATAGATGTACCCCACTCAGGGTGTAGAGTGTTGAGCTCGGGGGCTCGGGGTCGTCCAGTGGTTGGGGAACAGGGCCTCGGCTGGAGTAGGAGGGGGAAAGGGCCTGCGTCTCATTATGTCCGACATGAAGGCGTCTTGTAAAACGAGTGGCGCGAGGCTAAATTGCTGTAATCCCTTCCATGTCCTTGTACTTCCCCTGGTGACACAGTGTTCATTTGGCCACCCCATAGCTGTGCACTTGGGTTTAGCAAAGTGGGTACGTCTTTTAGAAACGCAAACATGTTGTCTACTGGGGACATCTCCTTGATGGTTTTGTCGTCCAGAGTAATCTGTGTGGCGATGTCCATTTCTGGGTAGCTGAACACAGGCTCATCGAAGAGAAATGCGTGATCCTGTTAAAAACGTGTCCGAGATTAGAAGGATTTTTTTTCCTGTGTTACGGACAGATTATGTTCGCCAACATCTGTGGTTGTCTTTGGATCTTAAAAAACACAACAACAAAAGTGTTTTTTAGGCCTTTCTTGTCTCTGAGCGTCTCAAAAATATATCTACAGTTATTGTCTTTTTATTACATTTTACTCAATCATAATACCAATATTATTATTGTCTTTGTCAAAAAAATTTGCACATTTTTCACCAAATGAGAACAAAGCATACAAATACCTCTTTTGGGTTAGATGAGATGGATAAAAGCTATATTTTTTTGGACAAAAAGTTTAAAAAATCAATGGCAATAGGTCACGGAGACAAATATAAAGCTTTTTTTCCATCTCATCTAATACAAGTTTATTGTTTATTAACTTATATCATCATACATATGTTTCCACAGGAAGTGTTTCCAGACTGCCCATTTCTACATAGAGGACAACACATCGCCCAGAGTCATATCTGTTCCACCCACACCATTGCTTACAGCTACAGGTAACCATCCTGAGACAAGCACACTCTCACGCAATACAAAACACACACACACACACACAGATAAAAGTGTTAACAAGCACAGAGCCATGTAGACAGTTACCCGCTCCATCTGTCCATGCTCTACATTTTCATCAAGCCTACCTCTGTCATTAACACTACCTCACTCAACATCTGCTTCTGACAGAGTGTGGCGTTTCAAACGTTCATTCTGATAAAGGACTTTTGTTGATCATCTCAATACCTTTGCTCTCTGCCTTTCAGATGAACATGAAGCCTTTGCGGTGAAGCAGTTTGTCAAGCACGTGACAGCGCTCCACCACACCAACGCATTCTCCCGGGAGTTTGAGGTGTGCTGTCAAGTTCTGTAACCTTTGCTCCCTCAGAAGACAGGATATAGTTTATGACAAAAACACTAGTATTTATTGGTTACGTGTTTCAAGTCAGCTGTCTACCTGTGTTTTGAGTTAATGCTGTTCTGTGTGTATCCATCTTGGTGAAATTGTTACGTGTCGTTTGCGATGTTACACGGCGGCTGTCATTATTTTAAGGTCAGCATGCAGAAACCTTATGAGGCGGTAGGCTATGCACTGTGATGGCCATTCAAACTCACACTCTCTCTCATGCTACATGCTACAGGCCCAGATTCCTCTGAGGAGCCATGTATGTTGTCCTTACCACTGTGACTTACAAGTGTATCATAATCTACACTGCATTCATGGATGTTGATGTTTCTCTGGCTCAAGTTAAGATAGGTTCAACTGGATATTTACTATTACCATGTTAAATCCAGCTTGGCATTTTATCAGTGTAAATGCATACATGTGTAAGTGTTGTCAATAACACAAAAATAGGTTTGTAAGTCAAAGCTAATATAAGGACATTCACATGGTACATCGAGTGAATCTGAAAGCCACTTTTTAAGCCCTGTGTATCGCATGAACAGTGTCTTTAAGTTGAGATTTGCCCACAAACAGTTTTCTTGTTATTTGCTCACCTTGTGTCATGACATTACATTGCTGTGCTTTTTGCATTCTCACCCCCCCCCCCCCCCTCCATTAGATATTGAAAGAGTGTTACGAGGTAAGCTGTGTCTCCCTTTTCTCTTTTGATTAGATTATTTCTGTAGTAATCGTGTGTAGATGTTTGTCACATTTCCAGCTGCCCATGTTGACGTTTTTGTCAGGCATGATGACACATTTTTGTTTGGCTGCGTAGTAATGGAGGATGGTGGGATGTTATGGGCGGAGTGCTGAAGGTCATGTGTTTTTTTAGGAGGTGCAGATGTGCACAGTGGACCTGGGTATCACCGCAGACGGCTCCAACCATCCAGACAACAAGAACAAGAACCGATACATCAATATCCTGGCCTGTAAGTCAAACATGCAGCTTCAAACGCATGTACACACACATACATTGTTGAACGCACCCAGCTTATCTCTTTCCTCCTCCACTCCTAGATGACCACAGCCGAGTAAGACTCTCAACCCAGGCTGACAAAGACGGGAAGAGTGGAGATTACATTAACGCAAACTACGTTGACGTAATACGTTTTTTTGTTGCATTTCTATCTGCACAATAACGTCAGATGTTAGCAGTGTTATGAGGACAAATGTCTTGTTGACGTGTCAGGAGCTAATCTGTTGTTCACTCTCTTTCTCTTTACCTTCCCTCCACAGGGTTTCAACAAGTCCAGGGCCTACATCGCGGCCCAGGGCCCTCTCAAGTCCAGCACCGAGGACTTCTGGAGGATGGTGTGGGAGCAGAACGTGGGCGTCATCATCATGATTACCAACCTGGTGGAGAAGGGACGGGTGAGAGACCGGGGCCACCTATACGGCTTATACATATTTAGTAATAGTTTATAAATAGTTTATTCATGAAAGTACACGGAAGTGTTTCGCTGTGTCTCTCAGAGGAAGTGTGACCAGTACTGGCCCCTGGAGAGCCAGGATGAGTACGGTGGTTTCCTGGTGACAGTGAAGAGCAGCAAGGTTCTGGCCCACTACACCGAGAGAACTTTCACCCTCAGGAACACCAAGGTCCAAAAGGTTAGAGGTCACACTATTTACATCACATTTACCTCTCATTCACCATTAATAGTTTCACCTCTACTTCCTCACATATATTATCTACTTTTGTTGCACCTACCCTACAAGTCAGTTGAAGCACTACATCATTACAGCTTTCGTTTCTGAACATTTCGTATGGAGCTCACGAATCCCAAGTGTCAAAGTGACAGCCAAAGTCCCATCCTGTTCACCACTTCCTGTTTCCTCCCGCCAACCCCAGGGTTCACTGAAGGGGCGGATTAACGAGCGGACCGTGACACAGTACCACTACACCCAGTGGCCAGACATGGGCGTGCCTGAGTACACACTCCCCGTGCTCACCTTCGTCCAGAAGTCCTCCAAAGCCAGGACAGATGACATGGGGCCTGTCGTAGTGCACTGCAGGTGGGAAGCCATAGATTTGCAGAATGTATAGAATAGCTTTGAGGTCAATATCATTTTCCCCCACCGAAATTCAATGAATTAAAAATGGCTCATCTTCTATATGTGAATGATTCAATTTAGGAAGTAAATTTACATTCGGACTGGCATAGAAATAGAATAGAATGGACTTGGTCCTCCATTAAATGCAATCTCTCATGCATTCTGTGGCTGCTTTCATCTAGTCCAGCTGAGAAGGTCAACACGGAACATTATTTCATAGAGAACTAGAGTGAACTCAAAATACCAGGATTCACAATCTATATAAGAACCTTCCTCTATCCAAGTTCTTCACAATTCTCTATTTAAATGTGTCTCTTAAATGTAAACTAAATTGTGTACCTCGGTGTGTTTCCAGTGCGGGCGTAGGCAGGACTGGCACCTACATAGTGTTGGATAGCATGCTGAAGCAGATCAAAGAAGAGGGCACGGTCAACATCATGGGTTTCCTCAAACACATCCGCACACAGAGGAACCACCTGGTACAGACAGAGGTGAGAGCTCAGCCAGAGGGGGGGGTTGCACTTTTGGGACTTTTCCCATTGGTGCCATTGTGCCAGAAAAGCTCAAATAAAGGCTTCTAAAGTATTTGAAAGAATACTTTTTGATCCCAGGTCTGATACCAACAAGAAAACAGTGAATCTGCTATGATCAGTTGTCCTGTTACCTTTCCAAAACTGTACGAATGTCAACACCCAACTAAGGCTTTCAACCCCTACTTTCCCTGTGCATTAAGGAGCAGTATGTGTTCATCCACGACGCCCTGGTGGAGGCCATCTTGGGCAAGGAGACGGAGGTTTCCTCCAGCCTCATCCACAGCTACGTCAATGACCTCCTGACCCCAGGGTCCTCCGGCAGGACGCAGTTGGAGAAACAGTTTAAGGTAAAGACACAACAAGTCATAGAGGAAGTGGTAAACTTTCCATGAGAACTCCAGTAAGGACATGAAGGGCAGAAAGAGAAACATGCATTTAAAGGAGAATTTGTCTATGAGGTTTAAAGACAATTTTAGTTTTTTCACATCAATTGTCTTTCTTTGTCCTTTGAAAAGAGCAGTTGCAACCGCTGGCACATCATGTTTAAACACTAACAGTTAATCTGGTGCCACTGAGTACATTTACACGAGTAATTCAATATTAACAGATTATGTCAGTATGCCGAATATGGCATTAAACGTCTGCTCATCCTAATCGGCCGAAGTACATATACGCCTATTAAAACACCTGGTTTTCTGAGCAATCTCTCAAATGATTAGGACACGTAAGCAGCATAATCGGACTTCCAGCGGGTGTTTGATCTCGACGTGTGCTAGCACGAGCAGCGCGAGTGAAGCTTCCATCTTTTGCACGAGTGAAGTGAGTTCGGAAAAAAACTGAAAGTGTGTATCTTTAGAAATTATTTTCACGTACAAACTTTAGCTATCCGAACTCAGGATCGAATAGGCTTCCCAAAAATAACATGGTTGCTGTGGTAGAACTTATATTTAGATTGGCGATTTTCTGCATTTATCACAGTCCCATCGGGTAGTCTGATTTCAGATGTGTTTATGTAAGCAGGATTATTTGGGAATTCGTTCTTCTTGGAAAACATGTAAACGATTAAATTATATTAATCTGACTATTCACAATAATCATTTTGTGTGCATGTAACCGTAGTCAATGTGATTACAGCTGGTATCCCAGTCCAATGCCAAACAGTGTGACTACTCGGCAGCCCTGAAAGAGTGCAACAGAGAGAAGAACAGAAACTCCTCTTTAATACCCGGTGAGTTCCAGACAGGTTTGTTCATACTTCTCTAGAGGCAGACGAACGTGTGGACACCATTTTTATGTTTCCATTATGAAGGAAGTTAGATGTAGTTTCACGAGCCAATGCTAGCTAGCGTGAGTGGGAAACTACCTCAAACTTCCTTCATACTGGACGCAGAGACATTAACATGTCAAGTCCCTTTAACAGTGTGTAGAGACCGCACCCGGCCTCAACATTGTCACTTTCATTTGAACATTTAACAAAATTCCCCCACACTTGAACCCCTCAACAAAAACTGTTATAAAAAAAATGGTTTAAAAAAACGCAATTTGAAAGCATAAACCTTGGGAACTGTTTTACTCTTGTTTGGTGTAAGCAAATGACAAAATCACTTTAGGTAGATAAGCAGTGGTTATGGTTAAGTAAAGCTAATCATTGTAATATTCATATTACACAAAATGACCTTCTCTATACCTAATGAGGAAGTTTAACATCGTGTGGCTTTGTCTCCAGTTGAAAGGTCACGGGTGTGTCTGTCCACGGTGGTGGGAGAAACTACATCAGATTACATCAACGCCTCCTACATTACGGTAAGAACCCAACCATTCTACATTAAAGAGTCAGATGCAGCAGTGGAGGCTGCTAACGGGAGAACTACTCATAATAATGGCTGGAATGGAGTGATTGGAATGGTATCAAATGTATGGTTTTTATGTGTTTGATACCATTGACTACATTCCAGTCATAACACTCCATTCCAGCCATCATTTATAATAAATTCCACTTTTGGTTACTGGTCTAAATTGTCTGAATGTTTATTCCACCTGTCTACATTTTCTACCACCGGTTGTGTTCCTCAGGGGTACCGGCAAAGCACTGAGTTCATCGTGACCCAGAACCCACTGGCCGGCACGGTGACAGACTTCTGGAGGATGATCTGGGATCACAACGCTCAGGTCATCGTCACACTGCCGGGAACACCAGCAACACTGGGAACACCAAGCCTGGTGGGTATCTATCTGTCCTCCTGGACACAAAACTGGCAGCCATTTTGTGCCTCAAATAGGAAGTCCTTATCACATCTTTCTGTGTTTTCAGGCAGAGGGGGAGGAGCCATACGTGTACTGGCCCCGCAAGGAGCAGACAATCAGCTGTGAGGCGTTCACAGTGACCCTGCGGAGCGAGAACCATGTGTGTCTGGCCAACGAGGAGATGCTGGTGGTGCAGGACTATGTCCTGGAGGCTACACAGGTGAGCTGAGGGAGATCAGTAAGAGCAGGGAGATCAGCTTGATAAGATAAGAGATCAGTCACAATAGCATGATCAGCTACTTAGAATAGACTAACTACATTGAAGAGGAGGATCAGCCGCACACTGTGGGATCAGCCCAAAAAGAACAGCCTCATAGAAAAGACCAGTCGCTATGGGCCAGTCGTTATGGACCAGTAGCTAGTGCTCAGCAAATGTTATCACTGTGTCTATACCCCAAAAACATTTAACCACTGTTTATTGTTACACAGAGGGAATATATAGCAACATGAGTATTCCATTTAGGAGTTGTTCTGCTCATATTTCCCTGGATCTTGGCCCATGGTGAAACCAAATGAAGGGTAGAAATGGAATTCAATACACTATCCCCACACATCAATGGAGCACAGCTGTTATTTTTCACACAGTTTTCACTCAACCATCTGTACCTCCAATCACTGGACCACTTTCAACACACGTACACACAGGCACACACACACACACTCTCTCTCTTTCGATCTCTCACTCTGTCTTATTGTGTTATTGTCCCCCTCTGGGCCAGGATGACTATGTTCTAGAGGTGAGGCACTACCGGGCGCCTCGCTGGCCCAACCCAGACAGCCCCATCAGCAGCACCTTCGAGCTGCTCAGCCTGGTGAGGGAGGCGAGCTCCTCCAAGGAGGGCCCCATGGTTGTCCATGACGAGTAAGACCTATTGATTATTTATCTGTGAAATAAGGTAATGATGTCCACTCTAAACCTTTTTCAAGACTTGGAACCAATGGAATAGTCCCAAAAGTCTAAATCTCACCCACCTGGAACCAGGCAAGCTCAATACACCTGAATCCCTCTTTTGCCTTCTATGTTTTATTTTGGCCACTGGTAATAGATTAAAGAAGATCCGCTCTGACCTAAGAGGATAAGTAGATATGTCCATGTCCAATACACTTCATATTTCTTGGAACTGAAACACTGCATTGATCCAGGCCTATTGAGACAATCCTGTCTCAATACTCTTGTATGGCACTCAAACCTTGGTTTTAACCACAGATAATACTGTAAAGGTTCAGTAAATACTGACAGGATTAGTGCTCTGTGCTCCAGTTTGTAACATGTCTTGGAATTAGCCCAAAGTATCTAAAGCTGGCTTATCCCCTGGCTATTATGACCAGAAATGTTCAGTTTTTCGGCACTTCATGGCACCGGTCTGATTTTGCAGGGTTGGCGGTGTGACTGCGGGAACCTTCTGTGCCCTGTCTACTCTGGTGTGCCAACTAGAGTTGGAGAGCTCTGTGGACGTGTACCAGGTGGCCAAGATGATCAACCTCATGAGGCCCGGGACCTTCAATGATGTTGTTAGTCAATCTGAATCACCACCTGACTGTACCTGAGTGATGCACATTAGCCATTTTGTGTTAAAACATTCTCCCTTCAACAGCACAGTTTCTCTATTTCTATCTCATTCAGGAGCAGTACCAGTTCCTGTACAAAGCCATGCTGAGCCTGGTTGGCACACAGGAGGACGAGAGGACGCTCCAGTCCTCTGACAACAACGGAACGGTCCCAGGGGGCCCTGTCAGCACAGCCGAGAGCCTTGAGTCCCTGGTGTAACCATGGCAACGGGGCCCCTAACTTGCCAGTATGGACTCTTGCCTGTCTCACTGTGTTCCGTTTTTAAAGACAGCAGCTTTGCCTTTTTTCTCCTCTTCTGTTCTCCATCGTTGAATGGCAGTTTCCTGACCGCTGGACATGATACCGCACGACCCTGTAATGTGTGCCTTTGTACATTCATCTTGTACTTCTAACGGCGTTCATACAATTGTAGATTAACTTGACGATGTTTTGTCAATACCGTCATCTTGAGATGTTTGCTTAACTAACTGTTTTCCCTAAACTTTCGTATTTATTGGCAGTAAGCTATAAAAAAAGAAGGGAAAACGCAACTTTTACGTTAAACAACATTTTGTTAGCCTATTTTTTGTAGAGTCAATGCATTGAGCAACTCATTCTTCCGTCTAGACAATGTAAATACTATTTTGTTTGTAGCAACGGTGAGCTTTTGAAATCAAAAATGCACATTGGCATGAAATAATAAATCTAATATGTAAATAATATTATAGCAACCAAGACAATGGACCAAATTTCTATTTATACTTCTAGATTTTTATATTTTACTACAGTTTTTTTTTAGTCACTTTTCAATGTATGACTGCATTCTAATAACTTAGTCAAAGCATTTTTTGTATGTTTTAATGTTATAGCTAATGTTCTGTATTTTGTAACGGACTAAATATGAAGCTTGGGGTACTGACACGTTTTAGCTGTACATGAAACTTTGCTGGATGATTAGACATAGGATTAAACAAGTGAAAGAAAACCAAGGAAGGAGCTTTTGGAGTGGTCTGTCCATTTCTCTGAACTGGATGCACTATACAGCCTGAGGCGCGGGCGGCATCATGCCCTCAGGTCAGGTGCATTGTGAATATACAGTATGTTATTAGTGCCTCAATAGAGTTCATCTGACCCCATCAAATTGTTCAGCAGATGTTTGAAATAATTATTAGGCGTGATCATTTCCAAATGAGGCAGCAGGGCTAAGCCTTAACAATCAACCCAAGGTATGAGCTGTCCTCAACAGTAATGGGAATCTGTAATCGCTCAAGAAAAGTACATTACAATAAAGGGGACAAGTATAGCAATGAGTGAATGCATTTGCTCTGTCCTTGACACTACTATTCATAAGATGAACAGATACAAATCAACTAACTAAAATGTAAACTGAGCTTTCAACCAGATAGTTCTTAATGTTAATGGATTTTTTGACAGTATTCACCATGGGTCTGATTCCAATTTAGGAATTTATGCCTTTCCTATGCACGCCTTTCCTGCGAACTTTTCAGTATTTGGTATTCAGGCTTACCTTATTCAGTCGTGTAACGCGGTCTGCAGGTGTGGCTACCTTGCGCACTCTGAATACATTTCATTCAACTGCTCAAAACCCTCCCACCTCCTGGCCAACACATTTTCTTGTGGAGTTTTCATTCGATATGGTTTTCAGTATATTGAGAGAACAGGTTCTGAATATTAGGAATCAATGAAAGATATCTAAATGTATGCATATTCGTCTCCGTTTCGGTACCAATTGGTCGATTTAAAAATGCTCTTTTAGATGATTTAGGTTCAGGAATGTATTTATGAATCATAAAGAAAGAGGTTTGGAGATCCTTTATGCAGAAAAGTAAGAAAACTCATTGTAATGTTGGAATATTAGTGTATATAGAATTGTAATAGGGAGAAGAGTGGACAATAGTAGGCTATACCCTCTATTGCCTGCACTAACCATGGAACTGTGTGATTACACAGCCAAGAATTGCGCAATGCGTCAGTCGTCAACTGTTATGGTGTGGTCTGCGCTATTATAAGTTATGCTTCAATTTGCTGCCATATGACTGGCTTCACATTTGTCTCCAGCGATTATAAGGTAAAACAGATGTAAAACTATTGTAGTTTATGTTTTCAATTCTCTTATCCAACCAGAGTACTCATTTACCTAGCTCTTATCAATAGTTATTTTCAGGTTATAAATTAAATTACAGTGAGAATGGTGTTATCTCTATCTGAAAAAAATCAAGTAGATGCCGGTAGGATCTCGAGACCTTATTCATGATTTCCTCACACGTTAAGGTGGTGGCATTATTTGGGATTTAAGAGCAGTTTTTTTGCTATGTTACGGAACGGTTTATACTGAACGACAGGTTTCCCCAAACGTTCTTGATGTGGCTTGAAGCAACAAGTGACATATTTAAAAGGGCAGTGGCCATGCTGACAGCGTTCCCCAACACACAGCCCAACCCATCCCTGTTTTTCAACTGGTCCTTCAGTACTGTTTCCTTTCAACTGAACGTACCAGAACGTAAAAACTTACACCATAATCTGACCTGGGCTGCGTTCAGTATCTGTAGACACACCTCCGCCATACCTTCATTAGGTGTAGCAGGTGAATAGCATTAAGCTTAAATTCAAGGTCAGAATACACAGAAAGAAAAGTGCATAAAAAGGGAACTAAACATTTTCACATGCTTAACTCAGATCGGAATTAGCCTATCAGAAGTCTGCCTAGACTGGGCCCAAAGAAAGTATTTGTTTATGGTTAGAAAAAAGATAACTGCCACTTCCTCATTGTCTTGTCCCCTCTTGAACCACCTACCTCCTATATACACCCTTCACCCAAATGTGATCAGGGGGATTTGTGGGGGTGATCAAAGATTTGCTCTGATAAAATGATCTTTCGGCAGGCTCCTGATAAGCCCTTGTTAAGAAACAATATGTGAGGTCAGAAGACAAACGGGTGGCTTGATGAAACGGATCCATTTTAGACACTGGATTATGGATTCCCGGAGACGGAGATGTGACTCTATGGAGTTATGGAATAATCCATGTGGAGAATTGGTTATTCCAGTAGATTTCCATGTTCTAATCCATCTAAGACTCCAAAAGAAATGTGCATTTTCAGGGGAAATTAGGTCAAGTGTCCAGACACTGTCTTAATCAGGGGCTGTATCCATACCCAAATTTGCATTTTTGACTTTTAATAATTACATGCCCAATTATCCATGGCTTGGTGGCCTAGTTTGCATGGGCGGGCCCACATTGAGTGGAAGGAAAAGCTGATTGTTTTTTCAAAGAGGATGTAATGAGACAACACCGCTATATCCATTGAAAACAGAATGGATGCAAACACTGTATTTATCACTGATTTATGCAGAAATGTTAATAGTTGATGAGTAACATGTGATATGGTACACAGATAAAATGCATACCTTATTGATAATTGGTGCCTCACTGGAACCATAGCTCATGTCAACTAAAAATAATCTCTTTAGGAACTAGACCTAACAATGATGTTAGGGAAAGCAATTCAGCTATATTTCCAACATCATCATTATGAAAATGAGTATTTAAAACAAAAATATCTCAAATCTCAGTGCCATGTAAAGTGTTACCAATTTTTTAAATAAGAAAATAACTATCGAGTCCTTCAAAATGTTTAAATGCAAGGATGTTAAAAAGCTGCTCCACGATAACACAGATGAGCTGAAAATGATCCACTGATTCAAGATTAAAATAGTTTTTAGATATTTTTTATGCAATCGACCTTTCATATTGTGTAGGTACTTGAGCATTAATGACTCACTCATTCAATCAATTTAATCACACAGCCACACGAGACCTTCATGTGGATCTCTCCCCTTTAATTTTTCTATAAAATACAAAAAAAGGAAAACCACATCTCCCCTTTAATTTTTCTATAAAATACAAAAAAAGAAAACCACATACAGTTGAAGTCGGACATTTTCATACGCTTTAGGTTGGAATCATTAAAACTCATTTTTCAACCACTCAACAAAATTATTGTTAACAAACTATAGTTTTGGCAAGTCGGTTAGGACATATACTGTGTGCATGACACAAGTAATTTTTCCAACAATTATTTCATTTATAATTCACTGTATTACAATTCCACTGGGTCAGAAGTTTACATACACTAAATTGACTGTGCCTTATTAAACAGCTTGGCTTTAGAAGCTGGTGATAGGCTAATTGACATAATTTGAGTCAATTGGAGGTGTACCTGTGGATGTATTTCAAGGCCTACCTTCAAACTCAGTGACTCTTTGCTTGACATCATGGGAAAATCAAAAGAAATCAGCCAAGAATTTTTTTTGTAGACCTCCACAAGTCTGGTTCATCCTTGGGAGCAATTTCCAAAAGCCTGAAGATGCGTTCATCTGTACAAACAATAGTACACAAGTATAAACACCATGGGACCACGCAGCCGTCATACTGCTCAGGAAAGAGACGTGTTCTGTCTCCTAGAGATCAACGTACTTTGGTGTGAAAAGTGCAAATCAATCCCAGAACAACAGCAAAGGACCCTGTGAAGATGCTGGAGGAAACAGGTACAAAAGTATCTATATCCACAGTAAAACGAGTCCTATATCGACATAACCTGAAAGGCCGCTCAGCAAGGAAGAAGCCACTGCTCCAAAACCACCATAAATAAGCCAGACTACGGTTAGCAACTGCACATGAGGACAAAGATCGTACTTTTTTGGAGAAATGTCCTCTGGTCTGATGAAACAAAAATAGAACTGTTTGGCCATAATGACCATCGTTATGTTTGGACAAAAAAGGGGGAGGCTTGCAAGCCAAAGAACACGATCCCAACCGTGAAGCACGGGGGTGGCAGCATCATGTTGTGGGGGTGCTTTGCTGCAGGAGGGACTGCTGCACTTCACAAAATAGAAATTATGTGGATATATATATATATATTATTTTAACCTTTATTTAACTAGGCAAGTCAGTTAAGAACAACTTCTTATTTTCAATGAAGGAACAGTGAGTTAACTGCATGTTCAGGGGCAGAACGACAGATTTGTACTAGTCCAATACTCTAACCACTAGGCTACCCTACCGCCCCTATATTGAAGCAACATCAAGATATCAGTCAGGAAGTTAAAGCTTGGTCGCAAATGGGTCTTCCAAATGGACAACGACCCAAAGCATACTTCCAAAGTTGTGGCAAAATGGCTTAAGGACAACAAAGTCAAGGTATTGGAGTGGCCATCACATTCAATCTTATCGAAAATGTGTGGGCAGAACTGAAACAGGGTGAGCGAGCAAGGAGGCCTACAAACCTGACTCAGTTACACCAGCTTGGTCAGGAGGAATGGGCCAAAATTTACCCAACTTATTGTGGGAAGCTTGTGGAAGGCTAACCAAAACGTTTGACCCAAGTTAAACAATTTAAATGCAATGCTACCAAATACTAATTGAGTGTATGTAAACTTCTGACCCACTGGGAATGTGATGAAAGAAATCAAATCTGAAAGAAATCATTCTCTCTACTATTATTCTGACAGTTCACATTCTGGAAATAAAGTGGCGATCCTAACTGACCTAAAACAGGGAATTTTTACTAGGACTAAATGTCAGGAATTGGCAAAGGTGTTTGTAAACTTCTGACTTCAACTGTACTCTATGCCACATTATAATCTCTGAGCAGTTTTAAAATACAAATATACACTGAGTGTACAAAACTTTAAGAACACCTGCTCTTTCCATGACAGACTGACCAGGTGAATCAAGATGTAAGCTATGATCCCTTACTGATGTCACTTATTAAATCCACTTCAGTGTAGATAAAGGGGAGGAGATACTATAGGTTAAAAAATTAAGCCTTGAGACATGGATTGTGTCTGTGTGCCATTCAGAGGGAGAATAGGCAAGACAAAAGATTTCAGTGTCTTTGAACGTGGGATGGTAGTAAGTGCCAGCCGTACTGGTTGGTTTGTGTCAAGAACTGCAACGCTGCTGGGTTTTTCAGCCTCAACAGTTCCCTGTGTGTATCAAGAATGGTCCACCACTCAAAGGACATCCAGTCAATTTGGCACAACTGTGGAAAATATGTACAAATCTTTGGAACTGCAGCAGCTGATCAATAACAGGAATATGGCCAAGGAAAGACTAGACCCTTTGGGTGAGTTTCTGATACACATCGTCTTAGCAGGTCTGCGAAGATTATAGGATTGTTACATGTTATAAACGACACTCAGCAAGTTTTGTGGTTCTCCATGTCATGAATTGTACAGCCTTATTTAAAGAAGAATTTGGAAACTGTTCACCTGCAATGTAACTGTTCTCTTTGCCACATGTTGAAACAATAAATTGGTTGAGGTAAGGCAAGGCTGTGAGGAAATGCCTTTGAAACAAGCAGAAAGTCAGGGTGCATCGCTCACTAGCCTGAGGCTTCCTCTCCTTGTCTCCTGTCCTCCTACAATTTCTACCATATTGCATTCACCACCCTGCCTTTTCAGATGAGCACAGATGAAGGCATGGAGATGAACAGAGGAAGTAACTTGGGACTATGGAGATGGTTTCTTTGGGCCTTGGTAGACAGCCAATGATTGGCTGTATTTCCCATCTGTCTTGGCGTTGAATCTACAAATATTTCTCAATTGTTTAAACTAGCTTTTTTTCTTCATCTCCTTTTCTTTATCTGCACTCTTCTGAAATAATTGAACTGAATTGAATATAATTGTATTTTTTAATGTGTGGGGTCTTTTTTGGATCAGTGTAGATGAAGGAGAGGACACCAGGAAAGGAAATCAATATACACTATTTGAGACACAGCTGATGATTCATGAGTTACTACTCTTGGATGGTGCTTTTGAAGTGAATTGTAAGCCCTCCTCCTGCAGTCTCTTCTGAGCAACTCCATAGATGTCCTTGGTCATTGGCACCACCAGTCCCTTCATACGGATTTCTTCTGCAGATTGAAAGTCAGTTTTCACTTCACTTTTACAGACACGTTAAGGTTGTACATTCGTCTTTAGCAAAATTTGTGGTTCCCTGATGGCTTTACCAAAATGGCTGATTACCTCACGAAACCATACTTAACATCTCAGACATGACAAGTGCAATGAGGACTCAATTGTACCCTACTGACCATCCAGCACCATGCGAGCAACGATGGCAGCAGGGTTGCCCACGGTCTTGGCAGAGTAGCCGTTGGGGTCTCTGTAGACCACCAGGCTGATGTGCTTGGTCTCAAGCTCGCCTGTGGAGTGGCGCAGGCCCACGTCATTCCTCATGATGATCATGTCCCGCTCGCCTTTATCCACAGGAGAGGACACGGATGGACCGTCTTTACTGCTATTTTCTGTATAAAGAAAGTAAGAGAAGGAGGAATATAAAGATTATAGAGAAAGATATACATATTGGTGTTTGTGGAAGTAAAAATGTAGAGGGAGAACTTCTGCACATATTACCAAAGGAGGGCCTCTAAGTGCTTAGCCAGTGAAGCAGGGTGTCTGCATGGGGGACGACCTCCTTACTCAGCATCCCGAACCCGAACATACATACAGTATTAATTAAAGACATTTACAGGGGCTAAAGCAAAACAAATCCCATGACTGAAACTTTAGTAGATAACCATAGACTTCCAGTCATAACGCTAGTTAGCATTGGTTAGTGAAATTACAATTCCGTTCAAAAGTTTGGGATCAATTAGAAATGTCCTTGTTTTTTTAAAGAAAATCCCAAAAAAATGTCCATTAAAATAACATCAAATTGATCAGAAATACAGTGTAGACACTGTTAATGTTGGAAATTATTATTGTAGCTGGAAACGGCAGATTTTTTTAATGGAATATCCTCATGGGTGTACAGAGGCCCATTATCAGCAAACATCAATCCTGTGTTACAATGGCACATTGTGTTAGCTAATCCAAGTTTATCGTTTTAAAAGGCTAATTGATCGTTAGAAAACCCTTTTGCAATTATGTTAGCACAGCTGAAAACTGTTGTCCTGATTAAAGAAGCTATAAAACTGGCCTTCTTTAGACTAGTTTAGTATCTGGAGTATCAGCATTTGTGGGTCTGATTACAGGCTCAAAATGGCCAGAAACAAAGAACTTTCTTCTGAAACACATCAGTCTATTCTTGTTCTGAGAAGTGCAGGCTATTCCATGTGAGAAATTGCCAAGAAACTGAAGATCTCGTACAACACTCTGTACTACTTCCTTCACAGAACCGCGCAAACTGGCTCTAACCAGAATAGAAAGAGGAGTGGGAGGCCCTGGTGCACAACTGAGCAAGAGGACAAGTACATTAGTGTCTAGTTTGTGAAATAGACGCTTCACAAGTCTTCAACTGGCGGCTTCAATAAATAGTACCCGCAAAACACCAGTCTCAACATAAACAGTGAAGAGGCGACTCCAGTTCATGCTTTTCCAGACAGTTCATCAGAGCTTGATGTATGTGCCACAACATCCATAAAGCTAGCCACTAACTGGCTAATGTTAGCTAGTCAGCTAGCTTGCTAAATCGTGATTTTCGTAAATGAACTTTATGATAAAGAAATATGCATAATCGTTTGTCTCTACATTAACTAACATATTCCTGTCAACTGTACATGTTTTGCATGATTCGTTATGACGGTATAATCACTTACATTTGCTTCCATCCACGTAGTTTTGTCGGCCATCTTTGCTGAAGAAAGTCTAACAGTCACTAGCGCGTGCTGCAGCCTCCCCCAGGTCCCAGTGCCCGTCTCTAGGATGTTTAAGATATGATGCAACTGTTGACGAAAAAATATATATATTGATTTATTTAGGTGGGGCGCACACCGGTTTGGAACCACTGGCATAGAGATGTAAAGAGATCGCAACATTCTATCTGTCTCATTGGCGCTGATCATGCACTCACAGATGCCATAATGGGACAGATGTTCTCCTTCGTAGTGACTGAGAACTTTAACCTCTGCATTTAGCAAAGATATGAGTCCAACATTTTGAACGGTATCTGGTCAGGACTTGAGCCTCTCACCACTCCATCTTGAAGTCGTCTTGGCCGATGATGTCGTAGACCGCTCCCTCAAATGCACCGTTAGAGATAGACAGGGACAAGCCCATCTGTATACTCAGCAGCTCTTTCTGTTGCACAGGGATTTGTTGTTGTTTTTGTTCAGTCTTGTCAGTCAAATCTCCATTGTAGCTCTAGTGTAGAAGTGATTCCGCGTTTGCTAGGTGTATCCTGATACTTTAATAACCATTTATGAAAAGCACATTCTAAATTAAGTTCTAAGTAAATTATAAGACAAGTATTGTTTTTTAAACCAAATCTAAATTCTTTATGTAAATTAACTGAATCCCCAACGTTATATTCCATTTAGTTGGAATTCTTCTCCGTGTGCGAGCATGAACAGACTTTAATCAGCACAATGGGAATGAGAAAGCACACGGAGAAGGAACGCTCCAGTCCAACAAAATGGAATATACCGTTGAGGATAAAGTTTGGAATGACAATGTATTGTGTACAACATCTAAAGACCTTCATCACTATACTGAGAGCATTGCTGTTTCTTAAAGGACGTATTTGGGCGTTTTTGGAGCCTTTGTTAATGTTTTATCTGTGCCTGCAACTGCAGAACGAGCCTGCTCGATTGCCGTATTGCTCGGCCGTATCCAGGTGGAAGCCAGGCATGAAGTCCATGGGAGAAGTAGACTCCATCAGAGTTCCTTCCGCTAGGATGCTCACCACCTGGGGGACATAGAGGAGGATGAAGTTACTCCTAGACACTGATCCTGGATCAGTTTCTCAATTCTGGCCCTAATGGTTAAGTTTAGGATTTGGGGAGGATCTGCTCATCCTAGATGGCTACTGTGCCTTGTTGTCCTTGAGGAAGATGGCAGGGCTGATGGTATTGAGGAGGACTCCATAAAGGACTCCAGCTGAATTTGTAGTGCAGAGGATTGTCTGAGCACTCTAGTGCAGGGAGTCCACCACAGAATGAGCTGTATGACTCAATCTAAACACACACACACACGTAAATGGATTTACAAACACAATTTGCACGTACACATCTATCAAATGTTTTGTGCATGGACTAGTCAAATGCGTTGTCAACATGCTGGCCCATTTGTCCATTTTCCTGTGTGATAGTACGCTCTCTGTTCATCTTCACGTCAAGATGGGGGAAAAATGAACAAATCAAAGACGCATGGTGTTTCAATCTGTTGGGCCCGCAATCAATATGGCTGCCAATGAAACTGACAAGATGCCACTCATCCCTTCGACATACGCTCAATCAATCATTATGTGCACAGCACATACACAGACACACACATGCACACAATCCCGTATGTGTACAGATTCCACACTCACCAAAACACTTTCTTTCAAAAGCACAAATCACTTATACTAGATTCTTTCACAATCTCCCTCACGTTTCACTCACAGTGCAGCCGTCCGCCTTGGCTTGGTCGATGCACTCCATAGCCAGCATGTGATGCCAGGGTCCAGGCCCATTCACTATGGTGATGCCAGCTTCCTCAGCACTGAAAGGAAACACACAGACAAACACACTCAGCCACACCAGCCCCACGTAGAGACAATATATTCACTTGACTAGTAGCTTATCCTGCCTAATGCCATCTCAAGCAATTAGATCAAGTGTCTTGGTGCCTGCCTGTAGCTTACATCTAGTCAATTGTGTATCAAATAGCCCATGATTAGCATTAAAAGGTCCAATGCAGCCATTTTTATTTCTGGGTAAAAATGATTGGGTTATAATCAAGTGAAAAGTGGCCATCACTGGCAAGCAGTGGCATCTACAGTACGGTAAGCTTGAACAGACAAACATAACCCGGGCTTTTGTTTTGTGCTTGTATTGCTACATTCCACACAACCCTCTCCCTCAAGCAAACTAAACCGCAAAAACCAAAACATGCTAATGGCTCACTGTACCTTACCCCAGCACCTCGTCTTACCATCTCCCAAATGTAGGGAAAGAGGCGGTCACCGAAATATTCAGTGGCTTCAATGGGGAGCTGGGCAGGAAGGTTATCAATAGAACACGAGGATACCTGTGCCCTCCACGCTGGAAAGACAAAAAGGCACCATCAAAGAAAAGCAGACAACTTCCAGGAGTTATGTGTTACATATGTGTCTTTGTACCTGTCGTGGTCTATGTGCTGGTCCGCATCATACATCCAGAAAGGCTTATCGATGGTGGTGCACTCAGTCATGAACTCAATAGCGCCCACAATGTTAGCAGATATGTCACAAATCGCAAGGAGCCTGAGACATTTTGAGAAAGGGAGACCGAGAGAGAGAAAGAGAGAGCACATCATTACAACACTGTATAATACCACAACGAGTGTAATGCTTACTGTTCATTTTTATTGTTTATTTCACTTTTGTATATTATCTATTTCACTTGCTTTGGCAATGTTAACATATGTTTCCCATGCCAATAAAGCCCATTGAATTGAATTGAGATAGAGAGTGGAAAGAGAAAGACAGGAAGCAATAAGGGAATATAAGAAAATAAGGAAAGTCCATATCTACTGTGTTTATCAGCCAGTCGGGTCACGGTGACTGCACTCCACGCTCTTTGAGGGTTAACATTAGTAAAGATAAGCCTTGACATTTTGACCACAAACACCTATGGCAGGCTTCTGACTGCGATAGTACCCGTTCTTAGCGCAAATCCAATTGCTCAGGAGATTACTTAAGAATTGACGCCCAGCCGCCTCAGGAGCCGTGGCGTCTGGGGGTCCCAGTAGATCAAATCAAATCAACCTGTATTTGTCACATGCGCCAAATACAAGTGTAGACCTTACCGTGAAATGCTTAGTTACAAGTCCTTAACCAACAGTACAGTTCAAGAAGAGTTAAAATATTTACCAAATAAACTCAAGTAAAAAATTATGAAAAATAACACAGATGTTAGATGCCGTTGATTAAGCAACCATAAAGCGCAACCTGAGGCCGGAGGACAAAGACCAGGATGCGTCAAAAACTGACAAGTTGTTGAATTAGTGATGCAATTGCTTCCACTACTTCTTCCACTGATATCACTTTTGCTGCTGCTGTTACCCCTGTCATTATCACTACTGTTACCCCTGTACCACTTAAATCAATTCTACTACCACTAACAACTAGTCTTTGGCATATCTGCAGAACGTACTGACAAGACATCCATAAACCTAGTTCCAAAATACATAAGCATTTTTGACTTCTCAGCTTGTACAGGGTGGTCACCCACTGACAGACTGTAAGCCACTCTTGCCTGTGTAACATGCTGGCTCCACATGACTCTCCCCTTCCCCCACGAGGGCTTAGCCAGGGGCAGGTGAGCCAATAAGCTCAGGCTTCAGCAGTAGAGAAGGGTGGCTGGGCCAATGGGATCACAACTCTTAGCTGTGCAGCAGGAACAGGTGAACTGTCAGGGGGAGCAGCAGGAACAGGCAACCTGGCAGGGGGAGCAGCAGGAACATGTAACCGGTCAGGTGGAGCAGCAGGAACAGGTGAACTGTCAGGGGGAGCAGCAGGAACAGGTGACCTGGCAGGGGGAGTAGCAGGAACAGGTGAACTGTCAGGTGGAGCAGCAGGAACAGGTAACCTGGCAGGGGGAGCAGCAGGAACAGGTGAACTGTCAGGGGGAGCAGCAGGAACAGGTGAACTGTCAGGGGGAGCAGTAGGAACAGGTGAACTGTCAGGTGGAGCAGCAGGAACAGGTGAACTGGCAGGGGGAGCAGCAGGAACAGGTAACCTGGCAGGGGGAGCAGCAGGAACAGGTGAACTGTCAGGGGGAGCAGCAGGAACAGGTAACCTGGCAGGGGGAGCAGCAGGAACAGGTGAACTGTCAGGGGGAGCAGTAGGAACAGGTGAACTGTCAGGGGGAGCAGCAGGAACAGGTGAACTGGCAGGGGGAGCAGCAGGAACAGGTAACCTGGCAGGGGGAGCAGCAGGAACAGGTGAACTGTCAGGTGGAGCAGCAGGAACAGGTGAACTGGCAGGGGGAGCAGCAGGAACAGGTAACCTGGCAGGGGGAGCAGCAGGAACAGGTGAACTGTCAGGGGGAGCAGCAGGAACAGGTAACCTGGCAGGGGGAGCAGCAGGAACAGGTGAACTGTCAGGGGGAGCAGCAGGAACAGGTGACCTGGCAGGGGGAGCAGCAGGAACAGGTGAACTGTCAGGTGGAGCAGCAGGAACAGGTGAACTGGCAGGGGGAGCAGCAGGAACAGGTAACCTGGCAGGGGGAGCAGCAGGAACAGGTGAATTGTCAGGGGGAGCAGCAGGAACAGGTGACCTAGCAGGGGGAGCAGCAGGAACAGGTGAACTGTCAGGGGGAGCAGCAGGAACAGGTAACCTGGCAGGGGGAGCAGCAGGAACAGGTGAACTGTCAGGGGGAGCAGCAGGAACATGGAACCTGGCAGGGGGAGCAGCAGGAACAGGTGAACTGTCAGGGGGAGCAGCAGGAACAGGTGACCTGGCAGGGGGAGTAGCAGGAACAGGTGAACTGTCAGGGGGAGCAGCAGGAACAGGTGAACTGTCAGGGGGAGCAGCAGGAACAGGTGAACTGGCAGGGGGAGCAGCAGGAACAGGTGACCTGGCAGGGGGAGCAGTAGGAACAGGTGAACTGTCAGGGGGAGCAGCAGGAACAGGTGACCTGGCAGGGGGAGCAGCAGGAACAGGTGAACTGTCAGGGGGAGCAGCAGGAACAGGTGAACTGTCAGGGGGAGCAGCAGGAACAGGTGACCTGGCAGGGGGAGCAGCAGGAACAGGTGACCTGGCAGGGGGAGCAGCAGGAACAGGTGACTGGTCAGGTGGAGCAGCAGGAACAGGTAACCTGTCAGGGGGAGCAGCAGGAACAGGTGAACTGTCAGGGGGAGCAGTAGGAACAGGTGAACTGGCAGGGGGAGCAGCAGGAACAGGTGAGGTGGCAGGGGGAGCAGCAGGAACAGGTGAACTGTCAGGGGGAGCAGCAGGAACAGGAAAAAGGCAGACTCACGCTGGTTCTGAAGTGTGATGTGTACATTTCCGGGTGATACTCCATGGGGTCGTAAACACCATCGCTTTTCTTAATCAAGTGGTGGTGATGACTCTGGTCATGTCTGAAATCCGAGATGGAAAATGTAATGTTCACCATGTGACACTGCTCACAGAACACATACAGCTGAAGTCAGAAGTTTACATACACCTTAGCCAAATACATTTAAACTCAGTTTATCACAATTCCTGATATTTCATCCTAGTAAAAATTCCCTGTTTTAGGTAAAAGCTCAAATTCCCAGTTAGGATCACCACTTTATTTTAAGAATGTGAAATGTCAGAATAATAGTAGAGAGAATGATGTATTTCAGCTTTTATTTCTTACATCACATTCCCAGTGGGTCAGAAGTTTACATACACGCAATTAGTATTTGGTAGCATTGCCTTTAAATTGTTTACCTTGGGTCAAACATTTTTCAAGAAGCCTTCCACAAGCTTCCCACAATAAGTTGGGTGAATTTTGTCCCATTCCTCCTGTTGTAGGCCTCCTTGCTCGCACATGCTTTTTCAGTTCTGCCCACAAATTTTCAATAGGATTGAGGTCAGGGCTTTGTGATGGCCACTACAATACCTTGACTTTGTTGTCCTTTGTTGTCCACAACTTTGGAAGTATGCTTGGGGTCGTTGTCCATTTGAAAGACCCGTTTGTGACCAAGCTTTAACTTCCTGACTGATATCTTGAGATGTTGCTTCAATATATCCATATACTTTTCCTACCTCATGATGCCATCTATTTTGTGAAGTGGACCAGTCCCTCCTGCAGCAAAGCAACCCCATAACATGAAGCTGCCACTCCCGTGCTTCACAGTTGGGATGGTGTTCTTCGGCTTGCAAGCTTCTCCCTTTTTCGTCCAAACATAACGATGGTCATCACGACCAAACAGTTCTATATTTGTTTCATCAGACCAGAGGACATTTCTCCAAAAACTACGAGCTTTGTCCCCATGTGCAGTTGCAAACCGTAGTCTGTCTTTTTTATAGTGGTTTTGGAGCAGTGGCTTCTTCCTTGCAGAGCGGCCAATCAAGTTATGTCGATTTAGGACTCGTTTTACTGTGGATATAGATACTTTTGTATCTGTTTCCTCCAGCATCTTCACAAGGTCCTTTGCTGTTGCTATGGGATTGATTTGCACTTTTCGCACCAAAGTACGTTCATCTCTAGGAGACAGAAGGCGCAGCCTTCCTGAGGGGTATGACGGCTGCATCATCCCATGGTGTTTATACTTGCGTACTATAGTTCGTATAGATGAATGTGTTACCTTCAGGCATTTGGAAATAGCTCCCAAGGATGAACCAGACTTGTGGAGGTCTACAACTTTTTTTCCCCATGATGTCAAGCAAAGAGTCACTGAGTTTGAAGGTAGGCCTTGAAATATGTCCACAGGTACACCTCCAGAAGCTATCAGAAGCTTCTAAAGCCATGACATAATTTTCTGGAATTTTCCAAGTTGTTTAAAGGCACAGTCAATTTAGTGTATGTAAACTTCTGACCCACTGGAATTGTGATACAGTGAATTATAAGTGAACAATTGTTGTGAAAATTACTTGTGTCATGCATAAAGTATATGTCCTAACCGACTTGCCAAAACTATAGTTTCTCAAGCAGCTGAAAGAGGCAGCCAGTGGATCTGGATCAAACGGAAAGACCCTTGTTGGGCTATAACTTCATGACCCCCCACCCCCACCTGAGAACTCAGCTGTAGGGCTGGCTCAGGGAAGAGGACGCCCCTGCCTTGCATAGTCCCGTGGGACATCTTAATTGGGCATGGGACACAAGCTAAGGCTTGATCACCCTTTAGCTGGCCACCTTTGATGAGGGTGTTTAGTGATTAAAGGACGAAACACCCACTGATTCGAAGGCACACTACTGAGGATGTGTCCCAAAATTGACATCTTAACCCAGTCTAAGAAATATACCTCCCATGCCACTCTGTCAACATCACGGCAAATCTCATGTGAGTGCATTCCATCTATTAGCACAATGAACAGTTTTTAACATCTCGTCCCGTGTTTTATGATTCTGATTATCTGGACCAGTCCAGTGACTGCTGTGAAAGGACAGCTGACAACATAGGAAAGTCTGTGTGACAGCTTGGAGAGACAGCTGACCGGAGGGAATAGACCCCACTGGGGCTGTCATGGGCTAGCTACCCATGTGGGCAGTCTCCAACGCTGTTTCAGTATGTTGGTGACACCCGCTAAGTGCTACTGAAAGTCAACAAAGGAACATACCCCTAGAGCCTGCGAGAGCTGGGGCGCAAGATGGCTCAACGACTGATCACACGGTTACGGACCCAGGAACGGAAACGACTACGAGTAGGAACACAGCACATGAGACAACCATAACAGCAGCAGGACACACACTTCAGGTGTGCAGCTGTGGTTGGTAGAGAGTAACATCGGCAAGGGGGTTAAGGATCCATCAAGGGAGGAAAAGGTGCTTGGGAGAGCAGAGACAGGGACCTCGCATTGACCAGTACTTCTTACGAAGCAGCCAGTCAAATCAGTCAAATGAAGCACAGCGATGGGAAGCAAACCCAGGTTCGCAGAACATCAGCACCCCTGTAATGGAGGAGGATAACATAAGCACAGAAATGCCGGTGGATGAACTCACCCAACCACAGAGACCTCTAAAAGAGGAAAAGATCAAAGGGCACAGACCGAGTGTGAAGTGGCCCAAAGCTGTTGAAAAGAGAGAGTGGGAAACAATCAACAACAACCTGACAAAAATCTTGGAACAACAGGTAGGAACAGCAGAGAAAAAGCTTGAAAGGATGGGAGACATTATCTACCACTACGGAGAAGAGCGCTGTGGAGTAAACGAAAGGAGAAGTGGCAAGACACCACCCGCGCCAGCCAAATCTAGGAGGCAGCAAGAGATCGAGATACTTGTCAGAGAGAGAAGGCAGCCGAGAAAGCAGTGGAAGAAGGCCTCTGATACAGAGAGAGAAGGTCTCATGCTACTCCAAGCAGACATTAAATGTCGGCTGGCAACCTTGCGAAGAGCGGAAAACTTAAGGAAACTTCGTAGGAAGAAGGAACACTCAAGAACACGGTTCTATAAAAAACCTTTACGTTTGTCAAAGACCTCTACGCAAAGGTAAAGTGAGGAATCCTAAAAACTCCAAAGCCTAAACTGGAAGAACATCTGGAAAAGGTCTACCAGGACATGAAAAGGCATGAGCAGATAATCATCCCACATGACATCCCACCTATTCAACCAACAGAATTCAATCTGCACACTGACCCTCCAAAATGGAGGGAAGTAGAGAACGTTGTCCGAAGAGCAAGAGCGGCCTCGGCTCCTGGGCCTAATGGAGTACCATACACGCTCTACAAGAACGCCCCGGATATTCTATGCTTTCTTTGGAGGCTCATGAGGATAGTGTGTCAGAAGGAAATAATACTAAAGGCATGGCGAAGGGCTGGTGGTGTGCTAATCCCGAAAGAGAAGGATGCGACAGACATCAGTCAATTCCGACCAATCTCCCTTCTCAACGTCGAAGGGAAGATCTTTTTCAGTATAATAGCACAAAAGCTGTCCACTTATCTGGAAAGGAACAAGTACATTGATACATCTGTACAGAAAGCAGGCATTCCTGGTTTCTCTGGTTGCCTGGAACATACTAGTATGATTTGGCACCAGATCCAAACAGCTAAGAAGGACAAGAGAGACCTCTATGTCATCTTCCTCGACCTGGCCAATGCCTTTGGCTCAGTTCCCCATGAACTCCTCTGGGAATCCTTCAACATTTTCCACGTACCAGAACCCATCACTACACTGGTAAAGGCCTATTTCCAAGACCTGCAATTGTGTTTCACAACACCTGACTTCACAACAACATGGCAGCGCTTGGAAGTAGGCATAATGGCAGGCTGTACAATTTCACCTCTGCCCTTCACTATGGCCATGGAAGTCATCATCAGGGCATCGAGATGGGTGGTCGGTGGTGAGAGAACTAAGGAAGGGCTCCTTCTCCCACCTATCCGAGCATACATGGATGACATGACTACACTGACCACCACTGCAGCATGCACCAGGCGGCTACTTGCAAAACTACAGGATAACATCAAGTGGGCCCGGATGAAAATCAAGCCAAGCAAATCTCGAAGCATCTCCATTGTCAAGGGACAGCTTAAAGATGTGAGGTTCTGCATTGGAGATGACCCGATACCAACGGTGTCTGAGCAACCCGTCAAGAGCCTGGGTAGATGGTACAACGAAAGTCTCCGGGATAAAGATCAAGTGGGGCGGCAGGGTAGCCTAGTGGTTAGAGCGTTGGACTAGTAACCGAAAGGTTGCAAGTTCGAATCCCCGAGCTGACAAGGTACAAATCTGTCGTTCTGCCCCTGAACAGGCAGTTCCCACTGTTCCTAGGCCATCATTGAAAATAAGAATTTGTTCTTAACTGACTTGCCATGTTAAATAAAGGTCAAATTAAAATATATTTTTTTTAAAGTGCAGCAAGTAAGGCAGGACATCGCTGACGGTCTTGAGTACATCAACATGATCCTACTGCCTGGGAAGCTCAAGCTTTGGTGCCTACAGTTTGGACTTCTCCCCCGGGTAATGTGGCCACTCACCGTCTATGAGGTCCCAATAACAACAGTGGAGAAGATGGAGCGAACCATTACCTCATACGTGAAGAAATGGCTGGGTGTCCCACGATGCCTGAGAAACATCGGCCTCTATGACAAAGGGGTCCTTGAACTACTACAAGTCCAACGGAGGAGTACAAGTGCTCTAAAGTAAGACTTCAGATGACATTGAAGGACTCCAACGATCAGACCATTAGCAAGGCTGCACCTCCCCTACAAACTGGACGGAAATGGACATCATCCAAGGCTGTGCAGCAAACAACATCAGCCCAGAGACACCAAGACATTGTGGGGAATATCCAGCATGGAAGAGGAGGCTTTGACCTGGCAGCAAGCAAACCAACGTTCCATAAGGCAACAACATCTGAACGCAGGAAGCTGGTGGTTGAGGAGGTGCGCAGACAGGAGGAGACTGCAAGAAGAGCAAAGGCTGTCTCTCTTGCTAAACAAGGGCAATGGATGCGGTGGGAAGGCCTGGAGAGGAGAAAGATCAACTGGAGTGAGCTTTGGCAAATGGAGGCAAGCAACATCAGCTTCATCATAAGAGCTGTTTATGATGTGCTTCCATCACCAAAAAACCTACATCAATGGCATGGCAAGGACTCTCAGGCATATAATGACAGGTTGCAAGAACAGTCTCTCACAAGGCCTCTACACCTTGAGGCACAATCAGGTCCTCAAGAGCCTGGCTGCAGCACTTGAGACCAAGAGGAGTGCAACCAATTCATTACCTCCAAAAACAAGCAATCCCGTCAAAACAACAACATTCATCCGGGAGGGACAGAAAAGGCCCAAGCATCCTCCTACGAAGCCAGAAACTGGACACATAGCCATGGCCCGGGACTGGAAGATGCTTGTCGATATTGGCCAGCAACTCATTTTTCCACCTGAGATTGCTTCTACCAACCTTAGGCCAGACATGGTACTCTGGTCCCCTTCACAAAAGGCTGTGTACATCATAGAGCTCACAGTCCCGTGGGAAAACTCTGTTGAAGAGGCCTACGAGCGTAAGAAACTGCGTTACACAGAGTTGGCAGCAGACGCAACTCAGCATGGCTGAAATGCAAAAGTCTGGCCAGTGGAAGTGGGATGCAGAGGATTCGTGGCTTCCTCCACCATCAAGTTGCTGAAAGAACTAAAATTTTAGAACAAGGCTTTAATTAACCTAACAAAGTGTGGAAAAGTCAAGGAGTTTGAATACATTCCTGAGGCCCTGTATATTATATGCCTTCAGAAAGTATTCACACTCTTTGACCCATTACACATTTTGTTTAGCCCTCCTTCATTTAAAATGTATTAAATTGAGATTGTGTCCTTGGCCTACACCCAATGCCCCATAATGTCAGAGGAATTATGTTTTAAAATTAATAAAAAATGAAACCCTGCACATACAATTATCTGTAAGGTCCCTCAGCCGAGCAGTGAATTTCAAACACAGATTCAACCACAACGACCAGGGAGGTTTTCCAATGCCTCACAAAGAAGGGAACCCATTGGTAGATTAGAAAAATAAAAAAGCAGACATATAATATCCCTTTGACCATGGTGAAGTTATTTATTACACTTTGGATGGTGTATCAATATACCCAGTCTCTACAAAGATACTATCACGTTTCAGGTAAGACCCAGATGCAGACAACGTCGAAATAACAACAGTTTATTAATCGAACAGCAAAAGGCTGGAGACAAAGGGCTGTGAGACATGGGTTTAACTCTGGACACATGGAAGGTAGGATGTCTCCGTGGCATTGAGGCGATGGGAGAAGAAGGAGCAGGGATGTAGCTTGAGGTCCAGGGCAGAATGCTGGGACAGGACAGCCCCCACTCTGACATCCGAAGCATTGGCCTCCACCACGAACTGACGGGACAGGTCAGGATGAACCAAGATGGGAACTGTGGTGAAGCAAGGTCAGCAGCATGGGATTACGTGAACGGAACCTTGGGCGAGGTGAGTGCTGACAGGGGAGAAACCAGGGTGCTGTAACCCCGGAAAAAGCGGCGATAGAAGTTGGCGAACCCCAGGAAACATTGCAGCTGCACCCTGGAAGTAGGCTGGAGCCAATCCACCACCACTCTCACCTTCCCGGGCTCCACGCACCAGGTCTCCAGTACACCTGCCCAGCCCTGTACGTCCTGTGCCAGCTCCTCGCACTTGCCCTGAAGTGTGTGTCACCTGTCCGGTACCATGTGTGCCAGCTCTATGCACCAGGTCTCCAGTGCGCCTCCACAGCCCAGCACGTCCTGTGCCAGCTCCCCGCACTCACCGTGCGAAGTGTGTCATCGTTCCGGTACAATTTGTGCTGGCTCTACTCACCAGGTCTCCAGTGTGCCTCCACAGCCCAGTACGTCCTGTGCCAGCTCCACGCACTCGCCGTGCGGAGTATGTCATCTGTCCGGAAACAATTTGTGCCGGCTCTACGCACCAGACCTCCAGTACGCCTCCACAGCCGAGTACATCCTGTGCCAGCTCCACACACCAGGCCTCCAGCGACGGTCTGCAGTCCAGAGCCTCCAGCGACGGTCTGCAGTCCAGGCCCGGTGTCCAGCCCAGCTCCATGGCCGGAGCCTTCCTTTGCGCCGGTGCCCAGTCCGGGCAGGGTGTCGAGTCCCGCTCCAAGGCCGGAGCCTGCCTCTGCGCCGATGACCAGTCCAGGCACGGTGTCCAGTCCCGCTCCAGGGCAGGAGCCTTTCTCTGCGCCGGTGCCCAGTCCAGGCGCAGCGGCCAACTCAGCTCCATGGCCGGAGCCCTCCTCTGCGCCGATGTCCAGTCCAGGCACGGTGTCCAGTCCTGCTCCATGGCAGGAGCCTTCCTCTGCACCAAGGTCCAGTCCAGGCACAGTGTTCAGCCCGGGTCCAAGGCTGGATCCGCGGGATGAGTGGTTCTTCGTCCCGCACCAGAGCCGCCACCGATGCTAGATGCCCACCCTGACCCTCCCCTATAGAGTCGGGGGGGGGGGTCTATTTTGGATAGGTCGGGGTGTGACTAGGGTGGGTAATCTAGGTTGTTTATTTCTATGTTGGCCGGGTATGGTTCCCAATCAGAGGCAGCTGTTTATCGTTGTCTCTGATTGGGGATGATATTTAGGCAGCCATTTCCCCACTGGTTTTTGTGTGATCTTGTTTATGTGTAGTTGCCTGTGAGCACTTCATTGACATCACATTGAATTGGTTCTTTATTCTTTTGTGCGTAAAACTTCAATAAATATGTGGAACCCATATCACTTTGGTCCGAATGTTCTTACGACAATCCTAGAAAACCTGGTTCAGTCTGCTTTGCAACAGACACTGGGAGACAAATTCACAGCAGGACAATAATCTAAAAGAAAACGCCAATTTTACACTGGAGTTGCTTTGACATTGAACGTTCCTGAGTTACAGCTTTTGTGTTCATGTTTTTGTAATTGTTTATAAAACAAAAAAACACAAACGAACAGAAATACACATCCCCCATCATCCCTGTGTATTAATTAACTTAATCTAGTGATGCACCGATATGACATTTTTGGCCAATAACGATATCCAATATTTTCCTTGTCAAAAAAAATGTATGATGCCGATACCGATAACCGATATTTAAAATGTTTGCGGCCTTTTAAGCATTCTAGTACAGTTAAATAGTTAACACACACACAAGGACTCTGCGGTCTAAGGCACTGCATCTCAGTGCAAGAGGCATCACTACAGTCCCTGGTTCAAATCCAGGCTGTATCACATCCGGCCATGATTGGGAGTCCTATAGGGCTGGCACAATCAGCCCAGCATTGTCCGGGTTTGGCCGGGGTAGGCCGTCATTGTAAATAACTTTCTTGCCTAGTTAAATAAAGGTTACACACACACACACCAAAAAGTTATTTTGTTGGCATTTACGTATGTCCCCATTACCAGCACTTACTTGCTGTGCTCTTTCGTTGTTCATTTGTTCAGTTGTTTAATTCTCAACCAGGATTTCATCATACATGGCAAGCAGTGAAGTTTCAGCTCTGTCTGTCTGTCTGTCTGTCTGTCTGTCTGTCTGTCTGTCTGTCTGTCTGTCTGTCTGTCTGTCTGTCTGTCTGTCTGTCTGTCTGTCTGTCTGTCTGTCTGTCTGTCTGTCCATGGCCTCTCTTCCTCGGTGCGCACTGTCACAGTGTCCGTTTCCATCTTGTCCAGCTGTGTATGTAACATTTCACGTAAACCCTGTTTCTTGTCTGCATCGAAGTAGCGGTCCTTGTACATAGCATCGAGCATGGTGGCGACACAGTAAAGAGAGAATGCCACCGAATCGCTTGTTCACAGCCAGTGATGGCAGTTTTGTTGAGCAGGCATTTCAATGTCATGACAGAGGGTATCACGTCTGCTGCAGGCGCAGTTGATGAGCTTATTTCTCCAGTCAGTTGTTTGAATGAAGCTAGCTAGTGGGTTCATGTTACCAAGTTTCAAACATGTTCTCAAATGCCACTGAAATGGCAGCAGCGGTATGACAACCAGCATATTCATGAGGATGTAATACAAAATCCTCGACGACCCACTGTGCTGTCAGAGTCAGCTTGCTCATGAGGCAGATATCACAGTCCAAATGTAAGTCGTGAAGCTAATAGCAGTGACTGTATTACTGTGTAACACCGGTAGGGCAACATCTCAAAAATAGAGCACTTGGTAGTGTGTTCCGGTGCTTGACCAGTCGGTGAAAGCCAACATCACCCACGACAGAGAACGGTTGATTGTCAAGGGCAATGAATTCCAGTATCTTGGCATTAATGGATTTCGCCATTTGAGGTGTCTCACTGAAATGTTCTTACTCTTTCAAATGACTGCTCGACTTGTGGACTGCTCGATCCACACAGTAGATATTGTGGGCGTCATTATGTCATGTACCTACATTATATAGGTATGCACGGTAGCTTTGAAATAGGTTTTTAACCTCTCTAGGGTATTGGGACGCTAGCGTCCCATCTGGCCAACATCCAGTGAGATTGCAGAGCGCAAATACAGAAATACTCATTCATATAAATTCAGAAAACAAAACATATTTTACAAAGGTTTAAAGATGAACTTGTTGTGAATCCAACCACAGTGTCAGATTTTTTAAATGCTTTTTGGCGAAAGCATACCTTATTATTTGAGAACATAGCCCAGTTGACAAATTATTACACATAGTAACCAGCCAAGCAGAAGCGTTACAAAACTCAGAAATAGAGATAAAATGAATCCCTTACCTTTGATGATCTTCATATGGTGGCACTCAGAAGACATTCATTTACTCAATAAATGTTCCTTTTGTTCGATAAAGTCTCTTTATATCCAAAAACCTCAGTTTTGTTAGGTTAGGAATGCTGTGTTGCACGTGTAGTGCAACATTTTACGTGGAGTCATTACGTCATCTACCTATGTTATATAGGTATGCACGTCAGCTTTGACATTGGTTTTGCATATTGACGTTAAACTAGACATCGGGCCAATGCTGATGTTGGCATTTTTTTGCCAATATAGGCCGATTCCGATATGTTCACTGATATATCGTGCATCCCAAACAGGATCTGCTTATTTAAGTGCATATCTTAAAGTAATGATTTCATACTGCCAAGTATTGTCGTCCATATGTTAATGTCCTCTGATTTTTTACCATGCAGTTGAGAGATTGACAGTTCAGGTAATGCTATGTCTATAATAAATAAATACATTTCTGATGTGGCAGTGTGTGTGGGTCTTGCCATCGTAAGGCAACCATTCTCTTGGCTGCTGTTGGGCCTCCTCTGCCTGTATGTTAAATTCAGTGAAGTCATCAATAAGCAGTAGCACATTGGGCAGACATGGGATGGGTTTAGACAAAATGTCTGATAATGACAAAAGCCACAGATTGCCAAAGGAAGAAAACTTCTAGGCATTTCCAGACCATATGAATAAATGTGCCAGGAGTACCATGGGGCAGAGCATACAGACCGGGGGGGGGGGGGGGGGGGGGGGTTGAGTTTATGTTCATCTGGTAAAGTTTTTTCGAGTAGCATAACTCACAAAATTACCTTTGGTGATTTGAGTTTATTGATGAAAATATGATGTTGGGACCAGACCGTAATCCAGTTAATATTTACTGCTGGTACATCTTTGTTCCATTTGGAATGGATTGGTAATATGTTGGTTTGGATATACCTTTGTGCAAGGAGGAGAAGGAGGAGCACTGCCAGAGCACTGCAAAATGACCTCCAGCAGGCCACAAATGTTCATGTGTCTGCTCAAATGGTCAGAAACAGACTCCATGAGGGTGGTATGAGGGCCCGACGTCCACAGGTGGGGGCCCAACACTATGCAGGACGTTTGGCATTTGCCAGAGAACACCAAGATTGGCAAATTTCGCCACTGGCGCCCTGTGCTCTTCACAGATGAAAGCAGGTTCACACTGAGCACGTGACAGACGTGACAGAGTCTGGAGACGCTGTGGAGAACGTTCTGCTGCCTGCAACATCCTCCAGCATGACCGGTTTGGCGGTGGGTCAGTCATGGTGTGGGGTGGCATTTCTTTGGGGGGCCGCACAGCCCTCCATGTGCCTGCCAGAGGTAGCCTGACTGCCATTAGGTATCGAGATGAGATCCTCAGACCCCTTGTTAGACCATATGCTGGTGCGGTTGGCCCTGGGTTCCTCCTAATGCAAGACAATGCTAGACCTCATGTGGTTGGAGTGTGTCAGCAGTTCCTGCAAGAGGAAGGCATTGATGCTATGGACTGGCCCGCCCGTTCCCCAGACCTGAATCCAATTGAGCACATCTGGGACATCATGTCTCGCTGCACCACAGACTGTCCAGGAGTTGGCGGATGCTTTAGTCCAGGTCTGGGAGGAGATCCCTCAGGAGACCATCCGCCACCTCATCAGGAGCATGCCCAGGCATTGTAGGGAGGTCATACAGGCACGTGGAGGCGACATACACTACTGAGCCTCATTTTGACTTGTTTTAAGGACATTACATCAAAGTTGGATCAGCCTGTAGTGTGGTTTTCCACTTTAATTTTGAGTGTGACTCCAAATCCAGACCTCCATGGGTTGATAAATTTGATTTCCATTGATCATTTTTGTGTGATTTTGTTGTCAGCACATTCAACTATGTAAAGAAAAAAGTATTTAATAAGAATATTTCATTCATTCAGATCTCGGATGTGTAATTTTAGTGTTCCCTTTATTTTTTTGAGCAGTGTATATCATTTGGAGAGTATGCCCTTTCTTACCCTTGCTGTCAATATTTTGTGGATAGGATGGGATAATAGATCACAACCCCAGGGTACGCCATAAGCACCTAGGTTAAAACATGTTTTTTTTATGAAGACCCAGACAGATTGTATTGCTTTATTCAACACACGTAGGCTACAATACTCCACAATATCAGAGAGAGTAAGAATTCCTCTCTCACTCCAAGCTGGAAAAGATATTGGCTGGCCACCCAACCCAAAATGAGACTGTAATTATTAAACAATGGCATATGGGGTGGATGATTAATAATATATTTTCAATGGCTCCCCATTGAACGCCATATTGTAAGCATTTGCGTGATGATATGGCCAAAGGTAAGTTTGGCTTTTTTGATAGAGATGTTGGAATATACCCGATCTTGGAGTCTTTACGGCTCTGCTAAATTCTCCTCCAGGGGGCGCCAGGCCATTGGGACATTGGGTATGCAGTTTCTTCCAATATCCCAGTGGAGGTGAGAGGGGAATCCGAGAGCTGTAGAGGTTTATCAGAGGAAGTTTGTTCATCTTAATGATGGAAATGCATGTCTGAAAAGAGATGTGCAATTTGTGCATTGAGATCATCTTTGTAGGTCTAAAATTACAGTTACTGTTCTGACTTCAAATCGGCTTGAATTTATGGGCTTGAAAATGACTATCTAGCAATGATCAACAACCAACTTGACAGAGCTTGAAGAATTTTTAAAAGAATAATGTGTAAATATTGTACAATCCAGGAGTGCAACGCTCTTAGAGACTTACCTGGAAGACTTCCAGCTGTAATCGCTGCCAAAGGTGATTCTAACATGGCATGGCAAGGCGACTGGTAATATGGCAGAATATAAACAGTGTAGTTATTCACTCTGCAAGCCAATCAAACAAGCTAAACGTCCGTATAGAGATAAAGTGGAGCCGCAATTCAACGACTCAGACACGAGACATTTGTGGCCACAGACGACAAAAGGAAAACCAGACACGTCGCCGAGACGTCTTGCTTCCGGACAGGCTAAACACATTCTTTGCACGCTTTGAGGATAACACAGTGGCACCAATGTGGCCTGTTACCAAGGACTGTGGGCTCTCCTTCTCCGTGGCTGACGTGAGTAAAACATTTAAACGTGTTAACCCTCACAAGACTGCCGGCCCAGTCGGCGCAGACCAGCTGGCTGGTGTGTTTACGGGCATATTCAATCTCTCCCTATCCCAGTCTGCTGTCCCCACATGCTTCAAGATGGCCACCATTGTTCCTGTACCCATGAAGGCAAAGGTAACTGAACTGAATGACTACTCACCTCTGGCATCATGAAGTGCTTTGAGAGACGAGTCAAGGATAATATCACCTCTACCTTACCTGCCACCCTAGACCCATAGATCCACAGACGATGCTATCGCCATTATTCTGCACACTGCCCTATCCCATCTGGACAAGAGGAATACCTATGTAAGAATGCTGTTTATTGACTATAGCTCAGCATTCACCACCATAGTACCCTCCAAGCTCATCATTGAGCTTGAGGACCTCTGCAACTGGGTCCTGGACCTCCTGATGGGCCACCCCCAGATGGTGAAGGTAGGAAACATCACCTCCACTCAGCTGATCCTCAACACTGGGGCCCCAGAAGGGTACGTGCTCAGCCCCCTCCTGTACTCCCTGTTCACCCATGCCTGCGTGGCCAAGCACGCCTCCAACTCAATCATCAAGTTTGCATACGACACAACAGAAGTAGGCTTGATTACCAACGATGACGAGACAGCCTAAAAGTGGAGGTGAGGGCTCTGGGAGTGTGGTGCCTGGAAAACAACCTCTCACTCAACATCAACAAAACAAACGTGATGATTGTGACTTCAGAAAACAGCAGATGGTGCACCCCCCTATCTACATTTACAGGACCGCAGTGGAGAAGATGGAAAGCTTCAATTTCCTTGGCGTACACTTCACTGACAAACTGAAATGGACTACCCACACAGACAGTGTGGTGAAGAAGGCGCAACAGAGCCTTTTCAACCTCAGGAGGCTGAAGAAATTTGGCTTGTCACCTAAAACCCTCAAAAACCTTTACAGATGCACAATTGAAAGTATACTGTTGGGCTGTATCACCGCCGGCAAACGCAAGGCTCTCCAGAGGGTGGTGTGGTCTGCCCAACGCATTACCGGGGGCAAACTACCCCCCCTCCAAGACACCTACAACACCCGATGTCACAGGAAGGCCAAAAAGATAATCAAGGACATTAACCACCCGAGCCACTGCCTGTTCACCCCGCTATCATCCAGAAGGTGAGGTCAGTAAAGGTGCATCAAAGCTGTGACCGAGAGACTGAAAAACAGCTTCTATCTCAAGGCCATCAGACTGTTAAACAGCCATCACTAGCACATTAGAGGCTGCTGCCTATAGGCACAGACTAGAAATCACTGGCATCTTTAAGGAATAGAATACTAGTCTGGCATTAATCATCTCATGTGACCACTACCGTTCAAAGGTTTGGGGTCACTTAGAAATGTCCTTATTTTCGAAAGAAAAGCAAAAAGAATTGTCCATTAAAATAACATCAAATTGATCATAAATACAGTGTAGACATAGTTAATGTTGTAAATGACTATTGTAGCTGGAAACGGCAGATTTTCCAATTTACATAGAGAGTTACATTGCACACCCTTTAGTTTCCTTTAACATTGGTACATTTTCTTTTACCTTAATTTATTAAGTTACATGTTTTACTTTTAATTTCAATAGCTATATCTATATATATATATACAGACAGTGCCAGTCAAACTTTGAACACACCTACTCATTCAAGGGTTTTTCTTTATTTTTACTATTTTCTACATTGTAGAAATAACACATATGGAATCATGTAGTAACCACAAAAGTGTTAAACAAATCAAAATATTTTTTATAATCGATTTGTTTAACACTTTTTTTGGTTACTACATGATTCCATATGTGTTATTTCATAGTTTTGATGTCTACGCTATTCTTCAATGTAGAAAATAGCCCAAATAAAGAAAAACCCTGGAATGAGTAGGTATGTCCAAACTTTTGACTGGTACTGTATATAAAAAGCCTGAGCCTTGCTGTTGGAAAACCACATTAGTGTCTGCCTTTTGGCTGTCGCTGATGCACCTCCACTGACTTCACTGCTCAACTTTCATCTACAGTCAGTTGCTTTAGCCTTACCACTCAAACACGTCCATTAGGTAGCGTTCCATTAATTGGATGTTGCCAGAACTTACAACGCCTGGACAAGTATTTTACCTTTCAGCTAACAACATCATATGTTATAGCAATCTGTCCGTTTTTGACACAGTCAATGATGTGGCACGCAAACTGTCGGTTGATGCATGCAACGTCTAAGCAGTGGAACACGACCAAATTCTGCCAAAAAAATGTAGCTCCGAAAAAGAAAAAAAAATACATTGGCACATTCACTGATTGTCCCAATTGAATAATTCACCACCTTATTCCAAATTATTATTTTCAATTTGAAGAATAGCCTATCCTGATTGAAGAAAACCCTATGATAATTTAAGATCAGTTGCATATAAGTATTGGTATTTCTAAAAAAAAAACTGCCCACAAGAGTCCTAAAGACTTATAGCTTGCCTAACCTACATCCCTTACATTGCATGTACGCCTACATCACTGGAGGATACGTAACTTTTTAGCTTCATTCAAAACTCACCGTTATGATAAACTCCTTATGTAGGATAATCAGTGCCACATTGAAAATGAAATGCTTAAAGCTAGTTAGTTGCGACATCCATTTTTGGATTTACAAATACATGATATATAGGCTACCCTTGAATCTTGAAGAATATAACTTATAAATGCTTTATGAGCTTAGTTCAACTGTTGTACCTCATCAGAACCCAAAACATAAGCTTGATTTACTTCAAATGTTTGTAAACAATGCAAATGTAAATGTCAAAACATAGTTAAATCGATAATGTTGCTATTATGGATGGTCAGCCCTTGCATCTCTAGCTCTGTCTATGAATTTGAGTGTGGTAGCATTTCTCCCAGCCTCGTCGAGAACCAGGCTTCCCTTTTCGGAAAGCCTGGTAAAATCCTGGTGAAGTCCATTACAGAAAGCAGCTACAAAGGGGCTTTGCAAACCAATCACGTCAAACCAATCAAATGCCTTGCATGGACTGGGAGAAACAAAATACATAGCTTCAGCAATCCAGGGTTAATATCATTGATTTAAAACCCCCATCGAAATATGTGTATGTCTGCCGTGTTTGTGGTGACTTTCAATATCAATAAATCACAGACTGTTGGCTACACTTGATGCACTAAACATTTACTATAGCCTGTAGGTAGACACGCCCTCCCCAGTGGCTCCCGAGTGGCGCAGCGGTCTAAGGCACTGCATCTCAGTGCAAGGGGCATCACTATAGTACCTGGTTAGAATCCAGGCTGTATCATATCTGTCTGTGATTGGGAGTCCCATAGGGTGGCGCACAATTGGCCCAGCATCGTCCGGGTTTGGCAGGTGTAGGCCGTCATTGTAAATAAGAATTTGTTTTTCACTGACTTGCCTAGTTAAATAAATGTTAAATAAATATAAATGAATGCCATAACCAGGGCTGGCTCCAGGCGTAAGCGACATAAGTGAAATGTTTCTCCAACCCAATTTCTGGAAATGTCCTTTAAAACTGCAAAAATGTATCTCTGCCCCATGGCAAAATAAAATAAGCAGAATTGCATGAAATGTGTTACAAAATTGCTACATTTTCTCTCTGTGTGGAAAAACATGTAGAACTGCAGAGAATGTGCTTTAAACTACAACATTTTCTCTATGCCCCATGGCGAAATGTGTTTAATGAAATTAACATTAAATCTTACATTTTTCTCTCAGTCATCAAGTGGGGGGCCACCAACCAAAATCTCGCTTATGGCCCCAAAAGGCTAGAGCTGACCATAGTCATAACTTATTTTTGTTTTGTAGTGTTCAAGCAGAGCAGTTGTAATGCCATCATTTACTAGGAAAGCAGTGATGAACATTACATTCAGCACACCTTTCATAGGCATGTGGGGGTAGGGTTCTTGAATTCAAATATCCAGTCAAAATGTAGCTACTGGAATCCAGTGGAGCATTGTAGCCATTCTGGCTAATACAAAATTCTCCTGGCCGCCAAACGAGGTGTGACAACAAGGTAAGTTTGGAGGTATGGCCACGGAAGACTACATTTCCCCAGGCCCGTCCCTCCGCATTTCCCCCGAACAGAAGCGGGATGACCGCTTTATTATTGTTTCAATGAACTATTCCAGCTTTACTAGGGTTTTTTTAAATGATAAACGCATTTATATTTTCATATTAGTGTGTATGATTAATGCCACATCAATTGCAAAGTTAAAATTAAAATCGAAAATGTCTCATTTAAAATTGGCAGGTAAAAATTTATTCTAAACAAATTTGGGAAATTGAAAAAAACTTGTATATGCAATGTGTAAAGTGAAATGGTATTTTTTTCCGGTTAGACATACTAATCGTGCATGTGTGGCCACTGAACAACCTCAGTTACAATACAGCATCCTTTGACCTCCTCCTCTTCACAGAGACCCATCTGAGCCCGAGGAGTCTGTCTTGTGATCGTGTTGTGATTATTGTTCTCTTTCAAAGTGTGCCTGCGGTGTGGTCAAGTAGCTGCTTGTGTAACAAAGGTGGTTCAGTGACCAAGCACCTGTGATGAGTAACGATGTCTGATGTTGAGTAACTTTGCCTGAGACAAGAAAAATTGCATTGGCTCCCCAAGCTAAATTGCCTAGGCTTTGGGTTAGCATGCCAAATGTTATTTTGGTGTGAAGGAAATCGGGTCTGATCCCTGTTGTTTACGCTAAAATCAATACACAGAGAGTGTGACGTGGCTAGGATGTAGCAATGCACGTTGGAGTCATGTTGATCTCGTGGTTCAGCCTCCAGGAAACAATTTGCATACATTTGCAAAATCAAAAATGATTTTTTTTTTTACATTGGGCAGTTGGAAAATGAAAACAAGCACTTTCCATTTCACTTTGAGCATTACATTTAGAATTGTCTGTTTACCATTTTCCATTTTCGATGTACCATTTAGCATTTCCATTTAGCATTTCCGATTGTCATGTTAAACACTGTAATTTCATTGTGACATGAATCATGCACACTGATATGAAAATAGAAATGCATTTGTCATTTTGAAATTCCAATTTAGCATTTCATTTTTAAATTGCCACTGATTATCCTCCATACAAGCAAAAAAGAAAACGCAAATCTTCTTTTTTTTTTAAGAAATAAAAATGATGATGACATAGACCTAATTATCACTACAACAATCATAGGCGTATGATGATGATGACAATAATAACAGTCAAGTTATATTAGGATATTATTATTACTACTAATACTACTACTGTTATTATTAACCCGAATATTTCCTCTCACCATCATGCAATATTTTGGCCTAGGCTATGTCCATCACTTTCTAAATAATGGAACTCCTTTTCTTAATCATGTCAGTCAAATAGGATATCGGACACAATATGACATATACAGAGTTTCATTTTATTGTCATTATTTTATTTTCATAACTTAAATGTTTGAGTTTGTGCACCTGTTTAAAAACGTAGGTCTATGTGTCAAAGACACTCGTTTCCTGCAAAACTTTGCATATACACAAGTGTTGGAAAATCATGTAACTTTATCAAGGGCATCATATAAAATGGGGTAGGCTACCACACTTATCACAGCAAAACATAATTTGTACATAGTCTTCAATTATTCTCTTAAATTATTAGCCTATAAAGTTTCAAATAAATATCGATTTTACAGTAATCCTGAGATTTAAAACAACAGTATAGTGACATTATAATGTCAAATTCAAGGAAAATATGTACTAATAGAATAGTCCACAGCATCTTTGCGCGGTCTAAACTCGCATGCGTAATTCCAGATTTGGGCAAATCAGTGTGCGTAAAGGCGCATGGTTGGCATTTTAGCCTCGGAGCTTTTTAGTCAGTTTCGCCTGTGGCGAGAGTGGCAGGGGATTGGGATCCAGAGAGATCGTGTAGTTTTCGCATGTGCTTTTTCAGGTCAAAGTTCCTACAGAATCCCTTGCCGCAAGTCGGGCACGTGAAGGGCTTCTTGTCATTGTGCGTGTGCATGTGGAACGTCAGGTTGTACACTTGGTGGAAGGCCTTGTTACAGATGTTGCATTTGAACTGTTTCTCCCCGCTGTGCGTCAATTTGTGGTTCTTGTAATTACCTTGAAGATAAAAAAGAAAAAAAAAGAAAATGGATGTCAACAATATTGTGAAGAATCAGAGCCACAGTTATCAGTCAATTCCGTTTTAATCCAAATCATAAATTGAGTCGTACATTGTACATGTAATCTGAGTTTAATTGAGCAACGTAAATTCAGTTCTGAAAGCAATCTAGATTTTCTTCTCAAAGCAGAATAAATGATAATCTCATATCCAAATATTGCAAATTATTCCATGTATTTAGGCTACTTTATTTGGACAAATCGAGTAATGGTCATAACAAGGTACATTTCCAATAATGTAATCCAGAACACTTAACATTAACATTCTTTATAACCTTTTTGATGAAATCCTTTGCCGCAGAACTCACAGACGAAGGGTTTGTAACCTGCATGGATTCGTGTGTGAGTGTTAAGAGTTGAACTCCGGTTGAACGCTTTTCCACACTGGTTGCATTTATGAGGCTTTTCCTGTGAAGGGCATATGAACAAATGAATGTGATTCTAGAAATCACATTTTATTTGGGTTCCAACTAAAGCTGTAGGCATACAGTACAATTGCTTATATATAGGCCTATAGTAAACTAGACTATAGCCTATACCCTACTGTTAAACAAGTGAACGTTGAGATGTTCAACATCAGGCAAAAATATTAATATTTTAGCCTAAAATACAATAATGGCATTGATGCGTTGTAAAATCAAATTTACCGATAATGCAGGCCTAGTTCCATGTTGTGGTTTTCATATAGCCTCGCTTAAACAACATAGAACATGGGAATGGCTTTGGGTATGATTATGATGATTGAATAGAATACCTGAGTATGAATAATTTTGTGGCGACAAAGGGTGCTTGCTTGTCGAAATCCCTTGCCGCATACTTTGCAGATGAATGGTCTCGCTCCAGTGTGCACGGGCATATGGCGCGTTAAATTGTAGTGGGCGTTGAACACCTGTGAATAGAAAATACAGATATTATGATTCTAACATGAACGATTTGAAATTATCAAGCAGGCCTGCAAAGGAAAAGACCACCAAATGTACGAAATGGATGGTCTTACCTTTCCGCAAACCTCGCAGGTGAATACTTTGGGTTTGCCGCTTGGGCAACCACTGTTCAATTTGGAAGAGCCCTTGAATAGTTTGTCCGATATAATCTGTGCGCTCTCTTTCATGTAGTGATGGAGTTGAGTTTGGGAAATGTCTTTAACTCCGGATGCGTATCTGTCTGCACAGTGAGACACTTTATTTTTCTCCGCGAGGAAAGCTCTCTGGCGCGCATGCTGCAGTGGAGTGTTGAGAAAGTAGGAGGCCATGGGGTGGATGTTTACGATGCTGGCTGGGGGTGGGCATGCACTCTGCCCGCAGTTCAGGTAGCACACAGCCCCCATGGCATGAAAAGATGACTGGTTTACCACCCGTGGTCGAAAAAGTTTGTATTGTCCCACCGACGAGCTCAGATCTGGTTGTTCGTTCTTATAGTTCAAACCAATGCTGACCAACTCATTTGAATTATACGAGGAAGCGTCAAAGTGACTCGTATCTAATCCATTCATATTTAGTTTATGACCCGGTTCGTATGCCAATGGCACTAATGGTATCATGCAATGCAGTGAGGATGAAGTCATGTTGAGCGCCTGCTTCGGGTCCGCTTTGCCCACCGGAGTGTGATGGAACAGGTTGGGGAAAGGTATCGACTTTGGCTCGGGCGTCCTGGCCATAATCCGTTCGATCGAAAAAGCGAGAGGCTTGGTGGAGGTGATCATGTTTCCGCCCGCAGTCAAGTTTCTAGAAGCCGAGGGGGTGCCGAAAATTCCCGCTGAGTGGTAGAGCGCACTGTCCATAACTTTCAAAACAACACCTTTGGAAAGCAGGCGTTGGTGGTCCTTTTGTAGATACCTTTGATTCCTTCTCACTGCCCCGACAGAAAGGACATCATTCGGCACACTCGGAGTCGACGAGAGCCCCCTCACTGTTCTCGCTTGCGTTGATTCCGGAAAACCAGCACTTATGTCTAGCACGACTGCTCAATAAGGCGTGTTGAGTCAATAACGCAGCCAAGACCTCACCAATAGTCACCGCCCAAGAAGAAAAAGTAAAGTAGATAATTGCTCAATTCTCTTCCATCAATTCTCCACTTGTGGCCCATCTACTAGGCTACTGCTACGATAACGTTTGTCTTACCCGCGTCGCAAAGGAGCTGTTCTTTGGAGGCCGGAGTCTTGTACAACTCTAAAGCTTTTGGCAAATCTGAGTTCCCCTTGTGGTTTCGTGTGACATCATTTGAAATCGCACAAGACAGGCGCTCTGTGGGGTCAGAGGATGTCAGCATTTGACATATCAGAATTTGATATCTTAATTGGTGCATGATATTTTAAGCATGCAACAATTCTAACTAATATAGGCATTGGTTTTACGAATGTGTATTATGCTCATATTAAAGATGAACTGTTATTTATAAAAATGTACAAAGCAGTAGATGTATAAATCCTCTTTACTATACTATAACTCAGCTATTAGGACCTAGTCCTAGGCCAATATTTTCAAATTGGTCAGACACATGACGCTACCTTTATACTCATTGCGTTTTTAACCGAATTAACAATTATAATTGTCTCTATAGTAATCCAACAACAAGAAGACCCCACTATGCAGAACACATTACAATCTAATCTGAATTCTAGTGGATACATTTTGATAAAAAGCTTATCTTAAGGTGTGGGCCTTTACATTTTGGCTACTGTATAACATCCAATATAGGCTACAGTATTTTCATAAAACACTAAGTTAATTCAAGTAGAGCTATTCATATTTTTTTATCAGTCTGCCAGTAGGCCTATACACGAGGGAGCTCAAGTAAACCCAAATCCGGTGGGACTGCGGAGGTGTGCACGATGAGCTCCATATATGCCTCAAGGACTATAGGTTTGCGCTGTCAGGAGAGGTGTATGTATCCGAGCAACAACTTCTCTAGCGAATGTACAGTAATGAAAGCTTGTCCATTGTTCCGGTTGAAGTCATATTGGTAATAACGTGGAACGTTTCATCTGGGTATATCTAGAAGAATGCTCAATGACAATCCTGTCAATGAACAAGGTAAATATGCGCATTGATTGAAACAGTCTGCGTTCCGTTACAGCACTTTTTTTATTTAGACTGTTTACACTGTTTGATTTCTTCCAATTGAAATTAAATAATATAGGATACCGAGAAATGAATAATGAAGGAATGTCACGTAATAGAATAAAGAGATAGGTTGGCGTTATTTTTTTCTTCTAATTGAAGTAGCACTAATAGCAACACTACATTATTATTATTATTATTATAACATAACTATTGGAGTAATTATTACTCAATATATTATATGATACGGATTGTCGAAATTAATCGGTGACGATATTTTAAGTTTATTGCGTGAAATAAATCAAATTGGTGGTCAAAATGCTATCTGTTTGGTGTCAAATAGCCTATAATCTAAAGCCTTTTAAAGAGAATCAGCGGGGTGCTTTCTTGTGCTGCTCGAATTTCTTTCAGTTAAACATTTTGGAGACCTGACTGAAACCCATATGGCTTGGCTTGCTATTCATTGATGCGGTGCTAAGGATTCAGACCTAAACATCTTTCACGTAATTAAAATAATTTATAATCACTTGATTGACATTAAAATCTCATATAATTACAAAGTATTGGTATAAACTGGCGTTAATCCCTTGTGTTTTCTTTTCCCCCCAGACTTTTTATTTTCCTTCAATTCTGAGACTATGGCATGAAGAGAATGCGATACAGCTCACTTCTATTGCAAGGACCATTTAGGTAACCAACACAGTGATTGTAGTAAATTACGCAGTTTAAGGGATTAACAGTGATGCATAATAATAATAATTCATATTTATAATATTTATTATTATTTATTTAGTTAGGCCTATTTTTAATCTCAATCAATGCATATGTATTATTATAAATATTATTATTAGGTATTATTTACCTTTCCTATTAGGCTAAAAGTTATTGAAGAAATGCTAAAAAAGAAATACTGATATTTCACCAATAGAATTTAAGGTTAGGTCTATGTACTAAAAGCCTAAAATAAATAGGCCTAACTGCATGCATTCATTTCTTTAATATGCGAAAGAATCGTTTATGTTGTGAAAATTCTGCGGACGGGAAATACACCTAATTCAAAAAGAAAAAAAGACTAGGCTAAACTCCTTCAGTAGCCTCCTATGAGGTTTATTTTGAAAATTTACCCATAACATATTGCTTATTTTATAGGCCTATTCATACAGTGTAGCCTAAATCGTTTTTATTAATCTTTCTGGCGAACAAAACGAAACAAAACATTGGATGTAGGCTAGATTTAAGCCTTCACACTGTGTAAATTATAACACTGCTTCAATCATCAAGTCAGTAACCGACCATTAACTACTTAGTAATTACATGCTGTCAGTAATTAATAAGGGGATATCCTGATTGGTTAACTCCACAGCAGAACGACGTTATGCTTGTGGCGACACAGACGGACAGCTGGACCACAGTTAGTTATAACAAATCTTTGGCTGGACCGTGGGCGAGGTTGCCTGATGCTGTTTCTCCTCTTCACTTGCATTTCGTTTGAAAATACAAACTCAACAACACCTTATTTTGTGTCAGTAACTAGCACCCCTCCCTGTCATTCTCACAGAAACCATTTTCAACTCTTTCCCTGGTTGCCACTACTCTTGCACAAATCAAAATTGGCTATTTTTTAAGTCACTCTAACAAAACGATTCTGAGGTAAGTTGATCTAATATTTTGTCTATTAGAAAAATATATATGTACAGTATATCATCTACTTAAATTAGACCTCTAAACTTTGTATAGATATGTCTCCCATTAGGGGAGACTAAAGATACATAATCTACTTGTTTAGAGATACTGCTTTATTAAAAACGGAATGTTTTTGTAACATTTAAGGTGAGTGTGCTGGGTGGTAAATTGCCCCCGCAGTCCAATGCAAGTGAATGGTACCCAAATTATAATTTTCCAAATCATGTCCAAATCACGTCCAAATAATCAACAAAGTAACTTAAATGAGTTTCACAGGCATTTTTATAGATAGGCTACTTAAGAATGATAAGGCATCATAATGAGAAGAGGATATTGAGGATAGTGAGGTTATTAATGAGAAGAGGATAGTGAGGATATTAATGAGAAGAGGATAGTGAGGTTATTAATGAGAAGAGGATAGTGAGAATAGTGAGGATATTAATGAGAAGAGGATAGTGAGGTTATTCATGAGAAGACGATAGTGAGGATAGTGAGGATATTAATGAGAAGAGGATACTGAGGATAGTGAGGTTATTAATGAGAAGAGGATAGTGAGATTATTAATGAGAAGAGGATAGTGAGGATATTAATGAGAAGAGGATAGTGAGGCTATCAATGAGAAGAGGATAGTGAGGATATTAATGAGAAGAGGATAGTGAGGATATTAATGAGAAGAGGATAGTGAGGATATCAATGAGAAGAGGATAGTGAGGATATTAATGAGAAGAGGATAGTGAGGATATTAATGAGAAGAGGATAGTGAGGATATTAATGAGAAGAGGATAGTGATGATAGTGAGGATATTATTGAGAAGAGGATAGTGAGGATATTAAAAGTGAGATGTGCAATGCCATTTATTTTTCTATATTTAATTTATTGAATTAAAATAAGATACCTAGACTTGAGCTTTTATGAGTTAATTACAAAAATATATTAGGGGGGGGGGGGGTAGTTACCCCCACATTACTCTAATGGTTATATAGACATGTAGGCCTAAAACAATAGAAATGGGTGAAAACAATTTAAGTTTAATTCCAAAATGCTATATATACATTTTCAGAAATGTTGGTAAATTAGCTGTTGTTGTTTAAAAAGGTAGACAGCGATATAACATAGATGCAGAAAATAAACAGCATATTGGATCAGATTCCGCAACAACAAAGAGCATTGAAGCGCAAGGCTCAACTTCTCCGCTGCTTTGGTGCCCTGGCTACAACGCTGTGAACAGCATGATGCGAACCCATGCACCTGCGCAGATCCTATCTGTGACTGTGTGAGAGCGAAGTCTTGCATCTCACTCATCTCAATATCTGTGGTGTTGCTCGTGGCAACGTCTTTTCGCGAAGACGACTTTTAAAGAACTTATGAAAGAGATTGGTATTTTTTTCCCCATCTAATCACAGCATGTGATACTTTACACCACTGCTTAATGGTTTCATTTCAGAGAGACAAATTATAATATTTTGTTGCAAAAGTGCCTTCAGAAAGTATTCACACCCCTTGCCATTTTCCACATGATGTTGTGTTACAGCCTGAATTTAAAATGGTTTAAATGTAGATGTGTTCACTGATCTACACACAATACCCCATAATGTCACAGTGGAATTCTGTTTTTATAAATGTTTACACATTAAAAATGAAAAGTATTCAACCTTTTGTTATTGCAAGCCTAAATAAATTCAAGAGTCAAAATGTGCATGACAAGTCACATAGGTTGTATGGACTCTCTGCGTGCAATACTAGTGTTTAACATGCTTTTTAAATGAATACCCCATGTCTGAACCCCAGTCGAGCAGTGAATTTCAAGCACAGGTTCAACCACAAAGACCAGGAAGGTTTTCCAACAGTTCGTAAAGAATGACACCTATTGCTAAAAAAGAAAGAAAAAATAATAGCTGACATTGAATATCCATTTGAGCATAGTGCAGTTACTAATTTCACTTTGGATGAGGTATCAATATACCCAGTCACTACAAAGATACAGACGCCCTTCCTAACTCAGTTACCGGAGAGGAAGGAAACTGCTGTACACAGTTACAGAGTTTAATGGCTGTGATAAGAGATAACTGAGGATGAATCAACAACATTTCAGTTACTCCCCAATACTTACATAAATTACTTTATATCATTGATCTTGGCTTCATAACAGTTTCTTCTGCTTTTTGTTGCGTTTAGTCACATCATTTCTCGATTTGCAATAAGTAAGTCAGATGTGCAGCCAGACTTATTAACCACTCCTTTTACCTCATCTTTCAACCATACCCTTTTTCAATTCTTCATCAACCATGGGGCCTTAACAGTTAGTTTCTTAACAGGTGCATGTTTATCAATAATTGGAAGTGCAGCATCTAGATGCTTCTTATTAATCACATCAGACCAACAATAATGTTGATCTCTTATGCACTATTTTAGGCCCAGCTTTTGGAACAGCCCTTCAAATTAGTGGATTTGGCTATTTCACCCACACCTGTTGCCGACAGGTGTATACAATCGAGCACATAGCCATGCAATCTACAAGGGCACAGGGCAAGACCCAGATGCAGACACGGGAGGCAGATGGATATTAATAAATATCAGAGGCTCGAACAAAGGGGAAGGCAAGAGAATGGTCTTGGACAGGCAAAAGATCATAAGGTCAGAGTCCAGGAGGTACAGAGGCAGACAGGCTTGAGGTCAGGGCAGGCAGTATGGTCAGACAGGCGGGTTCAGAGTCGAGGCAGATAAGGGTTAAAACCGGGAGGACTAGCAAAAAAACAGAGAAAAGGTCAAAGCAGGCGCACAGAGTAACACGCGGGTTGACCTGACAAAACAAGATGAAGTGGCACAGACAGACAGAAAAACAGGTATAAATGTGGAAGTGGGGATAATGTGGAAGATGTGCGACACCTGGATGGCGTGGAGACAAGCACAAGGACAGATGAAACAGATCAGGATGTGACACAATCTCATAGGCAAACTGTAGAATGGCCTTACTGAAGAGCTCAGTGACTTTCAACGTGGAACCGTCATAGGATGCCACCTTTCCAACAAAGTTCGCCAAATTTATGCCCTGCTAGAGCTTCCCCAGTCAACTGTAAGTGCTCTTAATGTAAAGTGGAAATGTCTAGGAGGAGCAACGGCTCAGCCGCGAAGTGGTAGGCCACATACAGCTGGAACGAGCTGCAACAAACATTCAAACTGGACAGTTTTATCTCAATCTCTTCATTCAAAGACTCAGTCATGGACACTCTTACTGACAGTTGTGGCTGCTTTGCATGATGTATTATTGTCTCTACCTTCTTGACCTTTGTGCTGTTGACTGTGCCCAATAATGTTTGTACCATGTTTTTGTGCTGCTACCATGTTGTGCTGCTACCATGTTGTGTTGCTACCATGTTGTGTTGCTACCATGTTGTGTTGCTACCATGTTGTGCTGCTACCATGTTGTGCTGCTACCATGTTGTGTTGCTACCATGTTGTGCTGCTACCATGTTGTGTTGCTACCATGTTGTGCTGCTACCATGTTGTGTTGCTACCATGTTGTGTTGCTACCATGTTGTGTTGCTACCATGTTGTGTTGCTACCATGTTGTGTTGCTACCATGTTGTATTGCTACCATGTTGTGTTGCTACCATGTTGTGTTGCTACCATGTTGTGTTGCTACCATGTTGTGTTGCTACCATGTTGTATTGCTACCATGTTGTGTTGCTACCATGTTGTGTTGCTACCATGTTGTGTTGCTACCATGTTGTATTGCTACCATGTTGTGTTGCTACCATGTTGTGTTGCTACCATGTTGTGTTGCTACCATGTTGTGTTGCTACCATGTTGTGTTGCTACCATGTTGTGTTGCTACCATGCCGTGCTTTTTTTGTTTGATGTTTTTGTCTTAGGTTTCTCTTTATGTAGTGTTGTGTCTCTCTTGTTGTGATGTGTGTTTTGTCCTACAGTTATTTATTTTTTAAAATCCCAGACCCCTGTTGCTGCCTTGTTTTATGTTTTTGTCTTAGGTTTCTCTTTATGTAGTGTTGTGTCTCTCTTGTTGTGATGTGTGTTTTGTCCTACAGTTATTTATTTTTTTAAATCCCAGACCCCTGTCCCCTCAGGAGGCCTTTTGCCTTACGGTAGGCCATCATTGTAAATAATAATTTGTTCTTAACTGACTTGCCTAGTTAAATAAAGGTTAATAAGGCAGCCGCACACAAGCTTAAGCTCACCATGCGCAATGCCAAGCGTCGTCTGGAGTGATGTAAAGCTCCTTCCATTGAAACACTTTCTCTGGACTAGTGAATCACGCTTCACCATCTGGCATTCCGTTCGGACGGATCTGGGTTTGGCAGATGCCAAGAGAACACTACCTGCTCGAATGCATAGTGCCAACTGTAAAGTTTGGTGGAGGAGGAAAAACAGTCTCGGGCTGCTTTTTCATGGTTTGTGCTAGGCCACATAGTTCCAGTGAAGGGAAATCTTAATGCGAGCCAGGCCATATCGCCTAACATCAGTGCCCAACCTTACTAATGCTCTTGTGGCTGAATGGAAGCAAGTCCCTGCAGCAACGTTCTAACATCTAGTGGAAAGCCTTCCCAGAAGAGTGGAGGCTGTTATAGCAGCAAAGGGGGGGGGGGGGGGAAATCAACTTCAAATTAATGCCCACGACTTTGGAATTAGATGTTTGACAAGCAGGTGTCCACATACCTTTGGCCATGTTTGTGATCACTGCATCCAAAGTTTAATGGCTGTGATAGGAGAAAATAGGGGATGGCTCAACAACGTTGTCGTTATTCCACAATACTAACCTAATTTGACAGAGTGAAAAAAGGAATCCTGTACAGAATAAAAACATTCTGTTTGCCATAAGGCACTAAAGAGTTACTTCAAAAAATGTGGCAAACAAATGATTTTTTTTCCCTGAATACAAAGTGTTATGTTTGGGGCAAATCCAACACAACACATCAATGAGTACCATTCTTCATATTTTCAAGCATGATGGTGGCTGTATCATGTTATGGGTATGCTTGTCATCGGCAAGGAGTAGGGAGTTTTTTAGGATACAAATGAACAGAATAGAGCTAAGCAAAAATCCTAGAGGAAAACTTGGTGTAGTCTGCCTTCCACAGTCAGTGGGAGACAAATTCACCTTTCAGAGGGACAATTACCTAAAACAGAAGGCCAAATATACACGGGGGTTGCTTACAATTTCTTAATTTTTTAAAATTTAACAAGACAAATCAGTTAAGAACAAATTCTTATTTACAACAACGGCCTACCAAAAGGCAAAAGACCTCTTGCGGGGACGGGGGCTGGGACTAAAAATAAAAATAAATATAGGACAAAACACACATCACGACAAAAGAGACAACACAACACTACATAAAGAGAGACCTAAGACAACAACATAGCAAGGCAGCAACACATACCACATCATGGTAGCAACACAACATGACAACAACATGATAGCAACACAACATGGCAGCAGCACAACATGGTAGCAGCACAAAACATGGTACAAACATGGTTGGGCACAGACAACAGCACAAAGGTCAAGAAGGTAGAGACAACAATACATCATGCAAAGCAGCCACAACTGTAAGTAAGAGTGTCCATGACTGAGTCTTTGAATTAAGAGAATGAGATAAAACTGTTTGTTGCAGCTCGTTTCAGTCACTAGCAGCAGCGAACTGAAAAGACGAGACCCAGGGATGTGTATGCTTTGGGGACAGAATGTGACTGTTGTATGTGGAGGATGAGGACTGCAGTAGATATCTCAGATAGGGGGGAGTGAAGCCTAAGAGGTTTATAAATAAGCATCAACCAGTGAGTCTTGTGTCAAGTATACAGAGATGACCAGTTTACAGAAGAGTATAGAGGGCAGTGATGTGTCCTATAAGGAGCATTGGTGGCAAATTTGATGGCTGAATGGTAAAGAACATCTAGCCGCTCGAGAGCAGCATTACCTGCCAATCTATAAATTACGTCTCTGTTATCTATCATGGGTAGGATGGTCATCTGAATCAGGGTTAGTTTGGCAGCTGGTGTGAAAGAGGAGCAATTATGAGAGGAGCAAGAATGACAGTGTACTGTCTAGCCATACTCCCAAGTACTTGTATGAGGTGACTACCTCAAGCTCTAAACCCTCAGAAATAGTAAAAACACACCTGTGGGGAGAGGGGCATTCTTCTTACCAAACCACATGACCTTTGTTTTGGAGGTGTTCAGAACAAGGGCAGAGAAAGCTTGTAGACACTAAAGAAAGCTGTGTTGTAGAGGGTATAAATGGATGAGAGAGCCTCCTACTGCCTGAGCTATGTTGTTGATGTAAATTGAGAAGAGCGTGGGGCCTAGGATCGAGCCTTGGGGTACACCCTTGGTGACAGGCAGTGGCTGAGATAGCAGATGTTCTGACTTCATACACTGCACTCTGAGAGCGGTAGTTAGCAAACCAGGCCAAAAACCCTCAGAGACACCAATACTCCTTAGCCGGCCCACAAGAATGGAATGGTCTACCGTATCAAAAGCTTTCGCCAAGTCAATAAAGATAGCAGCATAATACTGCTTAGAATCAAGGGACACATCCATAACCTGAGCGGAAACGAGATTGCATACCAGAGAATACTATAGACATCAAGAAAGAAAGACGACATTGAATGTTCCTGAGTGGTCAAGTTACAGTTTTGAGTTAAATTGTCTTTAAAATCTATGGCAAGACTTGAAAATGGCTGTCTAGTAATGATCAATAACCAACTTGGCAGAGCTTGAATCATTTTTTAAAGAATAATGGGCAAATATTGGATAATCCAGGTGTGCAAAACTCTTATAGACTTACCCAGAAAGACTCACAGCTGTAACTACTGTGAAAGGTGATTCTAACATGTATTGACTCAGGGGGTTGAATACTTATCTAATCAATATACATTTTATTAATATTTATTTTTCCATTAATAAAAAAAAAAAAGTTCGAATTTTTCTTCCACTTTCACATTAGATGTTATGTAGATTGATGACAACAAACAGACAATTCAATCCATTTTAATCACACTTTGTAACACAACAAAATGTGGAAAAAGTCAAGGGGTGGGAATACTTTCTGAAGGCACTGCGTATATCCGCCTCACTCTCAGAGAAATAAGTAGTCCTGTTAGGTTTTATATAAGAGCTGTACAAGAACTGTACAAATGATACATTTGTGACAACAATATATTTTTTTAAGTTTCAAAAAATGAATCCATACAGTAATATGAGATCTGTATGTCAAATATTTACATTTGATATTTTATTCATTTAGCAGTCTCTTACCCAGAGCGACTTACAGTTAGTGCATTCATCTTAAGATAGCGTGAGACAACCACATATCACAGGCAATATACTATACGAACATTCCATTCCAGCTAAACAATGGATACATAGCATTTAGCAAAAAGCATTTAAATAATAATAAACATAAAATCAATGAATTATAAATCTGAGAACAGTAATATTTTACACACACACACACACACACACACGAAGGTAACCATAAGCAACCGTGTCTGGTGAATAAAATTGGTGGATATAGCGCTTTGGAACCAAACTCTTCAATTTGACCACAGAACTGTATTCGTCCCATTAGGAGGACAATTAAACCAACTCAGAATATTGATTCTTTCATTTGACACAGGTCAGTGAATGGGGGGGGGGGGGGGGGGGGGGTCTGCTCATGATAACATTGAACAAGATGATTAGTTGAAACGAGGTTGTCATGTCTCAAGAAAATGACCATTTCTGCAATTCAGTACTTTTTGAGATCAATAAAAAGGAAATGGCCGTTAGGCTAGGTGTATTTCAACATGTCACTGTCACGATGTCACGATGGAAACTTTTCAGCTTCTAACAAAACTATAGCTGTTGGAATAGGTTGGCAAATAGGTTGCCACAATTTGTAAGATAGTCCTGATTTGTATGTTAGTTATGGTAATGATATATGATTCTTATAAAAATGCCTATTAGCTTGATATTTTGTAATAATCAATTGTTTATGTTTTTCTTGTGATTTTAGTCATTTGGTTTTAAATAGCAGTTTTTATAAAACAATATGCATCGCTCCTTAAAGAAAAAAATGTAATAACGTATAGCCCCCCATCCATCACCTTACCAATCAAAGGGTTCATCGTTGCAGATTGTGCTGTTAATATACTTTATGGAGTAATTTAGTCAATAAGGACACCATGGTTGCATTAAACACACTAATTCTAACACTTAGAACACACCTTAACAAAAACAGGTGCACAGAAGACAATAGAAATGTATTTCATATAATTCATTGCAGTATTACAGTTAAGACGGCAATTCAGATTCCAAACATGATGCACACAATCCAACAGGCCTATTTAACACAGCTTTGAATTCATAGTCATCCGGTAACTCTTGTAGAGGAAAACACATTCAAGCATAGCCTACATACATGCCATGACAATGTGACACTTTAACCTACAGGTATACATTCCCATTCATACAGTGCACAGCATAAACATATGGATACTGCCTGTATCGACTGTCTTTCAGGGTACTTATGTAAGAACAACCCCAATGTCCTCATAATGCACACAAAAACCCAGTTTGAATTGGCATGGCTATATCTAGGTAACCGTAAAGCCCTGTTCACACTGGCAGTTTGAAGCGACTCAAATTCTAGTGGTTTGCATATCCAATTTGAATCCGATTTCTTTTCTACAGTCTCAACAGTCAAAAACCACATCGAATCAGATATTTCAAGCCACAGTTCAAACCACATTTGTAGGTGTTTTTTGAAATCAGATACAAATCGGATTCCTGGCAATGTGACTGATTTATTTGCCCACAAGTGGTTTTCAGACTGTTTTATTTGGCATAACTCGTTGCTTGTAAGCTACTCTGTTGACAGTTTGACAAGAACATGTGGTGGCTAACTAGCATGTTAGTCATGTACAAACAAATTAGTGAGTATGCTAGTAAGCTAAACAGCTAGCTAGCTTGTTGAATGTTGTGGCTAGCCAAAAGGGCTAATTTTGAAAGTTGGGTCATCTTATCCTTTGAGGCTTAAAAGTGTATGTACACTGTGATTTTGAACATTCAATGCAATTGGGAAATGTTCATGACAGGCACTAGGCAGGTTTCCATTGACCCAGGTTTATTGGAAAGCAATGTCAACAAAAAATCATTGCGACATGTGTAATGGCAGATATAGGAGACATTTTCTAAAGATGGACAACATTTTTATTTGTTCGACTGGTGGATCTTTTTTTTGGTCGAACTTTCTTTATTGTGACAAATTAAAATGGAAAACGGGGTTTAACTAATAAATTCTGATTGCAGAATATTTTTTAAGGTACGCGAGGCACATGATGTCATCACATAACTATAAAGCTCCACAACATTTAATTCTAAATGCCTACTCAATTATTGCATTCTTGCTGGCTTTCGAAGGCTTCCCGAGACACGAAACGGGTAGGTGGGATGGCACACAGGTTGTCACCAATGTATTAGTGTGCAATTTGCCTAAATGGGTAATGGAAACACTTCAGCCACTACATTTTAATTTGACACTGTAGGTTTTTGCGTTTTTGTTGGGGTGTGACATTATGTCCAGCTGTTTTAATCGACACAAGGTTGTTCAATGGAAACACACCCTAGCCGGCCATTGTTGCATCTATTTTCTATGCAAACTTTCTAAATGTTGACACAAAATCACTGGACAAGTTAATGGAAGCATAGCTACTGTTTTTGTCACCTTAGCTTGCTACAGTACATATCTTCTGAGTGAGAGGAAGCATGAGCACCACCACCAATCAGCCAACACCACTGCACACACAACAGTCGTTACTATGACAACTAGCGTAGCCATGTCAGCAAAGACTGCTTTGTCAGCAAAATCCGATTTGGTCACTTGTAACCTGCTGTTTGGACAGTCAATATTCCAAAACGGATTTGAAAAACAAAACTGATTTGAGCATTAAGGGCTGCATTAAGATAACAACTTGCATTTTTTCTTGGTCTACATCACCATTAAAATAAAGTAAAAACAAACAAACAAATTAAATAAATAAACAAAGGGGTACTGCCCTGAAGGTTACCAGTTGGTGACCACTGAGCTGTACTGTACAAAATAACATTATGTCATTATGGCTGGGAAGGTACCCACTATTGTACTAGGGATTGGTGAGAGAGAGAGGGGGTACACAAGGATGGATGACTTCATCACACACTTTAGTGTATGTTCTCCAACCCCTTCATATCATTCCGTCTCACACACACAATCTCCATCCCTTCCACACAAGCACACACTTCCCAAAGTTCATCCGTCCTCCTCGTCACTGTCTCTCATGGTGATACCTTGGAGACCGTCGCCAGCCTTGACCGCCACGGTAGACTCCTCCGCGGTGAGTCGGTTGTAGACGGTCTCATAGCTTTTGTTGTTCAGGGTTCCATCCAGAACTCCTTGGAGCCGGAAGTCTCGGTATGTCTTCTGTGGGATGAAACCAAACACAACAACACACACAGGACATGGAGGCAATGGGTAACCGAGACTTTGTACAGTTGTAGGCTAATTCACAACTGGAAGAAACATTCTTAGAGCACTAGACTTAATACTTGGATTGAGGTACATATGTACATGTTTGGACGGAGGCCTACAGCTGAATGGTTACAGTGTACACTCGCACCACTTCAACACTTCAACAATGCACGTTACCTTGACAATCTTGATGAGTGTTTTCAGCTGGTACATGTGAAGCTGCAAGTTCAGTCTGTCTGTCAGCCACACACACAGAGCCTTCATGGAGCTGGTGTACCATTGCTGTGAACACGCACACGCACACACACGCAGACAGACACAAACAAGTCAGCTTATACATTTATTTTAAACGAGGTACACTGTAGATAAAGCAACATGTCAAGGTACAATGATTCTATACACTATATCTGTCACAAGGTAATAAGGCTGATATAACGTGGTTGTGAGCATGAAGTAACAGAAGATATAGCTGAGTTACACTATAACAGCAAATGTAATTTAGCTAAGCCAGATGGCTAGGCATAGGCTAGTGGTTGCCAGGACTGTGTAAATTGTTAAGAAATTGTATTTATTCGTATTTTTTGATTGAACCTTTATTTTAGCAGGGAAATCCCATTGAGACGAAGGACTATTTTTCAAGGGAGCCCTGCGTGTACACAGTCATACAAAATGTGCAACATTTACAAATACAGCGCAATAAAAACATATATTTCCAAGCAATTTAAGAAAAGCAACCACATTCCTTAACATGGAGGTCCTCCATCAACAACTTGAGCTGCCCTAGAGGTAACAAAGCATCAAGGTGCAGAGAGCTCTGCAGATCATTCCACACATGGGGTGCAAAAACACTGAATGCAGATTTACCTACTTCAATAGATATCAACGGAACCACCCCTGTGATTGGGTCTGGTGACTCGTAAGTCTGCAGTTGAACAATTAACTAAGGTACAGCGGAAGTTTGTGCAAGAGGGCTTTATGAACAAAAAGAGAGCAGCATGTCAATCTACGAGACTTAACAAAGGGCTAGCCTACATTCTGATATAGGATGCAATGAAGTGTACTGAACCTGTCGCCCATAATAAAACAAAGTACGCTCCGGTAAACTGCATCTAGTGGTTTCAGTGAAGTGGAAGCTGTATAAATGGTGTCACCATAGTCTCGCACGGGCAGGAAAGTTGACTCTGCTTTCTGCTTTTCAGGGAGAGTCATGGTCTATTTCTGAAGAAGAAGCCTATTTTTATTCTCAACCTCTTAATTAACCCATCCATATGGTTTTTAAATTATAACTTTTCGTCAATCCAGATGCCCAGATATTTACAAGCGGGACACGATCAATGTGGGCACCATCCAATGTTGATATGCATAAATCATCAGATACATTTTTAAGTGAATTGGACCACACGCACGCACGCACACACACACACACACACACACACACACACACACACACACACACACACACACACACACACACACACACACACACACACACACACACACACACACACACACACACACACACACACACACACACACACACACACACACACACACACAAAAAAAGACTACGAAATAAATAATACAAATACTGAAGCTATATGGGGAGATTATATTGTTTAATATTGTAATATAGTTGCTCAGAGAAAAATATTTTGGTTAAGTAATAAAAGTAACAAGTAATAAATAAATTGCAAAAAGATAGGTGTCAAAATGATTGGCACCCCTGTTTTCAATGGCTTGTTCACCCTTCCCTTGCGAGGACACTGAGACTTTTTATGTTTTATGAGACTGAAGAACACATTGGACGGGATCTCCCTCCATACAAAATCCTTTCAGATCCTTGATATCCTTCGGTCAGCGGTTATGGACTGACCTCGAAGAATTTATTTGTGGATTGTGATGTGTGCTTGGGGTCATTGTCTTGCTGTTAGATCCACTTTTGGCCAAGTTTCAGCCTCCTAGCAGAGGCAACCAGGTTTTTGGCTAAAATGTCCTGGTGTTTGGCAGAGTGCAGATGACCTTATCAAGGGCCCCAGGACCAGTGGAATCAAAACAGACCCATAATATCAAAGATCCACCACTGTATTTTACAGTATATGCGGCATATGCATCCTTCTTTTGAGGCCAAACCCACCACTGGACAAAGACCTTTGTCAACTCTGAACATAGCACCAGTTCCAATCCAAGTGTCAATGCCGCTTAGCAAACTCCAGGTGTTAACCTTTGTTGGTTGTTCTCATAAAAAATGTAAAACAATCTATCAACCCTTCCAAATAGCCTATTAGCCAAATGTAGATTTGGAGACTTGATGACCCTAGATGAGAGCAAGTTCTGTAATTCTCAACAATTGTCCCTTCTTTACCTCCCAAACCATCTTCCTCACTGTGCGGACAAGATACACTTGTATCCTGACAAGGATAACCGCATAACCAGACAAGTTGACCACTGTTCCAGTGGGTTTAGACGTGTTGTTGCCCTGATAGTGGTAAGTAGTATATTCGTTATTTTCAGTTTTATTTTTGTACCCATCGCTTGTTTGATGAAAGTCAACAACTATCTGCCTCTCTTAATTTGTGAGTTCTTTGCTTTTCCCAATGGTGATGGATGACAAAAGGATGCGATTTACCAAATGTTTATACCCCAGTGGAACAGGAAGCAGGCCCAAATACAGTTCCTTAAGATGAGATTCATTTTCAAACGTAGAATGTTAATGCAGATTGAATTTTGTTTGATTTAATTTACAAAAATCTTTAAAAAGGTGCCAATAATTTAGAAATCTATATGTTTTTTTCATATATTTTTAAAAACTTGTTAAACAAAGTCTCTTTATCTGAGCAATTGTATTAGTATAAAATAATATAACTTATTATTATCTGTGCTATTTCTTTTAGAGTCTTTTTTGGTCACCTTTAAGGTGACTGTACATCTCATTCAACTTGTTTATTACCACATTCAAAGAGTTTATTGCTATATTTCCTTCAATCCCTTTTTTGTATAGAAGACTAACATTTTCCATTGACAAGTTCCACAACACCCTCTCCAATCACACCAGACAACACATCACACAAGGTCAAAGAATAGGGTTTAAAAGGACAACAGTGTTCCATTAAAACCATTATACTTTCAAATATGCCAATTACTGAAGAATACCTGAATGTGTGGGTCTGAAGAGGCTCACCTCCTTGCATTAAAAATAGAATGCATAATGTGTTTGTAAATGCCTTTGTAGTTCTATTACCAGGCTGGCTACCTTTCACACCTCTCTCCTGGCTACCTTTCACACCTCTCTCTTGGCTACATACAGTATTATGCCAGAACATTTCTTCTTCATGCAAATCATCTCACAAGGTTCTTTCAATTAAGTCACTGGTATAGTATAGTAGTGTAGGTGTATAGATAGCACATTATGTTTACACATAAAGTTAGCCGTTCTATTTGAAATTATGAGGCTTGGGACAAAAAAACAACTGAATTAAGTAAAAGGCAAAGTACACTGTGTGAACCCTATTTGGAGCCAGTGTGCCTCACTCTATACAGAGTTTGTTTGACGATGCAATATCCTACATTGAGCTCCCTGCTCATTGAAAGGGAAATTTAAAAAACGAGTGGGGATGTTGGTGACTGAAAGCATCTGGGTTTCTATCAATGTCTTCTCAAGTGAGGACTTCTGACAAAGAGCATGACACTCTCTCTATAGTTCAGCCTGTCCTCTCTGATATTTTAAAGCTCCCTTTCCAGAAGAATGCATCTCATTTCACTTTGAGTATCGTTGGCTCCACAACAGCCAATAAAAACATTAATACCTACAACGAGAGCCAGCCTACTCGGTAACAGGCTAGCCGCCCCCTGGCACTCAATGGAGCGAGCGTGAAATTGAAAATGGAGATGCACTTTAATTGAGCCGATTAGTGGAAGAGGGGGAAAACAGATGGAGGGAACAAGAGAGCGTTAACTAGACGAGTGAACGGCAGGTCGTTTGTTGTCATTAGTTCTCCTGGAACATTATTTATGTAGTTTGGTAGCTGAGTGTGTCTTTGTGGTGTTTCTGACGGCGAGATGTTAATGACACACTTAAGTGTCCCTCGGTTGACGTGGTTAAGGGCAGAGTGAAGAGAGCAGGGCCACACCTGGGGGCTGGCTGGAGGGGAGGGCTAGTTTGTGTGGCCCCTGTCAGAAGGCTTTATCAGATTAATCTGGGAGATTTGTCCCCTAATATGGAAGACGAGAAGAAGGACTGGTCGCCCACAAGGGCATGCATTACCCTCGTCATCAACAAAGGAAGCTAGACACTATCTTGGCTGCTCCTCATGTGTAGAAACACATACAGTCAGGTCCCAATTTATTGGCACTCTTGATAAAGAGAGAAGGGAAAAAAAGATTGTATAAAATAAATAATGCAAATACTAAAAAGATTGTGGTCAAAATGATTGGCAACCATGTTTCAAATACCTTGCAATACATCACCTTGGGAGGGTAACAATACTAAGCCTTTTCCTCAAATGTTTTATGAGATGGGAGAACACATTGGGAGGGATCTTAAATTATTCCTCCATACAGAATCTTTCCAGATCCTTGATATCCTTCATCTGCATTTATGAACTGCCCCCTTCAATTCAAACCACAGGTTTTTAATGGGGGTCAAGTCCGGAGAATGAGATGGCATTGCAAAAAAATATTTTGTGGCCAATTAACCGTTTCTTTGTGGATTTTGATGTGCGTGCTTGGGGTTATTGTCTTGCCGGTATTGTCTTGTGGCCACGTTACAGCCTCCTGGCAGAGGTAACCAGGTAACCAGGTTTTGGCTTAAATGTCCTGGTACTGGGTAAAGTTCATGATGCCGTTGACCTTAACAAGGGCCTCAGGACCAGTGAAAGCAAAATAATCCCATAACAGCAAAGCTCCACCACCATATTTTACAGTAGGTATGAGGTTCTTTTCTACTTAAGCATCCTTATTTCAATGCCAAACCACAACTAGTGTAAAAAAGGCTCAGTGCGTTATGTAAAAAAGGCTCAGTGCTGTTATACTCACAAGATGAGGTATTGAAAATAGGGTTGCTGCGGTCTAAGGCACTGCATCACAGTGTTGCGGCGTGACTACAGCTTGGGGTTCGATCCCAGGCTGTGTCACAACTGGCCGTGACCGAGAGTCCCATAGGGCGGCACACAATTGACCCAGAGTCGTCCGGGGTAGGGGAGGGTTTGGCCGGGGGGGCTCATCGTGCTCTAGCAACTCCTAGTGGCGGGCCGAGCTCCTGCAAGCTGACCACCAGGTCGTCAGTTGAACGGTGTTTCCTCCGACACTTTGGTGCGACTGACTTCCGGGTTAAGCGAGTGGGTGTTATGAAGCGCGGCTTGGCAGGTCATGTTTCAGAGGACGCATGTTTTGACCTTCGCTTCTCCCGAGCCCGTTGGCGAGTTGCAGCGATGAGACAAGATCGTAATTGGATATCACGAAATTGTGTAGAAAAAGGGGGTAAAATAATAAAAAATTATAGGGTTGCCAATCATTTTGACCCTTATCTTTTTGAGAAACAAGAAATACTTGTTAAACAAAATGTCTTTATCTGAGCAATTGTACTAGTATAAAATAATATAATTTTCACATTTTTGGAGCATACAATATAGCTCAGCATTTATTTGATAGTCTTTTTTGCTCATCTTTATCAAGGGTGTCAATAATTATGGCTCCGACTCTATATGCATGCATGCAAACACACATACACAAGTAAACCATACACACACATGCAAACACACTTAGAAACAGCTGACCAATACAAGCTGATGGCACCCAAAAGCAGCAAGAGCTATACTCATGCAATGCAATTACCCCCACACATAAACAGACAGATGTGTGCACATTAACACATCTATGGAGAGATCATCACATTTCCCAGCACACACAACCACAGGCGGTGAGCGTGTGTGTGGTGACATGGTTAGACCCTGACGTTGTCTCTCCTCCTAGTGCATGACTGTGTGTGTGTGGGGTCCATTAGAGCTGTGCCTGCCTCCTCCGTCTCCCATCCAACCCCCTCCCCATCTCCCCAGCCCCAAATGAACACTGCTTTACTCCAATCTCAGTTTCCACGTCAAGTTTACAAACCCAATCTTAGAGGGTAGCAATGAGGAGGGCTGTGCTTCCGTGTGTGTCGGATGGATGAATCGTTTTTTGTTGTTGTTGTTGCATGCATTGTCAGATAGGTACGTATGTGTATGTATGTGTGCCTTAGATGTGTGTAATTGTGTATGTACCGTTATGTGTCTGCATTTCATCTTATGTGCTGAACACTGAAGGTACTCTGTGACACACTGCAACCGCAGGATATTTAGAGGAAGTAAGGGGGCCACACACAGGGCACCTCTCAGCATATTTCAATGGTAGACAGGTCAACAAAAACCCTGGGGGGGGGGGGGGGGTTAGCTTGGGCCCTGGAAGTAGTCACAATGGGGTACTCTCACTGTGAAACAAGAGTCCTCTCGCACTCATCACATCATGCGGCCTCCCCACAACAATAAGAGGGTGCAAATGAGATAGGGAGAGGAAAAAGGAGGGCAAATGTGTGAGGGAGAAATGGGAAGGGAGGTCCATACAGGTTAAGAGGGGTCCAGAGAAGAGGGGGGAGTTTGTGAAAAGAAAAGAGGGGGGTTTAGGAGGTCTAAGTGAAAATAAAATGGTTGAGAGAGGGAGATATAAAGTAGAGTGGAAGCACTGGTCAGGAAAGGGGAAGACAGAGAGCTGAAGTAGAGAGAGAAAGGTGGGGGAAGTGTGTATAACATGAGAGGAATGTAAGGAAAGGGAAACAGTGGGACAGAAATAGCAGCTGGTGAGATGGAGAGTGTGTGTCACTGTATCTATGAGTGAAAAGGAAAGAGAGTTTGATTTTGTGCATGTGTGTGTCTTAGTGAGAGGGAGGGAGTGTGTTTGTGTGTCCACTACTGCACATTTAAGGTTTGATGGAATCCCACACACACCTGACAACGATTCACCTCAGAATAGGACAAATAAAGTGGGTGAAATGTCTCCTTTTCATGCTGTTTTTCATTCAACACCTACGTATACTGTACTGGCATCACAATACAGCAGATATATTGTCCACTGGTTCCAATTTCTGTTGTGTTTAACAAAATTCATTGAACTATTTTAACATAGCGTTGTAAAAATGATAGTTACTCACTCATTCTATGTTCTTAGTATGACGAAAACGCCTAAAAAAAGTAAAAACGTCCCAAAACTTCACAGATCTTCATTGTAAAGGGTTTAAACATGGTTTCCCATGCCTGTTCAATGAACAAGAAACAATTAATGAACATGCACCTGTGGAACGGTCGTTAAAACATTAACAGCTTACAGACGGTAGGCAATTAAGGTCACAGATATGAAAACCTAGGACACTAAAAAGGCCTTACTACTGACTCTGAAAAACACCAAAAGAAAGATGCCCAGGGTCTCTGCTCATCTGCGTGAAAGTGCCTTAGACATGCTGCAAGGAGGCATGACGACTGCAGATGTGGCCAGGGCAATAAATTGCCATGTCCGTACTGTGAGACGCCTAAGACAGCACTACAGGGAGACAGGACAGACAGCTGATCGTCCTCGCAGTGGCAGACCTCGTGTAACAACACCGGCACAGGATCGGTACATCCATACATCACACTTAATGGACAGGTACAGGATGGCAACAACAACTGCCCGAATTACACCAGGAACGCACAATCCCTCCATCAGTGCTCAGACTGTCCACAATAGGCTGAGAGAGGCTGGACTGAGGGCTTGTAGGCCTGTTGTAAGGCAGGTCCTCAGCAGACATCACCGGCAACAACGTTGCCTATGGGCACAAATCTACCGTCGCTGGACCAAAACAGGACTGGCAAAAAGTGCTCTTCACTGACGAGGCGTGGTTTTGTCTCACCAGGGGTGATGGTCGGATTCGCGTTTATCGTCGAAGGAATGAGCGTTACACCAAGGCCTGTACTCTGGAGCGGGATTGATTTGGAGATGGAGGGTCCGTCATGGTCTGGGGCGGTGTGCCACAGCATCATCCGACTGAGCTTGTTGTCATTGCAGGCAATCTCAACGCTGTGCGTTATAGGGAAGACATCCTCCTCCCTCATGTGGTACCCTTCCTGCAGGCTCATCCTGACATGACCCTCCAGCATGACAATGCCACCAGCCATACTGCTCGTTCTGTGAGTGATTTCCTGCAAGACAGGAATGTCAGTGTTCTGCCATGGCCAGCGAAGAGGAGCCCGGATCTCAATCACATTGAGCACCTCTAGCACCTGTTGGATCGGAGGGTGAGGGCTAGGGCCATTCGCCCCAGAAATGCCCGGGAACTTGCAGGTGGCTTGGTTGAAGAGTGGGGTAACATCTCACAGCAAGAACTGGCAAATCTGGTGCAGTCCATGAGGAGGAGATGCACTGCAGTACTTAATGCAGCTGGTGGCCACACCAGATACTGACTGTTACATTTGATTTTGACCCCCCCTTTGTTCAGGGACACATTATTCAATTTCTGTTAGTCATGTCTGTGGAATTTGTTCAGTTTATGTCTCAGTTGTTGAATCTTGTTATGTTCATACAAATATTTACACATGTTAAGTTTGCTGAAAATAAACGCAGTTGACAGTGAGAGGATGTTTCTTTGTTGTTGCTGTGTTTATGAAGCAATACAGACTTAACATACTCCTTGCTATGTCTACAATAATATAAATATGTTTGTTGTTTAGCAAAAGGTTGTTTAGGTATTGGATATTGGATTAGGTTGTTGACAACATGTAAACTATATTTAATCTCCAAATGTTTATTGAAAACATAAATACATTTGCACAATGAGCACTTTTCCTCACTCAAATACATTGTTACAATTGTTGCTTAGATAGCTAGCGAATTTTTTGCCATATCAGCATTGACATGAAATTACTCAAAACACCTCAAAACAAGACATGGCATCAAGAAGAAGATAAAACTAGCTGAAACGAGCCACCTACGATTCCCCACATGGCAGCTTCTTGTGATTGTTGCTCTCTGACCGGTTCACATTCATAACAAAGCACGGCTTCCGGCCCCATCGATGCTTGCGCATCATTTTCGTGACGTTGCCATCCAACCCGTCTACAAGGTGCACGTCACGGTCAATGCACTTACGTCAAACAGCTTCTCGATGTACATCTCCTCGTTGACGCGGTCTCGCAGGATGTCCTGGTTCTGCCGCACAAACGTTATGTAGGTATCAGCCAGGTCCATCCCTGGCTTCTGAGAGCAGATAGAGAGAGGAGACAGGGAGAAGAAGAGGAGGAGAGATGAAGAAAACACACAAAAAACTATTTGTAAACTGGTGTGTTGGGACTTTAACACCTAAACAGAGAATGGCCATATTCATTGCCTTAAAGTGGACATCAGCAGTGGAAACAATAACAAAGCAAACCCCCCCCCCCCCCCCCCCCCCCCCCCCCCCCCCCCCCCCACCTGTTTCGCTAAATAGCTAAGGGGCTGGAAAAATGTAACCATTCTCAAATTATGATGAAAGGGATAACCATCCATGATATCAAAATGATAGTTTTAACCATGTTTTGAGGCTATACAGTCATGGCCAAAAGTTTTGAAAATGACACAAATATAAATTTTCACAAAGTCTGCTGCCTCAGTTTGTATGATGGCAATTTGCATATACTCCAGAATGTTATGAAGAGTGATCAGATGAATTGCAAAGTCCCTCTTTGCCATGCAAATGAACTGAATCCCCCAAAAACATTTCCACTGCATTTCAGCCCTGCCACAAAAGGACCAGCTGACAGCATGTCAGTGATTCTCTCATTAACACAGGTGTGGGTGTTGACGAGGACAAGGCTGGAGATCACTCTGTCATGCTGATTGAGTTCGAATAACAGACTGGAAGCTTCAAAAGGAGGGTGGTGCTTGGAATCATTGTTCTTCCTCTGTCAAACATGGTTACCTGCAAGGAAACACATGCCATCATCATTGCTTTGCACAAAAAGGGCTTCACAGGCAAGGATATTGCTGCCAGTAAGATTGCACCTAAATCAACCATTTATCGGATCATCAAGAACTTCAAGGAGAGCGGTTCAATTGTTGTGAAGAAGGCTTCAGGGCGCCCAAGAAAGTCCAGCAAGCGCCAGGACCGTCTCCTAAAGTTGATTCAGCTGCGGGATCAGGGCCCCACCAGTACAGAGCTTGCTCAGGAATGGCGAGTGTGAGTGCATCTGCACGCACAGTGAGGCGAAGACTTTTGGAGGATGGCCTGGTGGCAAGAAGGGCAGCAAAGAAGCCACTTCTCTCCAGGAAAAACATCAGGGACAGACTGATATTCTGCAAAAGGTACAGGGATTGGACTGCTGAGGACTGGGGTAAAGTCATTTTCTCTGATGAATCCCCTTTCCGATTGTTTGGGGCTTCCAGTAAAAAAGCTTGTGCAGAGAAGACAAGGTGAGCACTACCATCAAGTCCTGTGTCATGCCAACAGTAAAGCATCCTGAGAGCATTCATGTGTGGGGTTGCTTCTCAGCCAAGGGAGTGGGCTCACTCACAATTCTGCCTAAGAACACAGCCATGAATAAAGAATGGTACCAACACATCCTCCAAAAGCAACTTCTTCCAACCATCCAGGAACAGTTTGGTGACGAACAATGCCTTTTCCAGCATAATGGAGCACCTTGCCATAAGGCAAAAGTGATAACTAAGTGGCTCGGGGAACAAAACATTGATATTTTGGGTCCATGGCCAGGAAATTCCCCAGAGCTTAATCCCATTGAGAACTTGTGGTCAATCCTAAAGAGACGGGTGGACAAACAAAAACACACAAATTCTGACAAACTCCAAGCATTGATTATGCAAGAATGGGATGCCCAGAAGTTAATTGACAGAATGCCAGGACGGATTGCAGAGGTCTTGAAAAAGAAGGCTCAACACTGCAAATATTGACTCTTTGCATCAACTTCATGTAATTGTCAATAAAAGCCTTTGACACTTATGAAATGCTTGTAATTATACTTCAGTATTCCATCGTAACATCTGACAAAAATACCTAAAGGCACTGAAGCAGCAAACTTTGTGGAAATTCATATTTGTGTCATTCTCATAACTTTTGGCCACGACTGTACAGTGTTTGTTGACATTTACTTCGTTTACAAACATTGGAGTAAAACAAGCTTATATTTTGGGTTCTGATGGGGTACAGCAGTTGAACTAAGCTCATGATGCATTTATACGTTATACTCTTCATATCATTAGTAAGGTCAAAAATTGATGTAGCTTATCCCTTTAAAAAGTCATATTTCCGTTGAAACTCAGTGTCCATGTTTTCCAACTGCCGCAAATCCCCTTCTCTTCAAGAGATGTGTAAGAGGTACGACTCTGCACACTTGCTGTCAGAATAACAAGCGGTGGAGCTGTTACCAACTAAACATTTAGTGAATGTCAAAGCAATCGTGGCGCCAGAGGAGAGAGGCCAGAGGCAGAAAAAAGGGTTAACCCTCTTCCATTCACACTCTCTATGTCAGTTGGAGATTCACACTGTAATGCTATTGTAATTGCTTTGACATCTTTCACACCCGCTTCTCAGGGCCTTAGATGGCCCCCCGGGGCCCCCTGTCCTACTACAGTGCTGAACACGACACGCCAACTCCCCTGTGGAAAAGGAGCTTCTGTATGTGCAAAAAAAAAAAAAAAAACAGAGCACAGAAAACCCCTTTGACTGATGTTCTTCCACGGAGATGGAAGAGAAGACTGTGATTACCAACTGTAATTGTGGCAACCGAAGCGGAAGGTGGGTAACTGACCCAGTGGGGTAACTAGCCTCTGTGTGTGTGGCATTACCTTCGGTTGAGGTAGTTATTAGAGCTGGGAGCAAGTCAACAGGGGCCAACTGTACCCAGTCAGCTTTCCAGTGACAGAGGTGATTCTGACGTGACAGGGATGACCCTGATGTGTCAGAGGTGGTCTTGACCCTGACTCACTGTCATGTGACTACTCTAAAAAATAACAGCTTTCACACTTGGCGTAGTCACCCACTGTCTAGGTCACAGACAGGATTTGTTTGAACTTTGTAAGATGTAATTGTAATTCAATTCATGACCCTACACTGATAAACGATAAGTAGAGTAAAATAATCACATATTATTTAAACTTTTAGCAGACACTCTTATCCAGAGTGACTTACAGTAGTGAGTACATACAGTTTACATACTTTTTCCAATTGGTCCCCAGTGGGTATTGAACACACAACTCTGGCGTTGCAAGCTCCATGCTCTAGCAACTGGGCCACATGATGTATGTGACTCAACATCGATAAAAACTTCAATCAAACCCTGTACAAATACAACTACATTCAACCCAGCAAAGCATCATACTATCCTGTATATTTCAAAGAAAGATGTTGTTCATTCATTGTCACATAACTGGGGTCTATTGTTTTTGGTTTAAATAGTTTTTATTTCCTGAAAAATAAATGCTCCCTTAAAAAGGATTGAACCGACCACAAATGTGTTTGCCGCTACCATCATTTATGTGATTTTGCCGCTTAGTTGGATAAAGAAGACGCTGGAGGGGAAAACCTGAAGCACACAATAGTAGATGGTGCTGAGAACTCACCTCTGCTCATGCATCCAAATAGATATTTGTTGCTTGACTGAATGGCGTATTTTCAGTTGCCTAGCAGCAAAACAGCCATCCTAAATGTGTTAAAAATAAATACTGATTGACTCTCAAATCCATAAACTCATATTCCCCTCAAAATATCCCTACATTTCCTCTATAAAACACATTTCACTGAAATAAAACAATGAGACAATGAGTAGAGCTTCTTTATAGATCACATTTTCCTTTGTGATCCATGCTGTTCCTACATTAATAAAATAGGGCATCCAATACAGTGTAGAAATATGTTTCTCACAAAGAAATGTATTTCATACTGTAAAAATGATGTACCACAAAGTGACATGAATGTATTTAATCAAAGGTTACATTCAGTTCACAGTAATTCATATGGACCTTTGATGAGCTGTACTTCAGTGTCACAGGGGTTAAAGTACAATAAGGGTGAGGAGGGTGAGATGCGAGGTCAAGGGGGGGTTGGGTATGATGATGATTGACAGGGCTGTCAAAAAACTGTAATCCAGTGGGTGGAGATGTTAAATCCGCCACTTCCTGCGCTGCAGTGAGTGACAGTATGAATTGGACAGGTGTGGGGCTGTGTGTGTGTGTGTGTGTGTGTGTGTGTATCAGGATTATTGGGAGTATCACTGTCCCCCCACTGCCCCACCTCACACCCCTAAGGCAGGGACCTCTCTATTCCTCTCTTTCTATCCCCCTTTCCATCTCTTTCAGTAGCTCTCTCCTTCTCTCCCTCTGTGACAAGGTGACAAAGCAGTGTGACAGGGAAGCATGGTAGAGATACAGACAGAGGCCAGGTTCCAACACTGCTACAGTCCAGATTGGGGCCTCGCACAAAATACACACCGGTCGCCCTCTGTCAAGCTCTGCCCTCTTTCAAAGAACAAACTTTAGTTCTGTACTTGACTTGTAGCCAAACACGCTAGACACATACCCGCACACACACACATACCCGCACACACACATACTCGCACACATACTCACACACACACACCCACACACACACACACACACACACACACACACACACACACACACACACACACACACACACACACACACACACACACACACACACACACACACACACACACACACACACACACACACACACACACACACACACACACACACAGGCTGTTCCAGACCATCAACAATCCAGTGTGAAATGGAATCATGTCAAAGGGAAGGATTAAGAGAAAAGTGTGTGTGGTGGAGATAGACAGAGGGTGTGGGAGTGCAGAAGAGGGTGAAGGAGGAGAGGAAATGTGGAGCCAGGCCAAGTGGTGGCTGAATGAGAGGTGTACAGTTAGGGTGAGGCAGCCCGGTTAACCTGATGGGGATAAGCGCTGGGAGCTGTGGAGACAAAAGAGAGAGAGAGGGGACAAAAATGTGTTGCTGTTAATTATACACTGCCAGTTCGGTTTCCTACCCTGGATCGGTTTCCCCCAGGTGCAGTTGGGTGTGTGTGTGTGTGTGTGTGTGCGCGAGCGTGTGCATGTGCGTGAACCAGTAGGGTGCACTGCCAACACGGGGCCCTTGAACAGCAGTCTTCACAAAAAAGGAAGGGAGGGACCGAAAAGAGTTTCCTGCTAAAGGCCCCAGCGACACAACCCTCCTCTTCTCTTTAGCCCACCTGTAACCAGGGGCGTAGCAGCTTTCGGTTCCCTCCACACAAAAGCACAAGGTGGAGGTCACATTCTAATTTCAGGTGAAGGGAGGAGGAGGAGAGGAGATTTGACAGGCTCAGAGCTTTGGGAAAAAGTGCCAATAGGACACGTGGGATTTGCTGAGTCAAGGACAGGCGGGAGGGGGAGGACTGAAGAGAACCACACAAAGGTTTGGCAAAAGGCTTTTGCGAGGCTCTGGCTTGGCTGTCTTTATCAAACGTTTACAGGCTACTCATGGATTCTGAAAAGAGTGTGCTTGGTTATCATAGAGTGAAACCACCTCTTGATTTGGGTTAAGAGTAAGATTTGTGGACAGAAACAGAACTAAACCCAGCCCACGATTGTGAATGGACTGAATCTTGAACAGGGCAAAGCTTTTGATAGCTTAAGACCAACAGTATGTCACAATTAACCTTCTACTGCAGCAGGCTAAATCAGGGTCACACAGAGTGTTTTTCTTGGTAGTCTTAAATAAATCTACTTTGAAACAAAAGTATACACCTCACACACATAGTTAACACCAGCTGCCGCTGGTGGAATGTTATTCATATTTTTCATAATTTTGTAATTAATAAACATTATTTAAAAACTCTGACGGAAATCCGGGGTTTCTATGTCAAACGATTTTGTTATATTTCAGTCTTCTGTTATCTTTTTTTTTAAGCCATAGCAGGACGGGCTCATTGTAATGGCTGGAATGGAATTAATGCAACGGTATCAAACACAGCAAACATATGGAAACTACATGTTTGACTCTGTTCCATTTATTCTATTCCATCCATTAATGAGCCTGTCCTCCTATAGCTCCTCCCACCAGCCTCACCTGCATTCCACCCATGAGGCCACTAGGTCATTTGACTGCAGGAAAGGGCTACGTGTCTAAACTGACCAAGTAATGACACCCTGGCCCAAATTTGAACAACCTACCTCAACATTCTACTTTAGCTTTACAATCCCTGACCACTGGAGAGTAATGTGCATGTCCTTCAGTATGTGTTGTTGCGTCTCTCTTTTGGTAATTGGAGGCCTTCCTCATCGCTGTTTGTCATATTTCTGTCTGCTGATATAGAGCTCCTGCTCCCTGCCATGGCGCTGTCACTCATTAGTGTTGCTGTGGCGAGTGGTGACCGCCCATGACCGACACCTTGGCGAATCGCTCCAAAAAGTTTTCATTCGACAATTGTGGCAATAATTAGCCCCGCACGCCGCCTCAACCTTGAACGCTCTGACACACAACGGTGGTACGAGGTGAAACGTTAAAAATTATGACAAATCTTGAACAATATGATCCCCCTCAATGCCAGCTTTCGTTCCGAGCGATGTTTCTTTTAGACAGAAATAAATTGTGCAAACAGGTTCATATGAGAAAGTAAGACATCTTTAGAAATGAAGGAGACATGATACTCACAGGCACATCCACATACTTGGCAGCCGCTTTCACCTTCGAGGCAAAGGAAAGACACAAAAATGTTCAACTGAGCAGATTTGGTTGCAACAAATAAAGCGTTGCTTTTGTTAGCACTGAATGCACTGAAAGCGCTGCTACTTACCGTGAAAGAGAAGATCGAAGAAAATAACGTCCCTTCGTCATATCTGGAGAGCTTGGAGAGAACGGCGTCTAGAGGTCCAGCAAACTCCAGGGGAGAAGACAATCAGACATGTTAGTTTGCCATTTGTAAAGGAATATGGGGTATGAGTGCACAGCCTGAATGACTTTCTCCTGTTCAAATGATCTATGTGTTCCTGTCATCGTTTAATTAGAACATATTCTATCATATTTTGCATAGAATACGAAAATAAAAATCAGGTGTAATAAAACTGGGTAAGGTTAGGATCAAGTTGCTGTAGTGATAATGTGATTCTTAGCAAAACGGACATTTGATTTGAGGTGGGCTGACATATACTGCATCTATAGGGAGGATGTTGTCATTGAGCCTGTGGAGGATGTGCAGTAACATACTGTACCTTTGAGACCAGGGAGGAAATCATGTCTTTAAACGTGTCATCGATCAGGTCGTCGATTTTCGAATGGTGCTGTTGCTGAGAAGATTGTAAGGAAACAAACAAACAAGCATTTTAAAAATCTATGAGGGAGATAAGGTGAAAATGATTCCTTCATCCTGTCACGCACGCACAAACACACAAGGCACGCATGGACGACCACACTCTCTCCCCTTCTCTCTACCCCGCCTCCCCACCCCAAACATTCAGCAGAGAAAATCTTCCCATGTAGTGCCGCTGAGTTAAGCAGCTAATAGGGCCATTATGTGGCTGAATGGCATTCCCGCTCTCGTTGGAAGGCAAAGGAATTCGAAGGATACTTTTTGTGCTTCCCCACAATTAGAGCAGCCTTGTGTTTCTCTAAAGCACCGGTCCAGCTGCGGGGACCAAAGACTCTCACTAGATTCAATTAATCCGCCATTTCATGTCTCATAACCCCCATATTCATGGCTTTTTTCCCCTCCCCAAAAAAACCAAAAAAACCAATGGCGCAGCCAGAAAGAGGTATTGATAGAAAAGAGTAAGAAAGAGAGAGATGGAGGGAGACGGTGGAGAGAAGAGGGAGGGAGAACCTCCATTTGCAGCGTTGAATGGCTGGCTGCCTTCGACGCTCGCACAGCAGCCAGAGAGTTCATCTCTTAGCGACAATGCCCTTTCACGGTGCGTCTAAAGAACACCCAAATTAAAAATTTCAATCAACAAAGCCCGCAGATCAGTGACAAATTGAGGGTGCATGGAGGTCACTATCGGCAGCCCTAATTTTCTTTTCACCTTTTTCTCCATCCCACGAAATGGCAGCTTCTTTCATAAACTGAATTTCAAGCGAATCTTAAGGACTTTTTTACCTCAATTAACATTGCCGTGTTTTCTTTCTGTTTTACAGAGGGGGCCTAATTTTGAGGTCCTTCTTCACATTAGAGAATATTAAATTGTGAGGTTTTTGTCATGTGTGCATCACACCCAAAAGAACAATAATTTATTTTAAAAACATTTAACTGGTAGCAAACCACTAAGAGTCACTTCCGCCAGTTCTTTTTCTTCCAAGGCCCGACTGACATTTTCAAATGCAAGTGCCTCATTCCAATGACAATAACAACAGCAACAACAACATAGTCAGCAACTGATCATTCCTTAAACATAACAATCCTGGGGATAAATTGGTAAAAAGCAACACAGTCCTAATTCGCAGAGATGCTTTTGATGAAGATATTCGATCATACGCTGGGGAATGATTAAGTGGAAAATCACAAAAGGAGGACATTTTTGGTCTCGTAAAAGTTTATGACGACTCCTCCATTCAGTGGTTTGAATAGGAAGTATGATGAAGCAGGCAATGGCAGACACCATTCAATGCACAAGCATCTGAAATGCCAGGATCTCTTTTGTGTCGATCGAAAGCGAGCACTCTGGCACAGACTGCTATACCCAAAGACATTCTCTGGTGAATGTTCGACAGAATGTTAGGATGTAGTTCACATTGAGGTCCCTTTGAGACAAGTCAGAAGTTAGACAAATTGCTTAATGCATTTACAAGGATCAGAGGGAACTTAAATGTGTGTGTGTGGGGTGGGGGGGTGGGGGGGGGTTCTACAAAGCTACATAATTTAGCTATTTGATTATGGATTTTAGGTTTAGTTCTAAAAACATATAAACATATAAAAAACATATACAAATATTATTTGATGAAACATTGAATTTGTCCTTCCTGCTTTTAGCCCATAGAAACGCATTGAATAACAGATTCATACATGGGAAAACAGAGAGTCAAAAATAAATCAAAAGGAAGTTTGTTTTAAAGTGTTTGTCCTAAATCTGAGAGATGTAAGATTTTATGAGATTTTTTTCAGGAATTTTAATTAATTGATTCTTTACCCATATTTAACCACTTTTTTTTGCACAAAACTACTTCCATATAAACTGTACTTCCATAATTTATGAAAACTGGTCCCGGGTCCTGGTCTTCAGACAAGTCTGACATGTACATGTTCTTGAGTGTCTCACCTTTCCATAGAGGGTCATGTTAGTGTGTAGCCCAAACTGTTCGGACGCTACAGACGTTTTTGTAAGAAGAACGATTTTTAGCTTGGCTTGGGATAGCTTGGGATTTTCGTATTATGCTAATTAGATTTGCATTAATTTCCATTCACTAAGCCTAAAGCATCTAGTTTTCGCAGATTTTTTTTGTTTGTTGTTGTTGATGAAAACATTGACTCTAGAGCAACTTTCATGAATAAATACAGTTCAAGTCGGAAGTTTACATACACCTTAGCAAAAAACATTAAAACTCAGTTTTTCACAATCCCTGACATTTAATCCTAGTAAAAATTCCCTGTCTTAGGTCAGTTAGGATCACCACTTTATTTTAAGAATGTGAAATGTCAGAATAATAGTAGAGAAAATGATTTATTTCAGCTTTTATTTCTTACATCACATTCCCAGTGGGTCAGAAGTTTACATACACTCAATTAGTATTTGGTAGCATTGCCTGTAAATGGTTTAACTTGGGTCAAATGTTTCGGGTAGCCTTCCACAAGCTTCCCACAATAAGTTGGGTGAATTTTGGCCCATTCCTCCTGACAGAGCTGGTGTAACTGAGTCAGGTTTGTAGGTCACCTTGCTCGCACACGCTTTTTCAGTTCTGCCCACAAATTTTCTATCGGATCGAGGTCAGGTCTTTGTGATGGCCACTTCAATACCTTGACTTTGTTGTCCTGAAGCTATTTTGCCACAACTTTGGAAGTATGCTCGGGGTCATTGTCCATTTGGAAGACCCATTTGCGACCAAGCTTTAACTGATGTCTTGAGATTTTGCTTCGATATATCCACATAATTTTCCACCCTCATGATGCCATCTATTTTGTGAAGTGCACCAGTCCCTCCTGCAGCAAAACAGCCCAACAACATAATGCTGCCACCCCCGTGCTTCACAATTTGGATGGTGTTCTTCAGCTTGCAAGCTTCCCTTTTTTCCTCCAAACATAATGGTGGTCATTATGGCCAAACAGTTCTGATCTTGTTTCATCAGACCAGAGGACAAAAAGTACGATCTTTGTCCCCATGTGCAGTTGCAAACTGCAGTCTGGCTTTTTAATGGCGGTTTTGGAGCAGTGGCTTCTTCTTTGCTGAGCGGCCCTTCAGGTTATGTTGATATAGGACTTGTTTTACAGTGGATATAGATACTTTTGTACCCGTTTCCTCCAGCAGCTTCACAAGGTCCTTTGCTGTGGTTCTGGGATTGATTTGCAATTTTTTCACGAAAGTGCGTTCATCTCTAGGAGACAAAACACATCTTCTTCCTGAGCGGTATGACAGCTGCGTGGTCCCATGGTGTTTATACTTGCGTATTATTGTTTGTAAAGATGAGCATGGTACCTTCAGGCATTTGGAAATTGCTCCCAAGGATGCACCAGACATTTTCTGAGGTCTTGGCTGATTTCTTTTGATTTTTCCCATGATGTCAAGCAAAGAGGCACTGAGTTTGAAGGTAGGCCTTGAAATACATCCACAGGTGCACCTCCAATTGACTCGAATGATGTCAATTAGCCTATCAGAGGCTTCTAAAGCATGACATCATTTTCTGGAATTTTCCAAGCTCTTTAAAGGCACAGTCAACTTAGAGTATGTAAACTTCTGACCAACTGGAATTGTGATACAGTGAATTATAAGTGAAATAATCTGTCTGTAAACAATTGTTGGAAAAAGTACTTGTGTCATGCACAAAGTAGATGTCCTAACCGACTTGCCAAAACTATAGTTTGTTAACAAGAAATTTGTGGAGTGGTTGAAAAACGAGTTTTAATGACTCCAATCTAAGTGTATGTAAACTTCCAACTTCAACTGTATATAACGACTTGGGGCTAACTATTGTAAGTTCAGAGTCACTCGCCCCAACAGTCCGTGTGTGCTGGAGGCAAGGGAAAGGTCGGGAGAGAGAGGGAGTGTGGTGAGGGAACCTGCACCAGACAGAGGGAGACGGGCCAGGGCAGACGGTGAACAGATCGCCAAGTGGAATCCAAGAAGCCTGTGCAGCAGGCAACGGGAGTAGGTGTCACACCCACTCGGGAGAAGCTTTGATTTCTGAAGGCAGATTTCTTATACAAAATGTCTCTGGATGGTCTTTGAACAGGGCTTCAAAGGGGGCTTCAAAGACCCCTGCCACTTGTTGGGCCCATAGACCCCTGCCACTTGTTGGGCCCAAAGGCCTCACCACCTCTCACTTCACACCTCAGTGTTAATTGAAGTTGTATCTGGTCTGTCCTAGCAAGCCTGGCAGCCTTAACTCAGCATGTAGTCCCCATAAAGGAACATATTACATTGTAATGTACTTTAATTGATTCTTTACCCATATTTAACCACTTTTTTTTGCACAAAACTACTTCCATATAAACTGTACTTCCATAATTTATTAAAACTGGTCCCGGGTCCTGGTCTTCAGACAAGTCTGACATGTACATGTTCTTGAGTGTCTCACCTTTCCATAGAGGGTCATATTAGTGTGTAGCCCAAACTGTTCGGACGCTACAGACGTTTTTGTAATCTATTTTGGATTTCAAAATAGCATCAGACCAAACACTACTCACTCAGTTCCAGGTTGGATGGTGTCCTCAGGTCTCTGCTGTTTGTTTGCTAGAGCACCCTCCGTATATATTGGAAAAAGGAATCCTAGGTAGCAGTAGGTAATTTTGGCCAAAATTAGGTTCTAAGTTTGGAGTTTTGATCTGGAGTGAAGGCTGTGCTGTGGTGGGTAGTATCCTGCATATGTCCCTGCCGAAAAATACAAGTTTATCTAACTCTATCCTTTTGTAAAAAAAAACATGTTGAAAAATGTGAGAGCTCACATGCAGCTGTGTGTGTGTGTGTCTCTCTTTCATCAAGGTGAAGTATTTAATTACACTTTGGATGGTGTATTAATACACCCAGTCACTACAAAGATACAGGCATCCTTCCAAACTCAGTTACTGGAGAGAAAGGAAACCGCAAGGGATTTCACCATGAGGCCAACAGATACTGAGTTTGTTATCTGGAAGTTTATTAGGAACCCCATTAGCTGTTACGAAAGCAGCAGCTACTCTTCCTCGAGTCCACACCAAACATGAAACAAGACATATTACAGAACATTAATAGACAAGAACAGTTCAAGGACAGAACCACATACAGTACCAGTCAAAAGTTTGGACACACCTACTTATTCCAGGTTTTTTATATTTTTTTATTTAAAACAATTTTCTAAGATGTAGAATAATAGTGAAGACATCAAAACTATGAAATAACACATATGGAATCATGTAGTAAACAAAAAAGTGTTAAACAAATATATTTGAGATTCTTCAAAGTAGCCACCCTTTTCCTTGATGACAGCTTTGCACACTCTTGGCATTATCTCAACCATTAACAGATGTGCCATCTTAAAAGTTAATTTGTGTACTTTCTTTTCTTATTATGGCGTTTGAGCCAAGATGGCCCTATTTGGTAAAAGACCAAGTCCATATTATGGCAAGAACAGCTAAAGAAAGCAAAGAGAAATGACCGTCATTACTTTAAGACATGAAGGTCAGTCCATCATTACTTTAAGACATGAAGGTCAGTCCATCGTTACTTTAAGACATGAAGGTCAGTCCATCATTACTTTAAGAAATGAAGGTCAGTCCATCATTACTTTAAGACATGAAGGTCAGTCCATCATTACTTTAAGACATGAAGGTCAGTCCATCATTACTTTAAGACATGAAGGTCAGTCCATCATTACTTTAAGACATGAAGGTCAGTCCATCATTACTTTAAGACATGAAGGTCAGTCCATCATTACTTTAAGACATGAAGGTCAGTCCATCGTTACTTTAAGACATGAAGGTCAGTCCATCATTACTTTAAGAAATGAAGGTCAGTCCATCATTACTTTAAGACATGAAGGTCAGTCCATCATTACTTTAAGACATGAAGGTCAGTCCATCATTACTTTAAGACATGAAGGTCAGTCCATCATTACTTTAAGACATGAAGGTCAGTCCATCATTACTTTAAGACATGAAGGTCAGTCCATCATTACTTTAAGACATGAAGGTCAGTCCATCATTACTTTAAGACATGAAGGTCAGTCCATCGTTACTTTAAGACATGAAGGTCAGTCCATCATTACTTTAAGACATGAAGGTCAGTCCATCATTACTTTAAGACATGAAGGTCAGTCCATCATTACTTTAAGACATGAAGGTCAGTCCATCATTACTTTAAGACATGAAGGTCAGTCCATCATTACTTTAAGAAATGAAGGTCAGTCAATTTGGAATATGTCAAGAACTTTGAACGTTTCTTCTAATGCAGTTGTAAAAACCATCAAGCGCTATGATGACATTGGCTCTCATGAGGACCCAGAGTTACCTCTGCTGCAGAGGATAAGTTCATTAGAGTTCATTAGAGTTAGCAGCCTCAGAAATTTCAGCCCAAATACATGCCTCACAAGTAACAGACACATCTTAACATCAACTGTTCGTGAATCAGGCCTTCATGGTCGAATTGCAGCAAAAAAACATGACTAAAGGACACCAATAAGTAGAAGAGACTTGCTTGGGCCAAGAAACACGAGCAATGGACATGAGCCTGGTGTAAATCTGTCCTTTGGTCTGATGAGTCCAATTTGTTTTAGTTTTGGTTCCAACCACTGTGTCTTTGTGAGATGCACAGTAGGTGAATGGATAATCTCCACATGTGTGGTTCCCACAGTGAAGCATGGAGGAGTAGGTGTGATGGTGTGGGGGTGCTTTGCTGGTGACTCTGTCAGAGATTTATTTAGAATTCAAGGCACACTTAACCAGCATGGCTACCACAGCATTCTGCAGCGATACGACATCCCATCTGGTTTGCGCTTAGTGGGACTATCATTTGTTTTTCAACAGGATAATGACCCAACACACCTCCAGGGTATGTAAGGGCTGGAGTGGTGCGTCAGATGACCTGGCTTCCACAATCCCCCGACTTCAACCCAATTGAGATGGTTTGGGATGAGTTGGACCGCAGAGTGAAGGAAAAGCAACCAACAAGTGCTCAGCATATGTGGGAACGCCTTCAAGACTGTTGGAAAGATATTCCTCACAAAGCCGGTTGAGAGAATGCCAAGAGTATGCAAACCTGTCATATAAAATATATCTTGATTTGTTTAACACTTTTTTTGGGATACTACATGATTCCATGTGTTATTTCATAGTTTTGAAGTAGAAAATAGTTCAAATAAAGAAAAAACATTGAATGAGTAGGTGTGTCCAAACTTTTGATTGGTACTGTACATTTAGAAATTGCACAGATAGCCTACATATTAATACATACACACAACAAATCTAGGTCGATTAAGAGAGAGGCATTGTGCAGTGAGGAGTGTTGCTTGATATCTGTTTTTTTTAAACCAGGTTTGCTGGTTTTCCCTTCATTCCTTAAATTATTGATCTTGGCTTCATAATACAGTTTTCTTCTTTTTGTTGAGTTGAATCACATCATTTCTCAATTTGCAGTAAGTCAGCCAGTCAGGTGCATGTTTATCAATAATTGGAAGAAGCAATTTCATAGATTCATCAAGTGCATAGTCTGAATGCTCACAAATATTAATAACAAATATTTTTCAAATCATCCACATAAGAGTCACAACAAAATCTTACGCACTACTTTAGGCCCAGCTTTGGCTTTAGCCACTATATCGCGATCTCTGCATCCAAGTTGAATTGCTGTCATAGGAGAAAACGGATAAAATAGAGGATGGATGAACAACATTTATTTTTTTTACCTTTATTGAACTAGGTCAGTTAAGAACAAATTCTTATTTTAAATGATGGCCTAGGAACAGTGGGTTAACTGCCTGTTCAGGGGAAGAACGACAGATTTGCACCTTGTCAGCTCGGGGATTTGATCTTGCAACCTTCCGGTTACTAGTCCAATGCTCTAACCACTAGGCTACTAGGTAGCCTTGCAGTTACTCCACAATACTAACCTAATTGACATCGTGAAAAGAAGGAAGCCTGTACAGAATACACATATACACAAACATGCAACAAGGCACTAAAGTAATACGGCAAAACATGTGAAAAATAAATGAACTTTTTGTCCTGAATACAAAGTGTCCAGACACAGAGATGAATTCAACTTTTAGCAGGACATTAATCTAAAACGCAAAGCCACATATACATTGGAGTTACCAAGACCTGAAAATGGTTGTCTAGCAATGATGAACAACCAATTTGACAGAGATTTAAGAATTGTTTAAAGAATAATGGGCAAATGTTGTACAATCCAGGTGTGGAAAGCCCCTAGAGACTTACCCAGAAAGGCTCACATCTATAATCGCTGCTAAAGCTGCTTCTACACAGTATTTGTATTTATTTATTTAACCTTTATTTAACTTGGTTGGCCAGTTAAGAACAAATTATTTTTCACAATGACAGCCTACCAAAAGGCCTCCTGCGGAGACAGGGGCTGGGATTAAAATAAAATAAATAAATATAGGAGAAAACACACATCACGACAACACAACATAAAGAGAGAGCTAAGACAACAACATAGCAAGACAGCAACTCAACATAACAACAACATGGTAGCAACACAACATGGTAGTAGCACAAAACATGGTACAAACATTACTGGGCACAGACAACAGCACAAAGGGAAAGAAGGTAGAGACAACAATACATCACACAAAGCAGCCACAACTGTCAGTAAGAGTGTCTGTGACCCAGGGATGCGTGTGTGCTTTGGGGACCTTTCACAGAATGTGACTGGCAGAACGGGTGTTGTATGAGGAGAATGAGGGCTGCAGTAGATATTTCAGATAGGGGGGAGTCAGGCCAAAGAGGGTTTTTATAAATAAGTACCAACCTGTGAGTCTTGTGACAGGTATACAGAGATGACCAGTTTACAGAGGAGTGTAGAGTGCAGTGATGTGTCCTATCAGGAGCATTGGTGGCAAATTGGATGGCCGAATGGTAAAGAACATCTAGCCGCTCGAGAGCACCCTTACCTTCCGATCTATTAATTATGTCTCCATAATCTAGCATGGGAAGGATGGTCATCTATAATCAGGATTAATTTGGCAGCTGGGCTGAAAGAGTAGCGATTACAATACAGGAAACCAAGTCTAGATTTCACTTTAGCCTGCAGCTTTGATATGTGCTGAGAGAAGGACAGTGTACCATCTAGTCATACTCCCAAGTACTTGTATTGACTCAGGGGTGTGAATACTTGTGTAAATGAGATATTTCTGTATTTAATTTTCAATACATTTGCAAAATGTCTAAAAACATGCTTGCACTTCATAATTATGGGCTATTGTGTGTAGATGGGTAAGAAAAAAAATCCATTTAACCCATTTTGAGGTCAGGCTGTAACAACAAAATGTTGAAAAAGTCAAGGGGTATGAATACTTTCTGAAGGCATGACACACTGTCGTACACGTAGATCCAGAGCATCCCAAACATGGTCAATGGGTGACATGCAGGTCATGGAAGAACTGGGACATTTTCAGCTTCCAGGAATTGTGTACAGATTCAGGCTAAAACATGAGGTGATGGCGGCGGATGAATAGCACAACAATGGCCCTCAGGATCTCGTCACGGTATCTCAGTGCATTCAAATTGCCATTAGGGCTGTCCCCAACAAAACATAAATCTTCGTCGACCAAGAGTCCTCTGTTCTTTTAAAAATGTTAACACGTGTTATTTTCCATATAATTGACACATCCTATGTGTTTTAATAAAATCAACTATATTCACTGAGCTTGTCTGATGCTTTAAGCACACTGTTTGATAAAATAATTAAGACACAAATGACTAGAGGGAGTCCAACCAGCAATTGATTTGATTGTGCCGGGCTGGGCTACGACTGTGTTAAAAAAAACGAGTGACTGTGACTAGCCCCCGTTGTCTCTCTCTCCTCCCTGCTGCAGCGACCACCACAGAACATCAAAGTGATTATCATGCTTTCCGTGTTGCTAAACCGGCAACATCATTTAATCCATTTCTGACTGAAAAGTTCTGTTACCGAAATCAATCAATCAAATGTATTTTAAAAACATTTTTTTTTTTTTACCCGATGTCACAAAGCCTAAAACCCCAAACAGCAAGCAATGCAGATGTAGAAGCACGGTGGCTAGGAAAAACTCCCTAGAAAGGCAGGAACCTAGGAAGAAACCTAGAGAGGAACCAGGCACTGAGGGGTGGCCAGTCCTCTTCTGGCTGTGCCGGGTGGAGATTATAAGAGAACATGGCCAAGATGTTCAAACATTCATAGATGACCAGCAGGGTCAAATAATAATCACAGTGGTTGTAGAGGGTGCAACAGGTCAGCACCTCAGGAATAAAAGTCAGTTGGCTTTTCATAGCCAAGCATTCAGAGTTAGAGATAGCAGGTGCGGTAGAGAGAGAGAGAGACCAATAACAGCAGGTCCGGGACAAGGTAGCACGTTCGGTGAACAGGTCAGGGTTCCATAGCCGCAGGCAGAACAGTTGAAACTGGAGCAGCAGCACGACCAGGTGGACTGGGGACAGCCAGGAGTCATCAGGCCAGGTAGTCCTGAGGCATGATCTTAGGGCTCAGGTCCTCCGGGAGGGGAGGGAGAGAGGGCAAGAGAGAGAATTAGAGGGAGCATACTTAAATTCACACAGGACACCAGATAAAACAGGAGAATTACGCCAGAGATAACAGACTGACCCTAGTCCCCCGGCACATAGACTATTGCAGCATTAGGTACTGGACACTGTGGCCCCATCCGATGATACCCCCGGACAGGGCCAACCAGGCAGGATATAACCTCACCCACTTGCCAAAGCAAAGCCCCCACACCACTAGAGGGATATCAACAGACCACCAACTTACTACCCTAAGACAAGGCTGAATATAGCCTACGAAAGATCTCCTCCACCGCACAAGCCCGAGGGGGCGCAAAACCAAACAGGAAGGTCACGCCTGTGACTCAACCCACTCAAGTGACGGACCCCTCCTTGGTGACGGCATGGAAGAGCACTAGTAAGCGAGTGACTCAGCCCCCATAATAGGGTCAGAGGCAGAGAATCCCAGTGGAGAGAGGGGAGCCGGTCAGGCAGAGAATCCCAGTGGAGGGGAGCCAGCCAGGCAGAGACAGCAAGGGTGGTTCGTCTCTCAATTGCCTTGCTGTTCACCTTCGCACCACTGGGCCAGACTACACTCAATCATAGGACCTACTGAAGAGATGAGTCTTCAGCAAATACTTAAAAGTTGAGACTGAGACTGCATCTCTCACATGGATAGGCAGACCACTTCATAAAAATGTTGCTCTATAGGAGAAAGCCCTTCCTCCAGCCGTTGCTTATAAATCGGAGGCCAGCGCCTTGTGACTGTAGCGTTCGTGTAGGTACAGTGCATTCTGAAAATATTCAGACCCCTTGATTTTTTCCACATTTTGTTACATAACAGCCTTATTCTAAAATGGATTAAATTACATTTTTTCCACATAAATCTACATACAATGCCTCCTAATGACAATGAGAAAACAGGTTTTTAGAATATATAATGTAAAAAAAAACGTTATTTACAGAAATATTCAGACCCATTACTAAGAGACTCGAAATTGAGCTCAAGTGCATCCTGTTTCCATTAATCATCCATGAGATGTTTGTACAACTTCATCGGAGTCCACCTGTGGTAAATTCAGTTGATTGGACATGATTTGGAAAGGCACACACCTGTCTATGTAAGGTCCCACAGTTGACAGTTAATGTCAGAGCAAAAACCAAGCCATGAGGTCGAAGGAATTGTCCGTAGAACTCCGAGACAGGATTGTGTCGAGGCACAGATCTGGGGAAGGATACCAAAACATTTCTGTGGCATTAAAGGTCCCCAAGAACAAAATGGCCTCCATAATTCTTAAAGAAGTTTGGAACCACCAAGACTCTTCCTAGAGCTGGCCGCTCGGCTTACTGAGCAAGAAGGGCCTTGGTCAGGGAGGTGACCAAGAACCCAATGGTCACTCTGACAGAGCTCCAGAGCTCATGTGTGGAGATGGGAGAACCCTTGAGAAGGACGACCATCTCTGCAGCACTCCACCAATCAGACCTTTATGGTAGCCAGACGGAAGTCACTCGTCAGTAAAAGGCACATTACATTCCACTTGGAATATGCAAAAAGGCACCTAAAGGACGCTCAGAACATAAAAAAACAAGATTATCTGGTATGATGAAACCAAGATTGAACTCTCTGGCCTGAATGCCAAGCTTCACTCTGGAGGAAACCTGGCACCATCCCTACGGTGAAGCATGGTGGTGGCAGCATCATATTGTTGGGATTTCTTTCAGCAGCAGGGACTGGGAGACTAGTCAGGATTGAGTGAAAGATGAACAGAGACAAGTACAGAGAGATCCTTGATGAAAACCTGCTCCAGAGTGCTCAGGACCTCAGACGGGAGCGAAGGTTCACCTTCCAACAGGTCAATGACCCTAAGCAGACAGCCAACACAAAGCAGGGTTGGCTGTCTCTGAATGTCCTTGAGTTTTCCAGCCAGAGCCTGGACTTGAACCCTCTCGAACATCTCTGGAGAGACCGGAAAATAGCTGTGCAACGAGTCTCTCCATCCAACCTGACAGAGCTTGAGAGGATCTGCAGAGAAGAATTGGTGAAACTCCCCAAATACAGGTGTGCCAAGCTTATAGGGTCATACCCAAGAAGACCCACGGCTGTAAATGCTGCCAAAGATGCTTCAATAAAGTTTTGAGTAATGGGTCTGAAAACATATGTAAATGTAATATTATTTTTATTTTCATTTTTAGAAATGTGCAAAAGTGTAAAAATAAAATCTATTTTAGAACAAGGCTGTAATGTAGCAAAACGTGGAAAAAGTCAAGGGGTATGAATACTTTCCGAATGCACTGCATATATGCAGTACCAGTCAAACGTTTGGACACACCTACTCATTCCAGGGTTTTCTTTATTTTCACTATATATTTTATATTTTTGATTATTCAAAGTAGCCACCATTTGCCTTGATGACAGCTTTGAACATGCTTGGCATTCTCTCAACCAGCTTCATGAGTTAGTCACCAGGAATGTTTATCAAAAAGTCTTGAAGGAGTTCCCACATATGCTGAGCACTTGTTGGCTGCCTTTCCTTCACTCTGCGTTCAAACTCATCCCAAACCATTTAATTGGTTTGAGGTCGGGTGATTGTGGAGGCCCGGTCATCTGATGCAGCACTCCATCACTCTCCTTCTTGTTTTGGGTCATTGTCCTGTTAAAAAACAAATGATAGTCCCACTAAGCGCAAACCAGATGGGAATGCATATCGCTGCAGAATGCTGTGGTGTGATTTCCACTGGTCTAATGTTCAGTGCTCTTGTTTCAATCAAGTCTCTTCTTCTTATTGGTGTCCTTTAGTAGTGGTTTCTTTGCAGCAATTCGACCATGAAGGCCAGATTCACACAGTCTCCTTTGAACAGTTGATGTTGAGAAGTGTCTGTTACTTGAACTCTGTGCCTTTATTTGGGCAGCATTCTGAGGTGCAGTTAACTCTAATGAATTTATCCTCTGTAGCAGAGGTAACTCTGGTTCTTTCTTTCCTGTGGAGGTCCTCATGAGAGCCAGTTTCATCATAGCGCTTGATGCTTTTTGCAACTGCACTTGAAGAATCATTCATCATTTGTCGGCATCGAGTAATTGTCTCCGGCCCCCTCCCAGTTAGGGGGAGTGATACAGCATTCTCACAACTCAATCGCTGGTTGAAAACTGTTTTCTGACCCTCCCAAAAGATAGAATTTAAAGATAATTGGCCCTCTTTCTGGGACTCACCCACAAACAGGACCAAGCCTAGCCTGCTGAGGAGTGACGGACTCCATCCTAGCTGGAGGGGTGCTCTCATCTTATCTATGAACATAGACCGGGCTCTAGCTCCACAATGGGATAGGGTGAAGGCCAGGCATCAGGATGTTAGCCAGCCTGCCATCTTAGTGGAGTCTGCCACTAGCACAGTCAGTGTAGTCAGCTCAGCTATCCCCATTGAGACAGTGTCTGTGCCTCGATCTAGGTCGGGCAAAACGAAACATGGCGGTGTTTGCCTTAGCAATCTCACTAGAATAAATACCTCTTCTATTCCTGTCATTATTAAAAGAGATTGTGATATCTCACATCTCAAAATAGGGCTACTTAATGTTAGATCCCTCACTTCCAAGGCAGTTATAGTCAATGAACTAATCTTAATGTTGATGTGATTGGCCTGACTGAAACATGGCTTAAGCCTGATGAATTTACTGTGTTAAATGAGATCTCTCCTCCTGGTTACACGAGTGACCATATCCCCCGCACATCCCACAAAGGCGGAGGTGTTGCTAACATTTACGACAGCAAATTTCAATTTACAAAAATAAATGACTGCATTTTCGTCTTTTGAACTTGTCATGAAATCTATGCAGCCTACTCAATCCTTTTTTATAGCTACTGTTTACAGGCCTCCTGGGCCGTATACAGCGTTCCTCACTGAGTTCCTGAATTCCTATCGGACCTTGTAGTCATGGCAGATAAAATCACATTTTTGGTGACTTTAATATTCACATGGAAAAGTCCACAGACCCACTCCAAAAGGCTTTCAAAGCCATCATCAACTCAGTGGGTTTTGTCCAACATGTCTCCGGACCTACTTACTGCCACAGTCATACTCAGGACATAGTTAAATATTGTGGATCTTAATGTTTTTCCTCATAATCCTGGACTATCGGACCACCATTTTATTACGTTTGCAATCGCAACAAATAATCTGCTCAGACCCCAACCAAGGAGCATCAAAAGCCGTGCTATAAATTCTCGGACAACCCAAAGATCCCTAGATGCCCTTCCAGACACCTACTCAAGGACGTCAGAGGACAACAATTGGTTAACTATCTAACTGAGGAACAAAATTTTACCTTGCGTAATACTCTAGATGCAGTCGCACCCCTAAAACAAAAAACATTTGTCATAAGGAACTAGCTCCCTGGTATACAGAAAATACCCAAGCCCAGAAGCAAGCTTCCAGAAGATTGGAACGGAAATGGTGCTACACCGAACTGGAAGTCTTCCGATTGACTTGGAAAGACAGTACCGTGCAGCTTCGAAGAGCCCTCACTGCTGCTCGATTATCCTATTTTTCCTAATTAATTGAGGAGAATAAGAACAATCCAACATTTATTTTTGATACTGTCGCAAAGCCAACTAAAAAGCAGTATTCCCCAAGAGAGGATGGCTTTCACAGCAGTGATAAATTCATTAACTTTGACGAAAAGATAATGATCATCGGAAAGCAAATTACGGACTCCTCTTTAAATCTGCATATTTCTCAAAAGCTCAATTGTCCTGAGTCTGCACAACACTGCCAGGACCTAGGATCAAGGGAGACACTCAAGTGTTTTAATATTATATCTCTTGCCACATTGATGAAAACAGTCATGGCCTCTAAACCTTCAAGCTACATACTGGACCCTATTCCAACTAAACTACTGAAAGAGCTGCTTCCTGTGCTTGGCCCTCCTATGTTGAACATAATAATAAATGCCTCTGTCTCCACCAAACTCACTAAAAGTGGCAGTAATAGTCTCTCTTGAAAAAGCCAAAGCCAAAACTATCGTCCTGTATCGAATCTCCCATTTCTCTCAAAATGTTTTGAAAAAGCTGTTGTGCAGCAACTCACTGCCTTCCTGAAGACAAACAATGTATACAAAACGCTTCAGTCTGGTTTTAGACAACATCACAGAGACTGCACTTGTGAAGGTGGTAATTACCTTTTAATGGCGTCAGACCAAGGCTCTGCATCTGTCCTCGTGCTCCTAGACCTTAGTTTTGTTCTTTATACCATCGATCACCACAATCTTTTGGAGACATTGGAAACCCAAATTGGTCTACGCAAACCATTTCTGGCCTGGTTTAGATCATATCTGTCGAAAATATATCAGTTTGTCTCTGTGGATGGTTTGTCCTCTGACAAATCAACTGTAAATTTAGGTATTTCTCAAGGTTCCATTTTTGGACCACTATTGTTTTCACTATATATTTTACCTCTTGGTGATGTCATTCGTAAATATAATGTTAACTTTCACTGGTATGCGGACGATACACAGCTGTACATTTCGATGAAACATGGTGAAGCCCCGAAATTGCCGTCCCTGGAAACCTGTGTTTCAGACATAAGGAAGTTGATGACGGCAAATGTTTTACTTTTAAACTTGGACAAAACAGAGATGCTAGTTCTAGGTCCCAAGAAACAACGAGATCTTCTGTTGGATTTGACAATTAATCTTGAAGGTTATACAGTTGTCTCAAATAAAACTGTGTAGGACCTCGGCATTACTGTTCGATCATATTACTCCAGTGCTAGCCTCTCAGTCCAAGGTTTTACTGTTACGGCTTGGGCTGATTTCAAGGTTTTACTGCAAAGCAGTAAAAAAGCATTACATGGGCTTGCTCCTACCTATCTCTCTGATTTGGTCCTGCCGTACATACCTACACGTACGCTACGGTCACAAGACGCAGGCCTCCTAATTGTCCCTAGAATTTCTAAGCAAACAGCTGGAAGCAGGGCTTTCTCCTATAGAGCTCAATTTTTATGGAATGGTCTGCCTACCCATGTCAGAGACGCAAACTCGGTCTCAACCTTTAAGTCTTTATTGAAGACTCATCTCTTCAGTGGGGTCCTATGATTGAGTGTAGTCTGGCCCAGGGGTGTGAAGGTGAATGGAAAGGCACTGGAGCGACGAACAGCCCTTGCTGTCTCTGCCTGGCCAGTTCCCCTCTCTCCACTGGGATTCTCTACCTCTAACCCTATTACGGGGGCTGAGTCACTGGCCAGTATTTATGCTGCAGTAGTTTATGTGTCGGGGGGCTAGGGTCAGTTTGTTATATCTGGAGTACTTCTCCTGTCCTATTCGGTGTCCTGTGTGAATTTAAGTGTGCTCTCTCTAATTCTCTCTTTCTCTCTTTCTTTCTCTCTCTCGGAGGACCTGAGCCCTAGGACCATGCCTCAGGACTACCTGACATGATGACTCCTTGCTGTCCCCAGTCCACCTGGCCGTCCTGCTGCTCCAGTTTCAACTGTTCTGCCTTATTATTATTGGACCATGCTGGTCATTTATGAATATTTGAACATCTTGGCCATGTTCTGTTATAATCTCCACCCGGGACAGCCAGAAGAGGACTGGCCACCCCACATAGCCTGGTTCCTCTCTAGGTTTCTTCCTATGTTTTGGCCTTTCTAGGGAGTTTTTCCTAGCCACCGTGCTTCTACACCTGCATTGCTTGCTGTTTGGGGTTTTAGGCTGGGTTTCTGTACAGCACTGAGATATCAGCTGATGTACGAAGGGCTATATAAATACATTTGATTTGATTTGCTTACTCATGCTTTTCATTGCCGTCCCAAGGAGGAGTGCATCACTTGAGTGGGTTGAGTCACTTAAGTGATCTTCCTGTCTGGGTTGGCGCCCCCCTTGGGTTCGTGTCGTGGGGAAGATCTTCATGGCCTATACTTGGCCTTGTCTCAGGGTAGTAAGTTGGTGGTTTGGAGATATCCCTCTAGTGGTGTGGGGGCTGTGCTTTGCAAAGTGGGTGGGGTTATATCCTGCCTGGTTGTCCCTGTCCGGGGGTATCGTTGGACGGGGCCACAGTGTCTCCCTGACCCTTCCTGTCTCAGCCTCCAGTATTTATGCTGCAATAGTTTATGTGTTGGGGGGCTAGTATCAGTCTGTATTTTCCTGTCTTATCCAGTGTCCTGTGTGAATTTATGTATGCTCCCTCTAACTCTCTCTCTCTCTTTCTCTCTTCTGTCGGAGGACCTGAGCCGTAGGACCATGCCTCAGGTCTACCTGGCCGATGACTCCTTGCTGTCCCCAGTCCACCTGGTCGTGCTGCTGCTCCAGTTTCAACTGTTCTGCCTGCGGCTATGGAACCCTGACCTGTTCACCGGACGTGCTACCTTGTCCCGGACCTGCTGTTTTCCGTCTCTCTCTCTCTACCGCACCTGCTGTCTCTAACTCTGAATGATCGGCTATGAAAAGCCAACTGATATTACCTCTTGAGGTGCTGACCTGTTGCACCCTCTTCAACCACTGTGATTATTATTATTTGACCCTGCTGGTCATCTATGAACGTTTGCACATCTTAGCCATGTACTGTTAATAATCTCCACCCGGCACAGCCAGAAGAGGACTGCCGACACCTCAGAGCCTGGTTCCTCTCTAGATTTCTTCCTAGGTTCCTGCCTTTCTAGGGAGTTTTTCCTAGCCACCGTGCTTCTACATCTGCATTGCTTGCTGTTTGGGGTTTTAGACTGGGCTTCTGTATAGCCCTTTGTGACATCGGCTGAAGTAAAAAGGGCTTCATAAATACATTTGATTGGTTGAACTTATTGGCTCAAACGCATTGAGAAGGAAAGAAATTCCACAGATTAACTTTTAACAAGGCACACCTGTTAATTTAAATGTATTCCAGGTGACTACCTCATCAAGCTGGTAGAGCGAATGCTAAGAGTCAAGGCAAAGGGAGGCTACTTTGAAGAATCTCAAATATAATTTAGATTTTGATTTGTTTAACACTTTTCTGGTTACAATATGATTCCATGTGTTATTTCATAGTTTTGATGTCTTCACTATTATTCTAAAATGTAGAAAGTGTCTGTGTGTGTGTCTGTATGTTTGTTTTATGGGCCAGTTTCCCGGATCTCGATTAGACTTAAACATACTACTAAAAAGCATGCTTAAAAGAGAATTACCATTTAAAGTACTTTTTAGCCCAATACTTAATCTGTGTCAGGGACAACAGCCTTTGATATATCAGTATATGCTAACTTTATACATGTCAAAATCAACTAATTTCGGTGGAAAAATTTGTGATAGGTATGATTTTGCACTGGAGAGTCCACTTAAATGCAGAATTTTCTTTGTTAATAATAAAGACCTTGAAGAGTTTCACTACAACATCATTTGTTCTAACCAAGGCTTCTTAAAAAAATACCCTCAAAATAATTGAATAGCCTCCCGAGTGGCACAGCTCGCAATGTGCTAGAATTCCTTTAAAAAATTAATTTACAAGTAATCTGAATTTTAAGAAACAGGAATTTCATATAAATGATCCAAGGTGAGAGGATAATTATTTTTTTTGGACATGTAGCTAGATCAATAATAACAACATTTTCATCCACTACGCTAAATCATCAATGGTTCAGACGTTGTATAGATAATGATCTTGAACTGTATTTTGCACAGGTGATACAACACCTTATCACATCATAACCACATCAACTGTCGATAATTAATGCACTAACTCAATTAGTTCCAATCCAATTTGTAATCTGTAGAGCACACTGAGTGTACACACCTGAGTGTGTCTGTTCGGCAATGAATAAACATCCTCAGGGTCTTGTGGAGGCTAAAAGGGACAGTGAGCTTAGCTCTCTGTAGAGACACTGTAAATGGTCGCTGGGTAGCGGAGGGTTAGCCTTTAGCACCGTGAAATGCCGTAATGGAGAGATTGAGCGCTCATTCAGAAGCATCGATTTAGAGCAACCACTGCACTTTACCACTGATCTGGACGCGATATGAATGTTCCCATCGCAATGAATGTTTTAGCTGTCAAGGTAATATTACTGAATCTGCCACAGACAAAGGGAAACACATGTTATTGAGTTCTTTAGGGAAACCCAGGCAAGGTAGGGAACAATATTTGCTTCTGTTATTGTGGTAGGTTCAGTGTACTTATAGCTGATTAGGGCATGTAGGGTTTAAAAAAGCAAATGAGGTCCTGCCCATTCTTTTAACAACAGTATACCCATTGTTTGCTATACTCAATAGTTGAATACCCAAATGAAATCAAAGTTTATTTGTCACGTAAGCCGAATACAACAGGTGTAGACCTTACAGTGAAATGCGTACTTAACAACAGTGCAATTTTTAAGTAAAAAATTGGTATTAGGTAAACAATAGATAAGTAAAGAAATCAAAAACAGTAAAATGACAGTGAAAATAACTGTAGCGAGGCTATATACAGGTGGTACCGGTACATGGTCAATGTGCGGGGGTTAGTCAGGCTAATTGAGGTAATATGTACATATGAGGTAATATGTACATGTAAACAACCACGATTGACGTTAGTAGGGTTTGTGGTGGTTTTGTATCGATGGAAATGTGTGGTCAGTTTGTGTGGTCAAAGAACAGAGAATAGCAGTTGAATGCGGTCGTACCTCTAGACCGGTGTCCAGCACACAGAGTTTGGAGCACTGCTTCCTGGCTTCAATGAGCACATTGAACATGGTGCATACCGACAACGGCACCCGGAAGTCTGTTGACTTGCTGGCCTTCTGCATCTTGGAGTCGAAAGCCGCTTTCGTTCTTTGGGTAAAAAAATATAGTTTAATTTAGGTTTTATGATATGGGTAATTCCTAGGTGGTTATGGAAAACACTGTTCAGAACTCCATCACTAACTTCAGGGGCAGACTGGCCATCTGGCATTTCGCTCCATTTTTTGACCTCTGGGCCTGTCTAATTCGTTTTTTTCCCTGCGCAAAATGGTAATGAACTTCACTGGTGTGAGGCCTTCAGGGAAGTATGGGCTGGTGTTTGGGGCCTCCAGGGAAAAAATGTGCCGGTGTGTTAGAAATGCCAGGGTGGATTTCTGGTCCCAGTCCGCCCCTGACTAACATTCTCCTCAGTAATATCTCAATTATAAACCAGGAATGCCGTGTCAAAAAATAGGGTGGGTAAACGCTGAACCCCAACCCATCCCAGGTGGTGACCGTCTCCTGCCATCTGACCTTTTGACACAGGCCTCCATCATGTTGCTGGCCATGAGCTTCAGCCTCTGCTCCAGATGTTTAGCAAACTCAGGCTCGGGCCAGTGCAGGTCCAGGACAAACATCTGGAGGGCGTCCAACTTCCAGAAGAGGTCCTCGGAGGTCTCCGAGCTGTTACTAGGGGTTTGGGTGGGAAGAAGCCAAAATAACAAAATCAGAGTAGAAATACTTTGTCTTCTTCTCAGACATGGAATACATGGGAGAAAACATCCAAAACCCCCCCAAAATTGCAAGAACACACACAGACACACAAACAATTAAAAAGATCTGCAGTGTGCATTCACAGACACAAACTGTGACAGCTTTAATTACACCTCTACACAATTTTCCCTACATTGGTGTTCAGCCTCCAGATATAAAGGAGTGAATAACACAGTCCTTAGAATGGCATTTAGCCCTTAGAATGGCATTTAGCCCTTAGAATGGCATTTAGCCCTTAGAATGGCATGTCTGCTGTGGTAGAAGTAGTTAAGTAAAAAATTATTTTGAGTACAAAGTATTTTTTTTGCGGTACTTTACAATTCATAATTTTGACAATGTTTACCTTCACTATATTCGTAAAGAAAGTGTACTTTTTACTCCATACATTTTCCCTGACACCCAAAAGTACTACATTTTGAATGCTTAGCAGGACAGGAACATGGTCCAATTCACACACTTATCAAGAGAACATCCATGGTCATCCCTACTGCCTTTGATCTGGTGGAATTACTAAACACAAATGCTTCATTTGTAAATGGTGTCTGAGTGTTGGAGTGTGCCCCTGGCTATCCATAAATAAAAACAAGACAATAAATGGTACTGGTTTGCTTAATATAAGGAATTGGAAATTATTTATACTTTTACTTTTGATATTTAAGTATATTATAGCAATTACATTTTATTTTTATACTTAAGTATATTTATACTTAAGTATATTTAAAACCAAATACTTTAAAACTTGTACTCAAGTAGTATTTTACTGTATAACTTTCACTTGAGTCATTTTCTATAAAAAGGTATCTTTACTTTTACTGAAGTATGACAATTGGGTACTTTTTCCCAACACTACATGTCTGGATGCATGAAGAAATAGGTAAACACTTCAATTGAAATGCCAATGTTCTGTCAGTTGTCAATAAACATTATCAAATGAAGACTGAGTTACACTGAGTCCAGGGCTTTGTGTAAGAGGTCTTTAAAGGGATACTACATCGGGATTTTGGCAATGAAGTTCTTTATCTACTACCTTAGAGTCAGATGAACTCCTGGATGCCATTTTTATGTCTCTGTGTGAAGGAAGTTAGAGGTAGTTTCGCAAGCCAATCCTAACTAGCCTTAGTGCAATGACTGGAAGTCTAGAGTATCTAATAGCATGCTAGCAGATACCACATTACTTAGCACTTGCGCTAACGCTAGTTAGCAACTTCCTTCAAACTGCACGCAGAGACATAAAAATTGTACCTACGAGTTCATCTGACTTCTGACTCTTAGTAGAAAAAGGGCATCTAGGCCTCCCGGGTGGCACAGTGGTTAAGGGCGCTGTACTGCAGCGCCAGCTGTGCCACCAGAGACCCTGGGTTCGTGCCCAGGCTTTGTCACAACAGGCCGCGACCGGGAGGACCGTGGGGCGACGCACAATTGGCCTAGCGTCGTCCGGGTTAGGGAGAGCTTGGCCGGTAGAGATATCCTTGTCTCATCGCACACCAGCAACTCCTGTGGCGGGCCGTGCGCAGTGCGTGCTAACCAAGGTTGCCAGGTGCACGGTGTTTCCTTCGACACATTGGTGCGGCTGGCTTCCGGGTTGGATGCGCGCTGTGTTAAGAAGCAGTGCGGCTTGGTTGGGTTGTGTATCGGAAGACGCATGACTTTCAACCTTCGTCTCTCCCGAGCCCGTACAGGAGTTGTAGCGATGAGACAAGATAGTAGCTACTAAAAACAATTGGATACCATGAAATTGGGGAGAAAAATTGGGTAAAACCTAATTGAGAGTGAAAATAAGGAAGCCTGTACAGAATACAAGTATTCTAAAACATGCATCCTGTTTGCAACAAGGCATTAAATTAATACTGCAAAAAATATGTCAAAGCAATTAACATTCAAAACAAAAGAAAAAAAGAAAAAGGGCTTCTTTGCCCAAATCCTTTAAGTGAAGTGCTAATGTTTTCTTGCATTACTGCTCAGTACCTGAACACATTCAACAATTGGTCCACAGTTAACATGTCACAGTGCCTTCAGAAAAAATTTACATCCTTGACTTGTGACACGTTTTGTTGTGTTACAGCCTGAATTTAAAATGGATTAAATGTAGATTTTTTTTCCACTGGTCTACACGCAATACCCCATAATGTGAAAATGGAATTTATCTTTTAGACATTTTTACTAATTAATTAAGAATGAAAAGCTGAAATGTCATGAGCCAATAAGTATTCAACCCCTTTGTTATGGCAAGCCTAAATCAGTTCATGAGTAAACATTTGCATGGACTCAATCTGTGTGCAATAATAGTGTATACAATTATTTTTTAATGAGTCCCTCATCTCTGTAGCCCCCACATACAATTATCTGTAAGGTCCCTCAGTGAATTTCTAACACAGGCTCAATCACAATGACCAGGGAGGTTTTCCAATTTTTTATTTATCCATTATTTTACCAGGTAAGTTGACTGAGAACACGTTCGCATTTACAGCAACGACCTGGGGAGAGGAGGGGGATGAATGAGCCAATTGTAAACTGCCTCGCAAAGGGCACTGATGGCAAAAAATATCCCTTTGAGCATGGTGAAGTTATTAATTACCCTTCGGACAGTGTCTCAATTTTCCCCAGTTACTGCAAAGATACAGGCATCCTTCCTAACTCAGTTGCCGGAGAGGAAGGAAACCCGCTCAAGGATTTCACAATGAGGCCAATGGTGACTTTTAGCAGTTACAGAGTTTAATGGCTGTCATAGCAGAAACCCGAGGATAGATATACAAAATTTTAGTTAGTCCACAATACTAACCTAATTGAGAGTGAAAATAAGGAAGCCTGTACAGAATACAAATATTCTAAAACATGCATCCTGTTTGCAACAAGGCATTAAATTAATACTGCAAAAAATATGTCAAAGCAATTAACATTTTGTCCTGAATACAATGTGTTATGTTTGGGGACAATCCAATACAACACATTACAGAGTACCATCCTCCATATTTTCAAGCATAGTGGTGGCTGCATCATGTTACGGGTATGCTTGTAATCGTTAAGCACTGGGGAGTTTTTCAGGATAAAATCCTAGAGGAAAACCTGGTTCAGTCTGCTTTCCACCAAACACTGGGAGATGAATTCAAGGAAAGTCAATACTGTCTAGCAATAATCAACAACCAATTTGACCGAGCTTGAAGAATTCTGAAAATAATAAAAGGCAAATGTTGCACAATCCAGGTGTGGAGAACTCTTAGAAACTTTCCCAGAAAGACATACAGCTGTAATGGCAGCCAAAGGTGATTCTACAAAGTATTGACTCAGGGGTGTGAATACTTATGTAAATGAGATAAAGTATTTCTGTATTTAATTTTCAATACATTTGCAAAAATGTCTAAAAACATGTTTTCACTTTGTCATTATGGGGTATTGTGTGTGGATGGGTGAGATAAAAACAAAATATATGACCCATTTTGAACTCCGGCTGTAAAACAACAAAATGTGGAATAAGTCAAGGGGTATGAATAGTTTCTGAAGGCATGACATGTTCCTAAGATAGTTAACATGCCTCATAATTACTAAACACAACCAACAGTTCCTTATCACATCCGGCTGTCAGGCAGACTGTGACTAAGGAGACTCTAAGCTCACAGACAGATGGGTCTCCATCGCCACCTTCTCCCCGGTGTCTACCAGAGGTTACATGGAAACACATGGCAACCGGTGGCAGCAACCAGCATCCAAGTGTACAGCGAACCGGAGAGAGCGAGGTAGAGAGTGGGGGGGTGGGTGAAGCGCATTCACTTCCTCACTTTTCTCACTTTGCCTTTAAAAGACTGTTACATTCACAAGTGGTGCGCGGGAATAAATAGTTTGGGCAAAATCCGTGTTGCAATTAAACGCTCGCTCATATCCCCCCCTCAGGACTAATTAGGAGCTCTCTTCTTCGAGCGTCCCCTCTCCCAGGGGAATGGAACAATCCCCCACGCCCGTCTGTGCTCGCTAACGAAGTGCCAGTTTTTTTTTTATCTCAAGCAAGAAAAGGGAGGTGGTGGGTGGGGGCGTCCCGTAGGGGGGACATGGAGAGTGTGTGAGAAGCCTTTCCCAAACATCACAACTCAGCCTCCCTCCAGAGATGGGCACCCCTCGGGTGGCCCCATTACTGCCACTGTTTCTACGGGGCCCTCAGAAGCCACGTTGTTGAGTCTTCACTGTTCACTCAAATATCATCTGGTGGTCATACCAATGACTATACAACTCACTAGTTATTGATCAAATGCTATATGTTGTTTTACAACCACAAACACAGGAAAATTACTCCTGGTAGGCCATCTAAATTACGCCCTCATAATCTTGCTTGCGGGGGATCATGTCTGCTCAATTATGACAATTGCTTGAGGAGAAAAGGGTCACTTGACAAGTTCTAAAAATGTTTTCATAAGAGTCACAAAGACCAGCACTGAGGTTTTCGGAAAACATATTCACTTAAATCCGTAAAATGGCTAAGCCTTCTTACAAAATATCAGGTAAATTAATTCCTTGCAAGCTGAAATAAAAAAGAAAGGATACAATTTCTCATTCAACATTCATTAGGCATGTTAAACTCCACAATTCAGTCCTTAGTTGAGCTGTGAATTGACAAGCACACCTTAAGATCATAATTAAAGGAGGCAAAAACAGGTATCTCTTTGATACTCTCCATGTACAATAAAATATATATGTATACACAAATAAAAATACCTGAAATATGATTGGATGTGGGAACAAAAACATGTCATACATCCAAAACCGTTCCTGAAGGAGGAGGCAGGCTCCACAACCACAACATACATTTCACAATAGAGATGATGCTGTGCCACAGAAAAGAACCATGCTGGGGAACAATGCGCCACAGAAGACAACCATTCTCACAAGACAACCATGCCAGTTTGAGGTCATCAAAAGGGGGCAACCAGTCCCAGGAAAATGTGAGTAGTGATGACAAAAGCCACCTGGATTGCACAGCTAAAAGGATCAGTGGTAGACAACAACAAATGTTTTTACTATAAACTTTGAAATTGAAATGTGAGAGCACATTTTCGAGCTGATCTTTCCTCCCGGCTTCTCTCAGATCTTTCACATTTAAAACAAAATAATGTAATAAACTAGTTCAATGCTTAATTGCACATCATTGGCAAAGGAAAGTAACACAATTGAAAGTTGTTTTCTTGAATAGGATACGTTTGACAAATGGCACAACAACCACAGCACAGTCCATGCCACATCGCCCCATTAGGTCTCGCGGTAGCCCATACACACGTGCTGTCACACAGCGGGCCCATCCAGGAGGGTGCTGAGAACCTGGGCATCTGTGGGAGACGGACTTTAGGCAGAGGCACGCTCGGTAGGTTGTTGGCTATTGTCCTGAAAAGAAATAAATGCCAAACCAAACCAAACAACGACAAAAAAAAGATACGACAGAGACAAAAGACAACAGAGTGTTGATTTTCCACCTCCATCTGGTGATAGCATGATTTAGTGCCTTGTCGGTGGACGTGATCTAGCCTACACTCATGGAAAATAAGGTGTTACCTAGAACCATAAAGTGTTCTTCAATTGTCCCCATAGAAGAACCCACTAAAAATAACTCCAAGTGTAAAAGCCCATCTCTTAGACATAGAGCTTTAAATAGCCAAACAGAATGCAACAGATGACAACAGGGGGCATTTTCAGTATCGACATTTTGGTTTGCCGCCTTAGATTCCAATAGCAGAGTGTTACCATATTTCTTCCACTTATCCAGTAATTTCAGATCTGGGTGCCTAGAGCCATGAAGGGGTAGGCTGCTCGGGAGAAGGGCACTTACTTGACGGACTGCCAGGTTTCCTGCTCGAAGCCGCGGTGGATGGACTGGGCGATGGAGGACTCCATAAGGTCTATGTAGCGCACCACCAGCGGGATGAACAGGTCCTGCAGGTGCTTGTGGAACATGCCATTGCACAGGTGAGCTGGGCGGGAATGAGGAAGGAAGGAATTCAAAGCTTAAGGTCGTGAATTTGGGATTGAACATCTTTATACAGTTCTCGTCCTTGATAAGCTAAATTGCTGTCCTTCCCTCCCGCAGTCCATGTTATGACATTTGCATACAAATTCCATCTTCACACGTCCTGGTGTGCAAAGGAAGTAGGAGAAAAGAGAGGAGGAAAGAGACAACAAAGAGTGACACAGAAAGACAGAGGAAGACACAAACAGAGAAAAAGAGACAAATAGAAAATGAGAGACAAATAGAAAGAGAGAGAGAGAGAGAGAGAGAGACAAAGAAAGAGAGCGTAGGCCTCCTGCTGGTCTCTCAGGGCTTCATTAGTCCTAATTCCCCATCACTCTGTTCCTTCATGATTAACACTAGCCTTTTTACCCTCCTGAGAGACCACGGCTCCTCTCCCAACAAGTTCCCATCCCGCAACACATGCAGACACTAAAGTGAGCATTTAGTTAATCCTTAGAATACGTGGATATTAAGACCTGGTGTGATAAATTAAATATGTTTTGTTCACGCTACAAAACAATCATTCAAATGTGGCATTACAAACAACTAACGCTTCAATTCGGAATATCACGTACAGTATTTGTTCATTTATCAGACGATATCAACATAGCCTCTTTTCAGCTTTGTGTGTGTTGAAAAAACGTTTTTTTACTCACATATCTCAAAGCATCTGTCAACATTGACAAGGTGGACATCCGGAAGGAGGTAGGAAACTGTCAAATCCTAAAAGGCAGACTTGACCATGCAGGTCTATAGCTAAGTAACTAAGAAATTTTTATTTATTTTAATTTTATCCTAACAATATCATCAGCTTTGATGTTTTCATCCATTTTACCTGATTTAATTGCCATCTAGGTCCTATCACTTAAGAGATCATTATCAAAAACAGGGGGCCTCATTTGCATTAATAGTCAAAACGATAATTTTCTTCTGTCTAGATTTTGTTCAACCTATATTCTCATTACCTTACTCTTCAAATCAAATAATTGTTATGACAGTTGGAATAATTGCAAGATTAATGGAGAAAGTTAATAACAGAAAATGAATGAAAAAAACAAAACAATAATGATCTTTGCCTATGCCTCACATAATGAGGGTTTGATTTTGAGCATTACTGCCCTTGAGCTGTCTGTCTGCTCTGTGTGAGGCTTGCATAGACAACGTAAAACAACACTTCAGATGTAGCCAACTCTCAGCTGGCAATGAAACAAAGGCTCAGAGCAAAGAGTGAATCAGGGAGAAGAGAGAAGAAGAAAACTGAAGTATGAGAGAGAGAGAGAGAGAGAGAGAGAGAGAGAGAGAGAGAAAGAGAGAGAGAGGAAGTTTGATAGTACACAAGCGCACGCAAGGGCAAACACCTGGATGCCAGTGACATTGGCCGTGCACAAAATCGGCCTTGCTTACTAAAATGACAAAATTAGTATGACATCCTGACATTTAAATAATACTACATTTTCAAAATGTCACATTCTATGAAATTTGATATTTTCACAATACCAATCAGCATAAAATGTAGAAACCAATTACGGGTTTTCGGACACAGACACCGACTTCACACATGGTGGGGGTGGGTAGCAGGTCAAATCAAAACCAAATGTTTCGGTCTATAACCTTTTATCAGAATACCCTTTTGTTTGTTTACGAGCTGCAAGTTATGTTCAAAGTACATTTACAAAAAGGGGAAAACTAAACATTTCTGTTTCCTGTTCATTGAGCAAAGAACTCAAAATGGAGGACAGCCTGGTGAGACAGGTGCCTCAAACCGTGCTAATGCTCTCCTGTCCGTGTGACACTCCTCGCATTACAGGAAGTGAAAGGTGGTCTTCAGCTGACAGATGGCGTACGGTCAGCGCCACACCAGGCCGCTGACTTTCCAATTGTGTTCTGACATCAGGCCCTAGGCTTTCTGCACATTACCTCACTGATGCTGATGTTAATTATTGTGTTGCCGACGCAGAAGTGCAGGAGCTTTAAGCACAGTTAACCTCTTCTTCTAACGAGTCTTGTTTTCTGCAGCACTGCTGGTGTTATTTAGTGCTCTTAGTGGTGCGTACATTCACTGTGAAGTATGGGACGTGCTCTTGAAGACAGCTCAGGACAGGGAGGGGCTGTAGTCCGTGCTTTAAATACGGACAAGCACAAAACGGAGGGTCAGGGGACAAGACAAGGGAGGAGGTGGGGGAGGGGGCAACAAAATAATTAGAGGGAACAGTATAAGGAAGGGACGCACGCCACTCACGGTTACTGAACTGGAAGTTGAACTGTGCTCATGAACCAGTGATGTGTTGTAGGCTACGCTTTATATCAGTATTGGGAGGCGAAGCAGAGGGTCAGAGGTGGAAGAAGAGGGGCACAGGGAGAACGGCGAACTCACGGTCACATCGCAGGAAGTTGTTAAGCAGCTGGAATAAGGGGAAGCTATCCCATGAGTCAATGGGCTGGACTTGCAGAGCACCATCCATGTCGACGGTGTAGAGAGACATGAACGTTTCTGCGTGCTCCGCCATCATCTCCGGCCACCATGAAATGGCCTAGAAAAGAGAAGGAAGGAGTAAGAGCAGGGTGGAAAAGGCAGAGAGAGAGAGAGGACAAAAAGAAAGAAAGGAAGAAACAAAAAGAGGGAGAAGTGAAATAAGGGAAAAAAATGTTTTAATGAAAAAGCACAAGTCTTCACAAACCACTATCTCCAGTTTACGTGAGAGGCTCTGGTGAAGAATAGATAGACATAAAATGTAAAACGACACAATCAGAGGAAGATGGGAAAAAGTGACAGATGGATGGCGAGAAGACTGCTCTGAAAAATAAAATAAAATGCCATGTGCAAATCAAAGCAATCTAATGAATAGAACCAACAGAGAAACAGCCAAATGGGTGATGGGTAGCATAAAGAGAGGACCTTGAGCGCACAATGGACTCCAACACTGAGGAAGAGATGCGAGCAGCATCATGACATCAGCCCAGGAGTAAGCTGCAATAGCACTCTACCCCAATAAAGATAAATTGCATATAGGTAATTACATTCTGCTTTCATATTAAGCTTTAATCTCCAAGCTGAGGCCATAAAAAGTTATTAAAAGGCACAGACAGACATAATGCATTTTTTAAACTGCAATCAAATCAAAATCAAATCCAATTTTATTGGTCACATACATATTTAGCAGATGTTATTGCAGGTAGTATATAACTAAATGCTTGTGTTCCTAGCTCCAACAGTGCAGTAGTATATAACTAAATGCTTGTGTACCAAGCTCCAACAGTGCAGTAGTATATAACTAAATGCTTGTGTTCCTAGCTCCAACAGTGCAGTAGTATATAACTAAATGCTTGTGTTCCTAGCTCCAACAGTGCAGTAGTATCTAACTAAATGCTTGTGTTCCTAGCTCCAACAGTGCAGTAGTATCTAACTAAATGCTTGTGTTCCTAGCTCCAACAGTGCAGTAGTATCTAACTAAATGCTTGTGTTCCTAGCTCCAACAGTGCAGTAGTATATAACTAAATGCTTGTGTACCAAGCTCCAACAGTGCAGTAGTATATAACTAAATGCTTGTGTACCAAGCTCCAACAGTGCAGTAGTATATAACTAAATGCTTGTGTTCCTAGCTCCAACAGTGCAGTAGTATATAACTAAATGATTGTGTACCAAGCTCCAACAGTGCAGTAGTATATAACTAAATGCTTGTGTTCCTAGCTCCAACAGTGCAGTAGTATCTAACTAAATGCTTGTGTTCCTAGCTCCAACAGTGCAGTAGTATCTAACTAAATGCTTGTGTTCCTAGCTACAACAGTGCAGTAGTATATAACTAAATGCTTGTGTACCAAGCTCCAACAGTGCAGTAGTATCTAACTAAATGCTTGTGTTCCTAGCTCCAACAGTGCAGTAGTATCTAACTAAATGCTTGTGTTCCTAGCTCCAACAGTGCAGTAGTATCTAACTAAATGCTTGTGTTCCTAGCTCCAACAGTGCAGTAGTATCTAACTAAATGCTTGTGTTCCTAGCTCCAACAGTGCAGTAGTATCTAACTAAATGCTTGTGTTCCTAGCTCCAACAGTGCAGTAGTATCTAACTAAATGCTTGTGTTCCTAGCACCAACAGTGCAGTAGTATCTAACTAAATGCTTGTGTTCCTAGCTCCAACAGTGCAGTAGTATCTAACTAAATGCTTGTGTTCCTAGCTCCAACAGTGCAGTAGTATATAACTAAATGCTTGTGTTCCTAGCTCCAACAGTGCAGTAGTATCTAACTAAATGCTTGTGTTCCTAGCTCCAACAGTGCAGTAGTATCTAACTAAATGCTTGTGTTCCTAGCTCCAACAGTGCAGTAGTATCTAACTAAATGCTTGTGTTCCTAGCTCCAACAGTGCAGTAGTATCTAACTAAATGCTTGTGTACCAAGCTCCAACAGTGCAGTAGTATCTAACTAAATGCTTGTGTTCCTAGCTCCAACAGTGCAGTAGTATCTAACTAAATGCTTGTGTTCCTAGCTCCAACAGTGCAGTAGTATATAACTAAATGCTTGTGTTCCTAGCTCCAACAGTGCAGTAGTATCTAACTAAATGCTTGTGTTCCTAGCTCCAACAGTGCAGTAGTATCTAACTAAATGCTTGTGTTCCTAGCTCCAACAGTGCAGTAGTATCTAACTAAATGCTTGTGTTCCTAGCTCCAACAGTGCAGTAGTATATAACTAAATGCTTGTGTTCCTAGCTCCAACAGTGCAGTAGTATCTAACTAAATGCTTGTGTTCCTAGCTCCAACAGTGCAGTAGTATCTAACTAAATGCTTGTGTTCCTAGCTCCAACAGTGCAGTAGTATATAACTAAATGCTTGTGTTCCTAGCTCCAACAGTGCAGTAGTATCTAACTAAATGCTTGTGTTCCTAGCTCCAACAGTGCAGTAGTATCTAACTAAATGCTTGTGTACCAAGCTCCAACAGTGCAGTAGTATCTAACTAAATGCTTGTGTACCAAGCTCCAACAGTGCAGTAGTATATAACTAAATGCTTGTGTTCCTAGCTCCAACAGTGCAGTAGTATATAACTAAATGCTTGTGTTCCTAGCTCCAACAGTGCAGTAGTATCTAACTAAATGCTTGTGTACCAAGCTCCAACAGTGCAGTAGTATATAACTAAATGCTTGTGTTCCTAGCTCCAACAGTGCAGTAGTATATAACTAAATGCTTGTGTTCCTAGCTCCAACAGTGCAGTAGTATCTAACTAAATGCTTGTGTACCAAGCTCCAACAGTGCAGTAGTATATAACTAAATGCTTGTGTACCAAGCTCCAACAGTGCAGTAGTATCTAACTAAATGCTTGTGTTCCTAGCTCCAACAGTGCAGTAGTATCTAACTAAATGCTTGTGTACCAAGCTCCAACAGTGCAGTAGTATATAACTAAATGCTTGTGTTCCTAGCTCCAACAGTGCAGTAGTATATAACTAAATGCTTGTGTTCCTAGCTCCAACAGTGCAGTAGTATCTAACTAAATGCTTGTGTTCCTAGCTCCAACAGTGCAGTAGTATCTAACTAAATGCTTGTGTACCAAGCTCCAACAGTGCAGTAGTATATAACTAAATGCTTGTGTTCCTAGCTCCAACAGTGCAGTAGTATCTAACTAAATGCTTGTGTACCAAGCTCCAACAGTGCAGTAGTATATAACTAAATGCTTGTGTTCCTAGCTCCAACAGTGCAGTAGTATCTAACTAAATGCTTGTGTACCAAGCTCCAACAGTGCAGTAGTATATAACTAAATGCTTGTGTTCCTAGCTCCAACAGTGCAGTAGTATCTAACTAAATGCTTGTGTACCAAGCTCCAACAGTGCAGTAGTATCTAACTAAATGCTTGTGTACCAAGCTCCAACAGTGCAGTAGTATCTAACTAAATGCTTGTGTTCCTAGCTCCAACAGTGCAGTAGTATCTAACTAAATGCTTGTGTTCCTAGCACCAACAGTGCAGTAGTATATAACTAAATGCTTGTGTTCCTAGCTCCAACAGTGCAGTAGTATCTAACTAAATGCTTGTGTTCCTAGCTCCAACAGTGCAGTAGTATATAACTAAATGCTTGTGTTCCTAGCTCCAACAGTGCAGTAGTATCTAACTAAATGCTTGTGTTCCTAGCTCCAACAGTGCAGTAGTATATAACTAAATGCTTGTGTTCCAGGCTCCAACAGTGCAGTAATATCTAACTAAATGCTTGTGTTCCAGGCTCCAACAGTGCAGTAGTATCTAACTAAATGCTTGTGTTCCTAGCTCCAACAGTGCAGTAGTATCTAACTAAATGCTTGTGTTCCTAGCACCAACAGTGCAGTAGTATCTAACTAAATGCTTGTGTTCCTGGCTCCAACAGTGCAGTAGTATCTAACTAAATGCTTGTGTTCCTAGCACCAACAGTGCAGTAGTATCTAACTAAATGCTTGTGTTCCTGGCTCCAACAGTGCAGTAGTATCTAACTAAATGCTTGTGTTCCTAGCACCAACAGTGCAGTAATATCTAACTAAATGCTTGTGTTCCTAGCACCAACAGTGCAGTAATATCTAACTAAATGCTTGTGTACCAAGCTCCAACAGTGCAGTAGTATATAACTAAATGCTTGTGTACCAAGCTCCAACAGTGCAGTAGTATATAACTAAATGCTTGTGTTCCTAGCTCCAACAGTGCAGTAGTATCTAACTAAATGCTTGTGTTCCTAGCTCCAACAGTGCAGTAGTATCTAACTAAATGCTTGTGTTCCTAGCTCCAACAGTGCAGTAGTATCTAACTAAATGCTTGTGTTCCTAGCTCCAACAGTGCAGTAGTATCTAACTAAATGCTTGTGTTCCTAGCTCCAACAGTGCAGTAGTATCTAACTAAATGCTTGTGTTCCTAGCTCCAACAGTGCAGTAGTATCTAACTAAATGCTTGTGTTCCTAGCTCCAACAGTGCAGTAGTATCTAACTAAATGCTTGTGTTCCTAGCACCAACAGTGCAGTAGTATCTAACTAAATGCTTGTGTTCCTAGCTCCAACAGTGCAGTAGTATCTAACTAAATGCTTGTGTTCCTAGCTCCAACAGTGCAGTAGTATATAACTAAATGCTTGTGTTCCTAGCTCCAACAGTGCAGTAGTATATAACTAAATGCTTGTGTTCCTAGCTCCAACAGTGCAGTAGTATCTAACTAAATGCTTGTGTTCCTAGCTCCAACAGTGCAGTAGTATCTAACTAAATGCTTGTGTTCCTAGCTCCAACAGTGCAGTAGTATCTAACTAAATGCTTGTGTTCCTAGCTCCAACAGTGCAGTAGTATCTAACTAAATGCTTGTGTTCCTAGCTCCAACAGTGCAGTAGTATCTAACTAAATGCTTGTGTTCCTAGCTCCAACAGTGCAGTAGTATCTAACTAAATGCTTGTGTTCCTAGCTCCAACAGTGCAGTAGTATCTAACTAAATGCTTGTGTTCCTAGCTCCAACAGTGCAGTAGTATCTAACTAAATGCTTGTGTTCCTAGCTCCAACAGTGCAGTAGTATCTAACTAAATGCTTGTGTTCCTAGCTCCAACAGTGCAGTAGTATCTAACTAAATGCTTGTGTTCCTAGCTCCAACAGTGCAGTAGTATCTAACTAAATGCTTGTGTTCCTAGCTCCAACAGTGCAGTAGTATCTAACTAAATGCTTGTGTTCCTAGCTCCAACAGTGCAGTAGTATATAACTAAATGCTTGTGTTCCTAGCTCCAACAGTGCAGTAGTATATAACTAAATGCTTGTGTTCCTAGCTCCAACAGTGCAGTAGTATCTAACTAAATGCTTGTGTTCCTAGCTCCAACAGTGCAGTAGTATCTAACTAAATGCTTGTGTTCCTAGCTCCAACAGTGCAGTAGTATCTAACTAAATGCTTGTGTTCCTAGCTCCAACAGTGCAGTAGTATATAACTAAATGCTTGTGTTCCTAGCTCCAACAGTGCAGTAGTATCTAACTAAATGCTTGTGTTCCTAGCTCCAACAGTGCAGTAGTATATAACTAAATGCTTGTGTTCCTAGCTCCAACAGTGCAGTAGTATATAACTAAATGCTTGTGTTCCTAGCTCCAACAGTGCAGTAGTATCTAACTAAATGCTTGTGTACCTAGCTCCAACAGTGCAGTAGTATCTAACTAAATGCTTGTGTTCCTAGCTCCAACAGTGCAGTAGTATATAACTAAATGCTTGTGTTCCTAGCTCCAACAGTGCAGTAGTATATAACTAAATGCTTGTGTTCCTAGCTCCAACAGTGCAGTAGTATATAACTAAATGCTTGTGTTCCTAGCTCCAACAGTGCAGTAGTATATAACTAAATGCTTGTGTTCCTAGCTCCAACAGTGCAGTAGTATATAACTAAATGCTTGTGTTCCTAGCTCCAACAGTGTAGTAGTGTCTAACTAAATGCTTGTGTTCCTAGCTCCAACAGTACAGTAGTATCTAACTAAATGCTTGTGTTCCTAGCTCCAACAGTGCAGTAGTATCTAACTAAATGCTTGTGTTCCTAGCTCCAACAGTGCAGTAGTATCTAACTAAATGCTTGTGTTCCTAGCTCCAACAGTGCAGTAGTATCTAACTAAATGCTTGTGTTCCTAGCTCCAACAGTGCAGTAGTATCTAACTAAATGCTTGTGTTCCTAGCTCCAACAGTGCAGTAGTATCTAACTAAATGCTTGTGTTCCTAGCTCCAACAGTGCAGTAGTATCTAACTAAATGCTTGTGTTCCTAGCTCCAACAGTGCAGTAGTATCTAACTAAATGCTTGTGTTCCTAGCTCCAACAGTGCAGTAGTATCTAACTAAATGCTTGTGTTCCTAGCTCCAACAGTGCAGTAGTATATAACTAAATGCTTGTGTTCCTAGCTCCAACAGTGCAGTAGTATATAACTAAATGCTTGTGTTCCTAGCACCAACAGTGCAGTAGTATCTAACTAAATGCTTGTGTTCCTAGCACCAACAGTGCAGTAGTATATAACTAAATGCTTGTGTTTCTAGCTCCAACAGTGCAGTAGTATCTAACTAAATGCTTGTGTTCCTAGCACCAACAGTGCAGTAGTATATAACTAAATGCTTGTGTTCCTAGCTCCAACAGTGCAGTAGTATATAACTAAATGCTTGTGTTCCTAGCTCCAACAGTGCAGTAGTATATAACTAAATGCTTGTGTTCCTAGCTCCAACAGTGCAGTAGTATATAACTAAATGCTTGTGTTCCTAGCTCCAACAGTGCAGTAGTATCTAACTAAATGCTTGTGTTCCTAGCTCCAACAGTGCAGTAGTATCTAACTAAATGCTTGTATTCCTAGCTCCAACAGTGCAGTAGTATCTAACTAAATGCTTGTGTTCCCAGCTCCAACAGTGCAGTAGTATATAACTAAATGCTTGTGTTCCTAGCTCCAACAGTGCAGTAGTATATAACTAAATGCTTGTGTTCCTAGCACCAACAGTGCAGTAGTATCTAACTAAATGCTTGTGTTCCTAGCACCAACAGTGCAGTAGTATATAACTAAATGCTTGTGTTTCTAGCTCCAACAGTGCAGTAGTATATAACTAAATGCTTGTGTTCCTAGCACCAACAGTGCAGTAGTATATAACTAAATGCTTGTGTTCCTAGCTCCAACAGTGCAGTAGTATATAACTAAATGCTTGTGTTCCTAGCTCCAACAGTGCAGTAGTATATAACTAAATGCTTGTGTTCCTAGCTCCAACAGTGCAGTAGTATATAACTAAATGCTTGTGTTCCTAGCTCCAACAGTGCAGTAGTATCTAACTAAATGCTTGTGTTCCTAGCTCCAACAGTGCAGTAGTATCTAACTAAATGCTTGTATTCCTAGCTCCAACAGTGCAGTAGTATCTAACTAAATGCTTGTGTTCCCAGCTCCAACAGTGCAGTAGTATATAACTAAATGCTTGTGTTCCTAGCTCCAACAGTGCAGTAGTATATAACTAAATGCTTGTGTTCCTAGCACCAACAGTGCAGTAGTATCTAACTAAATGCTTGTGTTCCTAGCACCAACAGTGCAGTAGTATATAACTAAATGCTTGTGTTTCTAGCTCCAACAGTGCAGTAGTATATAACTAAATGCTTGTGTTCCTAGCACCAACAGTGCAGTAGTATATAACTAAATGCTTGTGTTCCTAGCACCAACAGTGCAGTAGTATATAACTAAATGCTTGTGTTCCTAGCTCCAACAGTGCAGTAGTATCTAACTAAATGCTTGTGTTCCTAGCTCCAACAGTGCAGTAGTATCTAACTAAATGCTTGTGTTCCTAGCTCCAACAGTGCAGTAGTATATAACTAAATGCTTGTGTTCCTAGCTCCAACAGTGCAGTAGTATATAACTAAATGCTTGTATTCCTAGCTCCAACAGTGCAGTAGTATATAACTAAATGCTTGTATTCCTAGCTCCAACAGTGCAGTAGTATATAACTAAATGCTTGTGTACCAAGCTCCAACAGTGCAGTAGTATATAACTAAATGCTTGTGTTCCTAGCTCCAACAGTGCAGTAGTATATAACTAAATGCTTGTGTTCCTAGCTCCAACAGTGCAGTAGTATATAACTAAATGCTTGTGTTCCTAGCTCCAACAGTGCAGTAGTATATAACTAAATGCTTGTGTTCCTAGCTCCAACAGTGCAGTAGTATATAACTAAATGCTTGTGTACCAAGCTCCAACAGTGCAGTAGTATATAACTAAATGCTTGTATTCCTAGCACCAACAGTGCAGTAGTATATAACTAAATGCTTGTGTTCCTAGCTCCAACAGTGCAGTAGTATATAACTAAATGCTTGTATTCCTAGCTCCAACAGTGCAGTAGTATATAACTAAATGCTTGTGTTCCTAGCTCCAACAGTGCAGTAGTATCTAACTAAATGCTTGTATTCCTAGCTCCAACAGTGCAGTAGTATCTAACTAAATGCTTGTATTCCTAGCTCCAACAGTGCAGTAGTATATAACTAAATGCTTGTATTCCTAGCTCCAACAGTGCAGTAGTATATAACTAAATGCTTGTATTCCTAGCTCCAACAGTGCAGTAGTATCTAACTAAATGCTTGTATTCCTAGCTCCAACAGTGCAGTAGTATATAACTAAATGCTTGTATTCCTAGCTCCAACAGTGCAGTAGTATATAACTAAATGCTTGTATTCCTAGCTCCAACAGTGCAGTAATATCTAACTAAATGCTTGTATTCCTAGCTCCAACAGTGCAGTAGTATATAACTAAATGCTTGTGTTCCTAGCTCCAACAGTGCAGTAATATCTAACAATTTACAACAATACACACATCTAAAAGTAAATGATGGAATAAAGAAATATATAACTATTAGGATGACGTGTCATTGACAAAAATACAATATATTCACTACATATGAAATGTAAACATTATTAATGTGACTAGTGTTCCATTATTAAAGTGACCAGTGATTCCATGTCTATGTATATAGGGCAGCAGCCTCTAAGGTGCAGGGTTGAATAACTGGGTGGTAGCCAGCTAGTGATGGTTATTTAACAGTCTGATGGCCTTCAGATAGAAGCTGTTTTTCAGTCTCTCAGTCCCAGCTTTGATGCACCTGTACTGACCTTGCCTTCTGGATGGTAGCGGGGTGAACAGGCCATGGCTCGGGTGGTTGATGTCCTTGATGATTTTTTTGGCCTTCCTGTGACATCGGGTGCTGTAGGTGTCCTGGAGGGAAGGCAGTGTGGCCCCAACTGCACCACCCTCTGGAGAGCCCTGCGGGGCAGTGCAGTTTCCGTACCAGGCGGTGATAAAGCCCGACGGGATGCTCTCAATTGTGCATCTGTAAAAGTTGAGTGTGAGGGTCTTAGGGGCAGAGTCTAACTTCTTCAGCCTCCTGAGGTTGAAGAGGAGCTGTTGCGCCCGCTTTGCCACTCTTGTCTGTGTGGGTGGACCATTTCAGATTTGCAGTGATGTGTACGCCAAGGAACTGGAAGCTTTGTATTTGAATATGTTTTTACTGGAGTTGGGGTTTGAAAGGATGATTAAAGTCAATCTTGAGCTTATTGCAGTTAGGTGGTCACCCAGACAACCTTTCTAGCCAAACTGGACAGGGGTTAGCCCATTATGAATTGTCAATAAATACTAACTAGTAATATGCTAGCAGTTGGTGCCTGGTTCAAGACGGGCTTGCTTATAAACTTTTTGGTTGTTACATAATACAAATACAATAGAAATGTAATAAAAAGGTATTCTAACTAAGCTACGACAGTCAATATCATTGGTGGTAACTAGGCTATCATCATATACTTTATTTACTTTTAAACTGACTTTTTTTTAACAAATAAAACGTCAAATTACAATAACAAATAAACATAGGACATCATTACATGTATATTTTCTTCTCAAGACACATAAAATAACATGAAAGCAAATAAACAAAAATAAGAAATACAAATCACTACACATGAATTGCCAGCGACATCAGTTTAAAAAGATAAAATACCTCAAATAAAAAAACCATAAAAAGGTCCGGCTCCACATTTGTATAAACCTATGATGTAAGAATACATAGTTGTTTCCCATTATTGACTAATTCTAGAGATTTAATAAAATATTTGATTTCAAGTAAAAAATGTATTGCATTTGGGGACAGATTTCAAATATGAGTTTTTCCACCATTCATTTTTGCCATAGGGAATTCTAGAAACACTTCAAACAAGGGCTGCGCTTCATGTAGGCCCACCCTGGTACGCCCCCCCGACGACCGTGTACATCTCTCCAAGACAAGGTAACTTCCATCAATATACTCGCCTGTACCCCCCCCCCCCCCAAAAACACTCTAATTAGCTGATAATATGGATATCATAAAGAACTACAAATGCCATGATGATCTGGACGTGACTGCAGAATCGAGGCAAAGTTGTTGTCTGTAGCAACACTTTGTTGCTTTTATGAATTTTGTCTTGCTGCTTTTTGTACTATGTTGCTCTGTCTGTATGCTACGTCTTGCTTGTCCTGTGTTGCTCTGTCTGTATGCTATGTCTTGCTTGTCCTATGTTGCTCTGTGTGTGCTCACTGCTCAATGATTGTCTATATTGTAATTGTTTTTAATAACCTGCCCAGGGACTGCGGTTGAAAATTAGCCGGCTGGCTAAAACCGGCACTTTTACTGAAACGTTGATTAATGTGCACTGTAAAAATAAAATAAACTCAAAGGTAAGAATCTCTGGATTAACTATCTAATGTAGTAATGCCTAAATTGGCAACATTTCTTTAAATGGACAATTCTGTGAACTGTCTTGTGCAAGTTTTACATTGACACAATACCTGTTAGAGAAAGTATCAGCGAGAGATGACGTGCAGGAGCTTGCAGGGTTTTGTAGTTTTGTACGATGTCTACTTTGATGCAATGTTTGTATTATCTGAGAGTAAATAGAGCCGAACATACTGACAAAAGTCAGCTATCTTACATAAAAGTAGCATCTTCCAGTTCGATGCAGTCAAGACAGGTACTAATATGTAATCCTATTGGATGATAAATAGCGAGGTTATGACAGCTATTGGTTTACTATAGGGCGAGTCGGCTTGGTTGGTTGCCGTCTCTCCCTCCCTTCTCCTTGTTCCGTGTCATTTGCTCACACTCACACTCATAGTAGCCTACACACACAGCACAGCCCCTGCTAGAGCATCGCCTCTCTCTACCTCCTCTCCATCACACTTCATCAGCTCCGGTTAACAAAGGAGCGGAATCGGGCCAGGTCCATAAGGAACGGGTCTAGTTGTCCTCGGCTTCATTCAGAATGGGTCAAATGTATTTATGCATATCGTCTCCGGATGGGAAAGCCCCAGGTCTATTTTGAAAGAAGGCCTTTACAGCAGAGCCCACAGTGGATTAGCACATATGTTTTTATTGATTGCTACACTTAGGGATGGTACATTTCATGCTAACACCATGCATTTATTTGTGTTTGGAGCACATTATCAGTTTAGAAGTTAGAATGTTAGCCAGCTAAATGTCCCTTACCTTGAGCTAAGAGCACGTGGGGAGCTAAATATGTTCCATACTCGATTATATTTAGAGCAGGATAGCAACCTACATGAAATAATTTGTAATATTGGTAGTAACCATCTGGATGTCACCGTGATACAGTCTACTGTTGCTCAATGGGGAGAGTTTGCACTACAAATGAGCAACAACAACAACACAGGGCACAGTGTATCCTTCGCTCCCGAGTCCCGCTTGCCCGGCACACTGCTGTCCTGCAGTAACTAACTTAGAGGGAAGCAGCTTGATAGTGTGCTTCTACACCTGCATTGCTTGCTGTTTGGGGTTTTAGGCTGGGTTTCTGTACAGCACTTTGAGATATCAGCTGATGTAAGAAGGGCTATATAAATTGATTTGATTTAGCTAATATCAGGCCAGGGATTTTGCAGTCCAATGAAAACGGAATGATTCTGAACACTCCCAAGTCACAGTTTCTAGACACAAGCATAAACTAGCTAGCTGGGGAGGGCTCATAACGACAACTGACTGAACTGATTCTGTTTGTCACTCTTGCTGCTCGACCATACATCATACATTTTAGGCACCAGGCGTGCCTGTATAGCCTCTCCCTCTTGTGAGCTAGTTAGTTAGGTAGTCTTGTTAACTCGATAGCTAGCTAGCTTGTTATCTATGCTGGTTGTTAGCTTGCATAACTGATATGTGTATAATCGTAAGGGACATTTCATGTTTTATGGATAATATGAAAATATACAGCGTGGGTGGGCTCCATTCCTGACAGACTGATCAGATTCAATCAGCCTGCCAGCTAATGTCAGGCATCATTCAGAGCTTAAATGCCCCATGAGCGCATCGCAATCAATGCAGCCACAGGGCTCCTTGATGAGGTGGTTATCGTGCATCTGAACAAATGAATGGATGATGCGTGTTACTTATGATAACCTAGTGACAAAACGTTTTTGTTATGTAGTGATCATGAGATAAATCAATGGTAATCTCAACAAAATGAGGGAATTATCCATTTTTTCCCCTCCATATTTCCTCTCTGGACCACCGTAGAACTGAGAAGAATGTGAGCCCAACCCTGAAGTTGTTGGATCATCTCTAATGCCGGTCAACTACATATCCATTCGGGTGTCCAATAAGCATTGTTAATTTTGCTGCATCAGGCATTCGTGTCATTTGCACTAGAGGTTTGATCTACATCACACAAAATAGGAGAAGGTTGAAAAAGGTCCAAACACAGAAGGTCAAGCCAATGACATTTCCAAAACATTGGACTGTTTTGTCTAGGATCCTGTGTGCAGTGCAAGTGGTTTACAAATGTATAGGGGGGGGGGGGGGGGGGGGGGTGCAGAAAGGTCATGTGCTTTCATCTACAGTGGCATTTTTTTTGTCTGTGCCAAGTTGGATGTGCCCTAACACTCTTTTCATGTCTTGGTCTAGCCATCATACATGTAGTTACAAACCAAATCATTTACAGTGATTCTTCAACACAATCTTTGCTTAAAGTTCTGACCGGTCCTTGAATATTGTTGCTGTGTGTCAGTGCGTTCACATACCGGTATGAATTGTTTGTGTGCGACTCCATCTATAAGACATTTTATGTCATAATGGAACTTGACAAAGTCATGTTCTTAACTCTAAATTGAGGGGACATTTAGCAGTGCTGCAGTTGCTTCTCAAAGACTCCATCATCGCCATAGATGAGCTAGAGCATTTTTCTTGCCCACCCAAGAGAGATGCTTCCTATCCTGTGGTCGCCATGTGAGGTGAGGTGAGAATGTGAGGTGAGAGAAAAGTGCAACTAGCCCAATGAAGCCCTCGAAAATAGCAATGTGACATATTGATTGAAGGAGGTTGGTGTTCCTGTGTGTGTGTGTGTGTGTGTGTGTGTGTGTGTGTCCGTCTGTGAGTGTGTCCCTGTCTGTGTTCTAGTGGGCGCTTGTGGCAAACAAAACACTAGGCTGGCGGTCAGAGACAGTATATGTCCCACAGCTATACCTGGCCTTGAGGGCTATTGTCATCAGCCTTTTCAGATGTGTCTTTTAAGCGCACCGTGACAAAAAACACAATTAAAGAGTTCCATTCGCTTCGTTACCTATCGCCTTTCTCCTCCATTCGCACATTCACACCAACAGGCATCCTCACATAACTGTTGTCTCTAAGTGAGAGAGCGAGATTCCGATAAAGAGATGGAAGAAGAGAAATGAAAGGTATGTGACTGAAAGCAATAGAGAACAAGAGGACAAGAGAGACAGACAGAGAAATGGAAGGAGAGCGGGACTGAGTGTGACGCAGCATGACTAGGGTTGCAACATTCTGTGAAGTTGCTACCAGAAATCATGGTTGGAGGATTCTGGATTTCCAGTTCACTCCCTTCTGATTCCGGGAAACCTCCAACCAGGATTACAGGAAAACCAGGGAATTTATTGAAAGTTCCTGGAATTTTGCAATCTTAAGCGTGACAAGTGCTTTGCATTCATCATATAAATATGAAGGACATTGCTCCTCCAGGAGTCTGTGCTTTTAATTTAGGCTTAGCAAGCAAGGGATGGTAACTGTCTCAATTAGAGATTAAAAAGTAAAAAAGAAATGGCTCTCTGTCTCTGTGTGTGTGTGGTGCGTGGTGTGTGGTGTGTGGTGCGTGGTGCGTGGTGTGTGGTGCGTGGTGTGTGGTGTGTGGTGCGTGGTGTGTGGTGCGTGGTGTGTGGTGTGTGGTGTGTGGTGCGTGGTGTGTGGTGCGTGTGTGTGGTGCGTGGTGTGTGGTGTGTGGTGTGTGGTGCGTGGTGTGTGGTGTGTGGTGCGTGCGTATGTGTGCACCAATGATATCTATTGTGATCATTATAATGGTTTGGTTATCATGATGTGAATAATAACATCGCTGAATAAATGGATCTACTATGATTTCCTTTCCTTGAATCCATGAATTGGTGCTGCTTTCTATTGACATAGTTAATGGTTGTAATACTTCAGTTTCCTTCACACCAAGGAGGGCAAACGAAGGGCAGACGATATGTCAAGAAAGACTGACTGAAATTATTTGTACAGTAAATTGTCGTACAATAATCACCAAAAAAACTACATCATTAGATACCCAAAGCGCAAAATTAGGTACCATGTGACATAATATTCAGCAGTCCACCAGGACCACAACCAGTAGTGGGTACACCACGTTGCACTGTTTCTCAGTATCAACCATCTCCTCAATGTGAACCATGAACAGAGCTTTACGGGGTATGAGTGAGGTGTGGTATATGACTGACAGATGTTGACAGGCTTTGGGACGTAACACATTTTGATGGAAGTGGACATGACAGACATGAAGCTGGAGTTTTCATGAGATAAACTTACCTCTCTTCCCTTTCCAATTCATATTAGAAAAAGAGTGAAAGTGAAAGACAGAAATTAGAGAAATTGAGGGCATCTCTGGAATTTTCACTTAGCATAAAACACTGAAGAGGGTCATCGCCGGTTTGATTTACACAAATGGTGAAAACATGGAAAGCGATCGTAATTCAACGTTTTGCCTTTGACAGCGCGTGGGATGCGCTACCTTGACTGGCCACCCACTAAAACTCCAGCGCCAGGCTCCTACCACAAAAGGCCTTATCTCATATGTGGTCGTGACAGATGCAGATTTGCATCCAGTTATAAATAGCTTTGTCGCTCAGAAACAGATGTCTGAATCCGCGCTGCCACTTATTAGGCAAATGTATGGTGTTTGTGGACGTCGCACCACTTACAATTGATCAGTTGTACACCGTACCATAAGAGTGACGTGTGCGTATGGGCTGTGGGCGTTGTTTTGATCTCTTCTCGCCAGAGACATTACTACAGTGTTGGCACTTGATGTATCATCTTCCACTTTGGCACACAGCGGCCATCGCAGACACAGGATAGGAATGGGCATCGCCACAATAAGTGGTCACTAGTTCTTAGTGAAATGATCAAGCAATTCCTTCTGGTGTGACACGGGCAAGAATCATTCAAAAATAGAAACAAATACAGCATTTAAGGTTGCATTTCAACTGAAATATTTATCTGTGACAAGAGTTGAGTTGTTGTGGCCGGTCGCCATCTGTACAGTGTTTCCTCCGACACATTGGTTCAGCTGGCTTCCAGGTTAAGCGAGCAGTCTGTCAAGAAGCAGTGCGGTTTGGCGGGGTCGTGTTTCAGAGGACGCATGGCTCTCGACCTTCACCTCTCCCGAGTCTGCATGAGAGTTGCAGCGATGGGACAAGACTGTAACTACCAATTGAATATCACGAAATTGGGGAGAAAAAGGGGTAAAAGTTCAACAAATTTAAAGAGAGTTAAGTCGTTGTGTTATTGAAGCAAACAAGGCATTGGAGGAGGCCTATACTGACTGCAAAAATGTATTGTTGAAAGACACTGAGATTAGTGACATTTGCATGAAAAAATCCTTTCTTTCTGATCTGTATATTATGTTTTATGACTTAAAGTGCCTTCAGAAAGTATTCACACCCCTTGACTTATTGCACATTTTGTTGTGTTACAGCCTGAATTTAAGATGGATTAAAAAAAAAATTTCTCACCCATCTGCACACCACCGGAGGTTGGTGGCACCTTAATTGGAGAGAATGGGCTTATGGTAATGACTGGAGCGGAATCAGTAGAATGGTATCAAATACACTACCGTTCAAAAGTTTGGGGTCACTTAGAAATGTCCTTGAGTTTGAAAGAAAAGCACATTTTTTGCCCATTACAATAATATCAAATTGATCATAAATACAGTGTAGACATTGTTAATGTTGTAAATGACTATTGTAGCTGGAAACGGCAGATTTTTTATGAAATATCTACATAGGCATACAGAGGCCCATTATCAGCAACCATCACTCCTGTGTTCCAATGGCACAATGTGTTAGCTAATCCAAGTTAAGCAATTTAATCGGCTAATTGATCATTAGAAAACCCTTTTGCAATTATGTTAGCACAGCTGAAAACTGTTGTCCTGATTAAAGAAGCAACAAAACTGCCCTTCCTTAGACTAGTTGAGTATCTGGAGCATCAGCATTTGTGGGTTCGAAATACAGGCAGAAGGGCCAGCATCACGGAGTCACCTCTTCACTGTTGACGTTGAGACTGGTGTTTTGCGGGTACTATTTAATGAAGCTGCCATTTGAGGACTTGTGAAGCGTCTATTTCACAAACTAGACACTCTAATGTACTTGTCCTCTTGCTCAGTTGTGCACTGGGGCTTCCCACTCCTCTTTCTATTCTGGTTAGAGCCAGTTTGCTCTGTTCTGTGAAGGAAGTAGTACACAGCGTTGTACGAGATCTTCAGTTTCTTGATGACTCAAAGCAGTAATAGTTGCCAAAGGTGCTTTTACAAAGTATCGACTCAGGGGTAATAATATGTATGTAAAATAGATATTTCTGTATTTAATTTTCAATAAATTAGCATTTTTTGTCATCATGGGGTAGTGTGTAGATCAGTGACCAAAAAAAATATTTAAAACATTTTGAATTCAGGCTGTAACACAACACAATGTGGAAAACGTCTAGGGGTATGAATACTTTCTGAATGCACTGTGACTAAGTACACTGTGTTAAGTGTTGTGATGCTAAAGCTCTGTGCACATCAGGGTTTGGGTCAATTAGAAATTTCTGAATTTAATTTAATTCAAACAATGAATTTGAATTGGCCTAACCCCACAGGAAGCAGAACTTGAATTGAATTTGATTTGAAGGAAGTAGAATTGAATTCAAAGCAATTCAACTGAGACATGAAAGTCTCATTCATTTGACAAATATTTCTTCAAAATGATATGCCATTTATTAATATAAAGAATACAAATACCATTTCAAATATCAGTTTGATTATAACTCAAAGATGTCAAGTAGTATTTTTCTTTGTCATGAGATGTTAGATTGTTCCCTTCCATACGGTTTGATCTATTGCATTCTAGGAAGTATTTTTTTCTTATGTATAAAAACATACCTAAACGTAATACCCACTCTAGAATGCCCTCCTAGCCAATCAGAAATGAGAATTCCACAATGCTGTGGCATAACAATTATTATAGACAACCCACAACATGATTTCAATATTATTTTCAATTGTTTTAGGATAAAAATGGAATGTTTCAACCTTAAGCTAAATGTTTCACCTGTTTTTGGGATTGTCTTCACCACCTCCAAGTGTCGCCCATCTTCCCCATTATCCTCTGTGTATTTATACCTGTGTTCTCTGTTTGTCTGTTGCCAGTTTGTTTTGTTTCGTCAAGCCAACCAGTGTTTTCCCTCTGTTCCTGTCTCTTGAGTGTTCCTGTTTTCTAGTTTTCCTGGTGTTGACCATTTCGCCCTGCACCCTGAGCCTGCCTGCCATCCTGTACTTTTGTCCCACCTATCTGGATCATTGACCTCTGACCCTGCCCTTGACCTGTCTTTGCCTGCCCCTGTTGTTAATTCGACATTGTCTGGATCTGGGTCTTACCTTGAAACATGATAGTTAGTCTGGCGGAATGGTCCTACCTCTGAATGGTGCTCATCATTCTGCTGCAGGACCTCAATACAAAGTTCTCCCAGTCGCATCATGTCCTCCAACCTCTTCTCCGTGGCAGCTTGAGCATCAGCTGTTACATTAGCACACAGACATTCCAACACTGTGACACCAGCACACCGTATACACTAAAACACTAACTAGCACCCTGTATACTGTATTAGGAACACTGACAAACAGTGCATATACTTTAACAAAACTAAACACAAACACATGACAGTGAAATACGACACAGTAACATCACCACACGTGAGCTGGGCTTGCACATACCCTCCATCTGAGCGTGTTTGGTCAGCTGGGAGTAGTTGACAAGGGCAGCTTTCTCCAAACATTTCTGGACTACCTTCCTCATCTCATCAGGAGGAACCGGTGTGGTGATGTCCTTCATCAAAACCTAGAATTATCCAAACACAGTCATAAGCCTAATGCCAAACACAACAAAACAGACTACTAGATCCTTAAAAGAGTGACCCAAAACCTGTTTAGAGTGGAAGGCAACAAGGATATCCCAACATATTCTGGTCAACACAACTATCTGCAGTTTGAAGAATACAAAAACAATGTAAACTCAAAAGAATAACAACAGACTTAGACAGCAGACATAGCTTTCAAGCACAACATACCCTTTCTAGTAGGGAGAGTGTCGCTTTGAGGGCCCCGTCTGGTCGTCCAAAGGGGAAACAGTACCTGTAGATACAAGTGTGAGTGGACATCGCATCTACACCATTTTCAAGAAAGATACTGTGGAATGCTTGATGTTTGAAAGGACGCCAATGCACAAAAAAAACATTTATTGACTATAGCCTACTGCATTCTTTGATTAGACAATGACCAGCACAAATATGTAGGTCAAAACTGTCGGTGATCAAAATCAAATAAAATTGTATTTGTCACATGCTTCGTAAACAACAAGTGTGGACTAACATTGAAATGCTAGTCCTTAACAAAGTAGTGGTCAGAAGTGGGAGGCAAATGCCCATGACCACACATGTATTGCCTGCATGGCTCTCGGAACTCTGGTGATCTTGATTTGTTCTGTAATAATGGACTGGAAACAAGCAAATAGATGTTGACCTACAGGGTAATCTCTCTCCCAAATGGATATATCATATTTTTAGTGGATTTGAGGTGGTCCCTGTCAAACATGTCCCTTCGTGCGTGGTGAGGAATTACCAAACAACTCTTATAGCCCTTAATCAACTTCGCTGTGGTCCCCCTTAATCCTGAACTATATGCACCCCGTTCCTGTCTGCTGCATATTAGCATAATCCCAACATTGTCTAGGCTATTGTTTACTGCCATTAGCCTATCGTTGAGGAGTGTTGCTATTGACCCACGCTGCTTTCAACAGCCCCCTACCAACTTCTTGTCCCCATCTACCCTCTTTCCTCCTTGGGACCAGATGGAGGGCCCTTCACAGGCGTTGAACAAACCATCCTTCAAGGTCTGGATCTGTTTCCATGGCCCTGACAATAAGGCCATACAATGCAATAATGGTGAATGGCAGCTCACAGATAATAACAATTATAATAATTTGGTGGGTGCTGAAACTTTTCCTATTTCAAGTGTGTATTGATACGGGAATTGATAATGTTTTTGTTTTTTTGCATATCTCAACTCTCCTGAGACACCATCGGAGAATGGGGTCATGACTAGGGTCTGCCATTATCAACAGCGACCCTGGACCAATTAGGGTTAAGTGTCTTGCTCAAGGGCACATCAACAAATGTTGCACCTTGTCGGCTCTAGGATTTGAACTAGCGACCTTTCAGTTACTGGCCCAACGCTCTAACTGTTAGGCTTACTGTATATTGGACCAAAAATCTAATTTACAGTATTTCACACTTGTTTAAATGTGTTGAAAGTTCTTATTATACTCAGTTACAAGTGCATTACTGACAAATATTATGACATACCATTGTGTGTAATCACGTCAATCGTAGAGAAAGTAGTACCTAAAATGGATGATCTGGTTGTCCAATAGACTCAGGAGACGGCCTCTTATGTCCTCAAACTGATCTCTCTCTTCCTCAGTCACTGTGCCCATTCCATCCGGCCTAAAAAAAATACACATACAAATTCTTGATGATCATTTCATTAAAGGGGCAATCTGCAGTTCAAACAACAACAAAATACACCCCAACACTTTTTGGGCTAAATGGCTTAGGGATGGGGTTGGAGAAAACTAAACCATCTCAAATTCATAGACTGCTATGGATGCAAGGACTGAACATAAATTAAATCAAAATTATACTTTTAACCATGTTTTGAAGCCATACAGGGTTTGTTTACAATGCTATTGTTTACAAACAATAGAATAAAACAAGCTTATATTTTGGGGTTCTGATGAGGTTAGACAGTTGAACTAAGCTCATGAGGCATTTATAAGTAATATTCAAGAATCAATGGCTGTATATCATTCATTTTAAAGTCTGAAAATGGATGTAGCAATTGCAGATTGCCCTTTTAATGTTAGCAATGAACCCATTCCCTTCTTGCCTCTGTATGAATAGGCACTCTGGGGAAAGAGAAGAAAATGCAATCACTACCCAGACTGCTAACCTTGACTTCCAGGGCTATTTTCAGATGAACGAGATAGGCTCGCCCTCAAAACGACACTCACTTTCACCGGGAAGAGTGGGGGAGAGGTTGTCTGTGTTGTGCTTATAAAAGCCTATGCAGTGAGCTCCTGACCATGATGTATTAGCCTCTAGCAGGGGAGAATGACACGCATCTGCAACAATATTCGTGACTTGAAGTTTGAAATGAAAACTAAGTCGAAACGGAGAAACTGAACTGTGAATTGCATATGAAGAATTTACTAATTGTTTGTGTGTTTTTGTTGTTGTCTGTTTATACTCCGCCAAGTGACTTCTAGAAAACAAAAACCTCTAAGATAATTCTAGAATAAATTAGTGTAAACCATCCTATCAAAAATGTGCTTTAGAACCTTTAAAAAATTGTAATTGGTAATTGGCTAATAAATGACTTTGTAAAAAAATTACATCGCAAGAAATGTAGTGACAATACAGTTGAAGACGGAAGTTTACAGGTTGCAGTCATTAAAACTCGTTTTTCTTGTGAACAAACTATAGTTTTGGTAAGTCAGTTAGGACATCTACTTTGTGCATGACACAAGTAATTTTTCCAACAATTGTTTACAAACAGATTATTTCACTTATAATTCACTGTATCACAATTCCAGTGGGTCAGAAGTTCACAAACACTAAATTGACTGTGCCTTTAAACAGCTTGGAAAATTCCAGAAAACGTTGTCATGGCTTTAGAAGCTTCTGACATCATTTGAGTCAATTGGAGGTGTACCTATGGATGTATTTCAAGGCCTACCTTCAAACTCAGTGCCTTTTTGCTTGACATCATCAAAAAATCTAAAGAAATCATTCTCTCTACTATTATTCTGATAGTTCATATTCTGAAAATAAAGTGGTGATCCTAACTGACCTAAAACAGGGAATTTTTACTAGGATGAAATGTCAGGAATTGTGAAAAACAGAGTTGAAATGTATTTGGCTAAGGTGTATGTAAACTTCTGACTTCAACTGTAAACGCTTGCAGTCCCCATCTCCCTATTAACTCTTTATTTGAATACATTGCTTACAAATAATCCTGCTCCATGACCACTACCCTTGTGTACCGTCCTCCTAAAGCTAATTAATCATTCCTGTCTGAACAACTCACCATTGCTGGCTCCCTCCATAAGCAGAAATGGTTCAGAACTCTGCAGCCCAACTCCTTACCCACACTAAGTCCTGGCAACAACAAAAAATCACCCCATGTGCTGTGAACTCCACTGGCTCTCTGTCTCCCACCGTGTTATGACAAGATCCTCCTTCTGACCAACAAAGCTCTTCACCACCTTTACCTCTCTGACCTTCTTCATCTACCAACCCATACGCTCACTCCGCTCCACCACAGCAGGCCACCTTGGCTTTCTCAGTTCCAAGCTCCAGCAACAGGGCCTTCTCCAGGTTTGCGCCAAAACTCTGCAACTCCTGCAATCTCTCTCCCTCTTCCCCCCTTCTCTTTGTTTCATGTTTCTTACAGCTTAGCATGTTGAGAACACCTTTATTTAACCAGGTAGGCAAGTTGAGAACAAGTTCTCATTTACAATTGCGACCTGGCCAAGATAAAGCAAAGCAGTTCGACAGATACAACGACACAGAGTTACACATGGAGTAAAACAAACATACAGTCAATAATACAGTAGAAACAAGACTATATACGATGTGAGCAAATGAGGTGAGATAAGGGAGGTAAAGGCAAAAAAGGCCATGGTGGCAAAGTAAATACAATATAGCAAGTAAAACACTGGAATGGTAGTTTTGCAATGGAAGAATGTGCAAAGTAGAAATAAAAATAATGGGGTGCAAAGGAGCAAAATAAATAAATAAATAAAAATTAAATACAGTTGGGAAAGAGGTAGTTGTTTGGGCTAAATTATAGGTGGGCTATGTACAGGTGCAGTAATCTGTGAGCTGCTCTGACAGTTGGTGCTTAAAGCTAGTGAGGGAGATAAGTGTTTCCAGTTTCAGAGATTTTTGTAGTTCGTTCCAGTCATTGGCAGCAGAGAACTGGAAGGAGAGGCGGCCAAAGAAATAATTGGTTTTGGGGGTGACTAGAGAGATATACCTGCTGGAGCATGTGCTACAGGTGGGAGATGCTATGGTGACCAGCGAGCTGAGATAAGGGGGGATTTTGCCTAGCAGGGTCTTGTAGATGACATGGAGCCATTGGGTTTGGCGACGAGTATGAAGCGAGGGCCAGCCAACGAGAGCGTACAGGTCGCAATGGTGGGTAGTATATGGGGCTTTGGTGACAAAACGGATTGCACTGTGATAGACTGCATCCAATTTGTTGAGTAGGGTATTGGAGGCTATTTTGTAAATGACATCGCCAAAGTCGAGGATTGGTAGGATGGTCAGTTTTACAAGGGTATGTTTGGCAGCATGAGTGAAGGATGCTTTGTTGCGAAATAGGAAGCCAATTCTAGATTTAACTTTGGATTGGAGATGTTTGATATGGGTCTGGAAGGAGAGTTTACAGTCTAACCAGACACCTAAGTATTTGTAGTTGTCCACGTATTCTAAGTCAGAGTCGTCCAGAGTAGTGATGTTGGACAGGCGGGTAAGTGCAGGTAGCGATCGGTTGAAGAGCATGCATTTAGTTTTACTTGTATTTAAGAGCAATTGGAGGCCACGGAAGGAGAGTTGTATGGCATTGAAGCTTGCCTGGAGGGTTGCTAACACAGTGTCCAAAGAAGGGCCGGAAGTATACAGAATGGTGTCGTCTGCGTAGAGGTGGATCAGAGACTCACCAGCAGCAAGAGCGACCTCATTGATGTATACAGAGAAGAGAGTCGGTCCAAGAATTGGAGGGGTGGCAACAATTTCGGCAGATAATTTTAGGAAGAAAGGGTCCAGATTGTCTAGCCCGGCTGATTTGTAGGGGTCCAGATTTTGCAGCACTTTCAGAACATCAGCTGAATGGATTTGGGAGAAGGAGAAATGGGGAAGGCTTGGGCGAGTTGCTGTTGGGGGTGCAGTGCTGTTGTCCGGGGTAGGAGTAGCCAGGTGGAAAGCATGGCCAGCCGTAGAAAAATGCTTATTGAAATTCTCAATTATGGTTGATTTATCAGTGGTGACAGTGTTTCCTATCGTCAGTGCAGTGGGCAGCTGGGAGGAGGTGTTCTTATTCTCCATGGACTTTGCAGTGTCCCAGAACATTTTTGAGTTAGTGTTGCAGGAAGCAAATTTCTGCTTGAAAAAGCTAGCCTACGCTTTTCTAACTGCCTGTGTATAATGGTTTCTAGCTTCCCTGAACAGCTGCATATCACGGGGGCTGTTCGATGCTAATGCAGAACGCCATAGGATGTTTTTGAGTTGGTTAAGGGCAGTCAGGTCTGGGGAGAACCAAGGGCTATATCTGTTCCTGGTTCTAATTATGAAGTCCTTCACTTCAACTCCTTTCCGCTTAATTACCAAAAGGCCCTGGTATACAATGAAAAGCAGCCCTCTCTTCACAACCACACTTGTAAGGACAACTTGTAAACCCTGTTGTTCCCTAAATCTGTCAATTCATTAACCCCCCCGGCTGCAACCCCCTTTAACAAGCACCAGCTAATCGCAAAGGAACACAAAAAGGATAGCGCTAGGAGGGGTGGGTGAGTGTGCTCACTCATGTGATGGCAAAGGACATTTTCTTTCATGTCGAGGTAAAAAGAAGGCAGTGGATTTCTTGTTCAGTTCCTCCCTCACACTCCAGCCCAAATGTCCAGCTGAAGATATAAGGGTCATGTGTTGCAGCTTCCCCATCTTCAGCCTTTGGCCATACACTAAGCCTCACACACTCAACCTTAGTCCCAGCCCAAGCCCATGGATCCTGAGAGCTGACCAGTTGCTGAAATTGAATTATACAAAAATAATCACATTAACACAAGCAGATTGCAAGGTTGGTCAAAACAGACAGTTTTGTAGTATGGAGTCAGATAAGAAATAGACTCTCACGTCAGTTGTTCAGTCCTCTGATACATAACATCTCTATGTTGACATCCTTGTCACATTCAAAGTGTACCAGTATTCTAAGCCAGCGTTGTTTAACCAAAAATGGTTGGCAACAGGGTAAAATACCCTGATAGGCCATTCAAATATAAAGTATAGCCCCTGTGCTTGTAACTGGCTTTCCCATAATAGCTTTTCTCTGACTGCTATCAAATCCAATCAAACTTCCCGTCATGCTTGGCTGCACACGTCAGAGTTGGATGCAGTGCAACAGCTTGTCGAGGGCAGAGGCATTGTTGCTGCTACATGAAGCGAGCGTGTTTGAGTGGAGGCTAAACGCTGACCCCCACTCACAAAGGGTTAACAGGCTCCAGGATGGGGCTGTAGGTTACTGTCAGGGTGTTTACAGTGGATATGGCTCATCTGTAAGTGTTGACTGTCATGTTCGAACACGCTCCAAACCTCAGGATCTCTGGGTTAATCACATCCGACGGAGTGGGCGTCATCTGACGGTGAGGTAGCGGCAATGCATGGCAGGGCACTGTGTGTGTGTGTGTGTGTGTGTGTGTGTGTGTCTCCTCCCTTTAGCAGCATGGGGAACAGGGATGGGTGACAGTTAGGAGACCCGGGATGGGTGGCATGGGGGAGTCGGGGTTGCAGAAGTAAAAGCTCCTGTCACATTCTGAGCTCATGAGAGCCGGACATCTCTGAGAAGCGGGGGATAGGAAGTGACAGGTAAGAGAGAGGTGAGCAGGAGATGATGTGTCCACTGTCACTTTCCACACGGCTCATAACAGCTCACAGTGCTGCCCTTTGGCCCTCCTTGCCATGAACTCCTTTAGCCTTGCTCTACTCCCAAACACACCTGTCTCCATGAAGATGGAAGCCAAACCTGCACGAACCCATGGCGGTGGCAAAGCTCAACGAGTCAATCAAAACCAGTGATCCACAAAAGTTGTTTCAAAGTTAGCAAGGACAACTTTTTTTTCCAGAAATCACAAGCCACATTCACAACCATTGTACAAAGACTGTGATTGTTAAAGACTTACATTATCTGTTAGAAATGTAATTTTGTGCAACAGCCTCTAACCAATTAACTGAGAACCTAAAAATGACAGCTCTGATAAGGAAATATTACCCTCAAATCAACCAATTCTTTGACAACTATTGGTCTCCAAGTGCATAGGCTAATCCCAAAATGCAGGGGTACGCGCACACACACACACACACACACACACATCACAAAGAAAGGGCATGGGTTTTTGTACACAGTAGATCTGACAGATTTCATATAATTAATATATTTTTAAAATAAAGTACACATTCGCCAAGGTCCTTCCCCTTTGTTTAGAAACAGGACCAGCACTTTTGACAAGACAAGAAGATTGCTTAAGGCTGTTGCATAAAACTACCTCCATTCTCTCAGTCTGTGGCCTCATGCTACTCAATGCCTCCTCTCCATTCTGCACCCCCCCAGGCAACATCGAGAGTACTGAATAGGCATCAATTATTCAAATTAGGGCTCCAACTGACAAAAAGCCAGTTCTAGCAATCTCTCACGTTTATACGTGGTGATTACTTAGAGAGGCTAATCATTACTGTTCTAATTTGCTAAATTACTGAGCAAAGAGAGAAAGCACATATATTAGCATTTATCACAGGGGAAGTCAAGCAGGGGTTATTTGAGGTAAGTGGGTAACTATTAGCCGTAAGAGAACAGTAAGTAGGGAACAGAGTGGAGCTGTTAAGCCGACAAGTGGCCAAGGTATACTGCTCATATCGGACTAAATACAATAAACGAATAACTTGTGCCTTTGAGGAAATTACCAATGGATACGTGTTACGTGTTAAACATCCGGAAAATATGATTATATTTGATTATAACTATTTGTTGGACGTGAAACATTTTCTGGACCTTAGATATTTAGTTCAATCTAAATGATACAACTCAAACATGGTTTAAGAAATTGTGAGTAGAAATGAATCATGATCAACAACAAAAAGGAGAGAAAACAAGTAGGGAGTAAAGGGAACAATTATCATTACCTATTAAAAGCTGATGCAGAACCTATAATTATTTTCTAATCATATTATGCTCTGATGCAGAGTTGAAAGCTAAGTAGTAATTTGTGAGAGTCTCTGTACACGTTCTCCCTTCTTCTCAAATAATTGAGAAAAGTGGCCCAACATAGCCACTGCAAAGAAGAAGCCAAACAGGGTGGTTACTATTATATGGTACTGTCAAGTCCCTTTGCAAGACTCGTCTTTACAATTCACTAAAGCCACCAGTTTTTATTTGACTTATTATTTTAGCCAGGACACAAATAAAATACTTGATTTCTGAGAGGAGAAATCCTGAAATAATATACACGCTTTTCTATATGCATGGAAAAAAAGGTATTTGTCGCATGCGCAGAATATACAACAGGCTAGACTTTACCGTGAAACGCTTACTTACTTCCCAACAACGCAAAGTCAAAACGTAAGAACATTTTCAAATAAAAATAGATAACAAAAATGAGACCATATACAAGGACACCCGGTACTGAGTCAAAGTTTACATACACTTAGGTTGGAATCATTAAAACTCGTTTTACAACCACTCCACAAATTTCTTGTTAACAAACTATAGTTTTAACTAAGTCAGTTAGGACATCTACTTTGTGCATGACACAAGTCATTTTTCCAACAATTGTTTACAGACAGATTATTTCACTTATAATTCACTGTATCACAATTCCAGTGGGTCAGAAGTTTACATACACTAAATTGACTGTGCCTTTAAACAGCTTGGAAAATTCCAGAAAATTATGTAATGGCCTTAGAAGCTTCTGATAGGCTCATTTACATAATTTGAGTCAATTGGATGTGTACCTGTGGATGTATTTCAAGGCCTACCTTCAAACTCAGTGCCTCTTTGCTTGACATCATTGGGAAATCTAAAGAAATCAACCAAGACCTCATAAGAAAAATTGTAGACCTCCACAAGTCTGGTTCATCCTTGGGAGCAATTTCCAAACACCTGAAGGTACAACGTTCATTTGTACAAACAATAGTACGCAAGTATAAACACCATGGGACCATGCAGCCATCATACCGCCCAGGAAGGAGACACGTTCTGTCTACTTGAGATGAACGTACTTTGGTGCGAAAAGTGCAAATCAACCCCAGAACAACAGCAAAGGACCTTGTGAAGATGCTGGAGGAAACAGGTACAAAAGTATCTATATCCACAATAAAACGAGTCCTATATCGACATAAACTGAAAGGCCGCTCAACAAGGAAGAAGCCACTGCTCCAAAACTGCCATAAAAAGCCAGACTACGGTTTGCAACTGCACACGGGGACAAAGATCACACTTTTTGAAGAAATGCGACCATCGTTATATAATGACCATCATTATGTTTGGAGGAAAAAGGAGGAGGCTTGCAAGCTAAAGAACACCATCCCAACCGTGAAACACGGGGGTGGCAGCATCATGTTGTGGGGGTGCTTTGCTGCAGGAGGGACTGGTGCACTTCACAAAATAGATGGCATCATGAGGCTGGAAAATTATGTGGATATATTGAAGTAACATCTCAAGACATTAGTCGGGAAGTTAAAGCTTGGTCGCAAATGGGTCTTCCCAATGGACATTGACCCAAAGCATACTTCCAAAGTTTTGGCAAAATTGCCACAGCCATCCCGGATCCGGGATCGTGAATACAGCCTCAAGCTCATTACCATAACGCAACGTTAACTATTCATGAAAATCGCAAATGAAATGAAATACATATGCTAGCTCTCAAGCTTAGCCTTTTGTTAACAACACTGTCATCTCAGATTTTCAAAATATGCTTTTCAACCATAGCAAAACAAGCATTTGTGTAAGAGTATTGATAGCTAGCATAGCATTAAGCCTAGCATTCAGCAGGCAACATTTTCACAAAAACAAGAAAAGCATTCAAATAAAATAACTTACCTTTGAAGAACTTCGGATGTTTTCAATGAGGAGACTCTCAGTTAGATAGCAAATGTTGAGTTTGTCCAAAAATATTCTTTGTATAGGAGAAATCGCTCCGTTTTGTACATCACGTTTGGCTACCAAAAAAAAACTAAAATTCAGTCATCAAAACGCCAAACTTTTTTCCAAATTAACTCCATAATATCGACTGAAACATGGCAAACGTTGTTTAGAATCAATCCTCAAGGTGTTTTTCACATATCTCTTCGATGATATATCGTTCATGGAAGTGTGCTTTCTCCTCTGAATCCCATGGGAAAATGCCTGCAGCTGAACATTACGCACCAATTTAGACAAAGGACACCGGGCGGACACCTGGTAAATGTAGTCTCTTATGGCCAATCTTCCAATGATATGCCTACAAATACGTCACAATGCTGCAGACACCTTGGGCAAACGGCAGAAAGCTTAGGCTCGTTCAGGGCACATTCACAGCCATATAAGGAGACAATGGAAAACAGAGCCTCAAAAATTCTGCTCATTTCCTGTTTGAAGTTTAATCTTGGTTTCGCCTGTAGCATGAGTTCTGTGGCACTCACAGATAATATCTTTGCAGTTTTGGAAACGTCAGAGTGTTTTCTTTCCAAAGCCGTCAATTCCATGCATAGTCGAGCATCTTTTCGTGACAAAATATTGCGCTTAAAACGGGCACGTTTTTTTTAATCCAATAATGAAATAGCGCCCCCATAGCTTCAAGAGGCTATGGACAACAAAGTCAAGGTATTGCAGTGGCCATCACAAAGCCGTGACCTCAATCCTATGGAAACTTTGTGGGCAGAACTGAAAAAGCATGTACAAGCAAGGAGGCCTACAAATCTGACTCAGTTACACCAGCTTGGTCAAGAGGAATGGGCAAAAAATCCCCCAACTTATTGTGGGAAGCTTGTAGAAGGCTACCCGAAACGTTTGACCAAAGCTAAACAATTTAAAGGCAATACTACCAAATACTAATTGAGTGTATGTAAACTTCTGACCCACTGGGAATGTGATGAAATAAATAAAAGCTGAAATAAATAATTCTCTCTACTATTATTCTGACATTTCACATTCTTAAAATAAAGTGGTGATCCTAACTGACCTAAGACAGGGAATTGTTTCTCGGATGAAATGTCAGGAATTGTGAAAAACCGAGTTTAAATGTATCTGGCTAAGGTGTATGTAAACGTCTGACTTCAACTGTAAGTGTGAAATGCCTTTGTTCGTCATTTATCTCGGTGGGAACCTTCTCTGAAAGTTGTTGGCCTTCCGGCTGTATGGCTCTGATTGTCGGAAAGGGGTCTTCTGTTGTTGTTCACTCTGGAAGATAACCAGCCATACCGACGATTCCCATTGGTGATGAGCGTAGTAGGATAGTCTCACTTAGATTCGCTTTTCTCAATATCTGACTTAAGACAGCTAATCAGCTATACCAGTGATTGTCTGAGGTGAGCTTCTCACCTCTTCCTCCTCGTGTTGGTGTTCAGGATTCAGACCAGGATGGACATTCAAATATGTAGCTCTCGCCTCACGTTTCCTGGTCTAATGTTCATTTCGTTACAAAGGCTTTTTATGTACCAAAAGGGGTGTTCCGTCATGCTGACAAGCTCTCTGACCTCACTATTTACTGTGCAAAGGATACGATTAGAAGTGATCTCTTATGACTCCTAAAATCACATTCCTCTCTTAACAGAAATACTTTCCTCATTTTTCCTATTATATGTACAACATATTGGATGGAAACTTGACATATAAAGGGGGTATTCTTTCCACGTTACAGTATTTGGTCCATAGTTTTTAATGACATCACAAAATAAAAACAATACGACATTAATTGTCTCCATCTCCCCACTGACCATTTCTCACATTCCCCATGTTAGAATGATTTTTCCACTAACCACTTTTGGACGTTAGAGTTTTGGGCGGCAAAATTGTCTGTGTCAAAGGCATTCCTTTAGTTGATACCAAAGGGTAAAGAGAGAGTTCTCTCCTGCTTAATTTACGACCGAGTGTGAACGGTCAACCATCCAGCAGCTCTCCCTCCCCTCTGTGGGAGAGAGAGAGAGGCCTGGTTACTGTTACCCTCCCACCAGTCTGATCTGACCCATTCTGATTCTCACAGGACAGTCACCTACCAGACCAAGGCCCTTCTCCCCCGATTGCTCAGTTTGGCCATGCGGCCAGCTCTAGGGAGAGTCTTGGTGGTTCCAAACTTCTTCAATTTAAGAACGATGGAGGCCACTGTGTTCTTGGGGACCCTCAATGATGCAATTTTTTTGCTACCCTTCCCCAGATCTGTGCCTCGTCACAATCCTGTCTCGGAGCTCTACGGATAATTCCTTCGACCTCATGGCTTGGTTTTAGCCATCTGTGGGACCACACAGGTGTGTGACTATCCAAATCATGGTGGACTCCAATCAAGTTGTAGAAACATCTCAAGGATAAGCAATGCTAACTGCTAGCTTGTCCAGCTCCGGCCCGCTAACTGCTACCTTGTCTAGCCCGGGCCTACAAACTGTTAGCTTGTTAGCACAGGCCTGCTAACCGCCTGAATTGCCGCGTCTCAAACGCTCACCGGACCCATATTTACTTTCTATCTCTTTTGACTTTTAATGTGTTTATACCTTCCGGAAACCTGCCTCACCCAATGTGATACGGAATCGCTATTATTTTTTATTTATTTTTAGAACACACTCAAGAACCTCCAGAAGCTAACCAGCTAACTAGCTACAAGCTATTTAGTCATTGTTAGTTTTTTTTTTTACCTGGATAACACTCGCCAGGCCAGCTTCCCTGCCCCATCCACCGCTGCCCCCTGGACACTGATCTCTTGGCTACATAGCTGATGCACGCTGGACTGTCCATTAATCACGGTACTCCATTCTGCTTGTTTGTTCTATCTGTTGGCCCCGTTGCCTAGTCTACGCCATTTTACCTGCTGTTGTTGTGCTAGCTGATTAGCTGTTGTCTCACCTACTGTTTTAGCTAGCTTTCCCAATTCAACACCTGTGATTACTGTATGCCTCGCTGTATGTCTCTCTCAAATGTCAATATGCCTTGTATACTGTTGTTCAGGTTAGTTATCATTGTTTTAGTTCACAATGGAGCCCCTAGTTCCACTCTTCACGCCCCTGATAACTCCTTTGTCCCACCTCCCACACATGCGGTGACCTCACCCATTACTACCAGCATGTCCAGAGATACAACCTCCCTCATCATCACCCAGTGCCTGGGCTTACCTCCGCTGTACCCGCACCCCACCATACCCCTGTCTGCGCATTATGCCCTGAATATATTCTACCATGCCCAGAAACCTGCTCCTCTTATTCTCTGTCCCCAACGCTCTAGGCGACCAGTTTTGATAGCCTTTAGCCGCACCCTCATACTACTCCTTCTCTGTTCCGCGGGTGATGTGGAGGTAAACCCAGGCCCTGCATGTCCCCAGGCACCCTCATTTGTTGACTTCTGTGATTGAAAAAGCCTTGGTTTCATGCATGTCAACATCAGAAGCCTCCTCCCTAAGTTTGTTTTACTCACTGCTTTAGCACACTCTGCTAACCCTGATGTCCTTGCTGTGTCTGAATCCTGGCTCAGGAAGGCCACCAAAAATTCAGATATTTCCATACCCAACTATAACATCTTCCGTCAAGATAGAACTGCCAAAGGGGGCAGAGTTGCAGTTTACTGCAGAGATAGCCTGCAAAGTAATGTCATACTTTCCAGGTCCATACCCAAACAGTTCGAACTACTAATTTTGAAAATTACTCTCTCCAGAAATAAGTCTCTCACGGTTGCCGCCTGCTACCGACCCCCCTCAGCTCCCAGCTGTGCCCTGGACACCATTTGTGAATTGATCGCCCCCCATCTAGCTTCAGAGTTTGTTCTGTTAGGTGACCTAAACTGGGATATGCTTAACACCTCGCCAGTCCTACAATCTAAGCTAGATGCCCTCAATCTCACACAAATCATCAAGGAACCCACCAGGTACAACCCTAACTCTGTAAACAAGGGCACCCTCATAGACGTCATCCTGACCAACTGGCCCTCCAAATACACCTCCGCTGTCTTCAACCAGGATCTCAGCGATCACTGCCTCATTGCCTGTATCCGCTACGGAGCCGCAGTCAAACGACCACCCCTCATCACTGTCAAACGCTCCCTAAAACACTTCTGTGAGCAGGCCTTTCTAATCGACCTGGCCCGGGTATCCTGGAAGGACATTGACCTCATCCCGTCAGTTGAGGATGCCTGGTCATTCTTTAAAAGTAACTTCCTCACCATTTTAGATAAGCATGCTCCGTTCAAAAAATGCAGAACTAAGAACAGATACAGCCCTTGGTTCACCCCAGACCTGACTGCCCTCGACCAGCACAAAAACATCCTGTGGCGGACTGCAATAGCATCGAATAGTCCCCGTGATATGCAACTGTTCAGGGAAGTCCGGAACCAATACACGCAGTCAGTCAGGAAAGCTAAGGCCAGCTTCTTCAGGCAGAAGTTTGCATCCTGTAGCTCCAGCTCCAAAAAGTTCTGGGACACCGTGAAGTCCATGGAGAACAAGAGCACCTCCTCCCAGCTGCCCACTGCACTGAGGCTAGGTAACACGGTCACCACTGATAAATCCATGATTATCGAAAACTTCAATAAGCATTTCTCAACGGCTGGCCATGCCTTCCGCCTGGCTACTTCAACCTCGGCCAACAGCTCCGCCCCCCCCCGCAGCTCCTCGCCCAAGCCTCTCCAGGTTCTCCTTTAACCAAATCCAGATAGCAGACGTTCTGAAAGAGCTGCAAAACCTGGACCCGTACAAATCAGCTGGGCTTGACAATCTGGACCCTCTATTTCTGAAACTATCTGCCACCATTGTCGCAACCCCTATTACCAGCCTGTTCAACCTCTCTTTCATATCGTCTGAGATCCCCAAGGATTGGAAAGCTGCCGCAGTCATCCCCCTCTTCAAAGGGGGAGACACCCTGGACCCAAACTGTTACAGACCTATATCCATCCTGCCCTGCCTATCTAAGGTCTTCGAAAGCCAAGTCAACAAACAGGTCACTGACCATCTCGAATCCCACCGCACCTTCTCCGCTGTGCAATCTGGTTTCCGAGCCGGTCATGGGTGCACCTCAGCCACACTCAAGGTACTCAACGATATCATAACCGCCATCGATAAAAGACAGTACTGTGCAGCCGTCTTCATCGACCTTGCCAAGGCTTTCGACTCTGTCAATCACCATATTCTTATCGGCAGACTCAGGAGCCTCGGTTTTTCGGATGACTGCCTTGCCTGGTTCACCAATTACTTTGCAGACAGAGTTCAGTGCGTCAAATCGGAGGGCATGCTGTCTGGTCCTCTGGCAGTCTCTATGGGGGTGCCACAGGGTTCAATTCTCGGGCCGACTCTTTTCTCTGTGTATATCAATGATGTTGCTCTTGCTGCGGGCGATTCCCTGATCCACCTCTACGCAGACGACACCATTCTATATACCTTCGGCCCGTCTTGGGACACTGTGCTATCTAACCTCCAAACAAGCTTCAATGCCATACAACACTCCTTCCGTGGCCTCCAACTGCTCTTAAACGCTAGTAAAACCAAATGCATGCTTTTCAACCGGTCGCTGCCTGCACCCGCATGCCCGACTAGCATCACCACCCTGGATGGTTCCGACCTAGAATATGTGGACGTCTATAAGTACCTAGGTGTCTGGCTAGACTGCAAACTCTCCTTCCAGACTCATATCAAACATCTCCAATCGAAAATCAAATCAAGAGTCGGCTTTCTATTCCGCAACAAAGCCTCCTTCACTCACGCTTCACCCAAGCTTACCCTAGTAAAACTGACTATCCTACCGATCCTCGACTTCGGCGATGTCATCTACAAAATGGCTTCCAACACTCTACTCAGCAAACTGGATGCAGTCTATCACAGTGCCATCCGTTTCGTCACTAAAGCACCTTATACCACCCATCACTGCGAAATGTATGCTCTAGTCTGCTGGCCCTCGCTACAAATTCGTCGCCAGACCCACTGGCTCCAGGTCATCTACAAGTCCATGCTAGGTAAAGCTCCGCCTTATCTCAGCTCACTGGTCACGATGGCAACACCCATCCATAGCACACGCTCCAGCAGGTGTATCTCACTGATCATCCCTAAAGCCAACACCTCATTTGGCCGCCTTTCGTTCCAGTACTCTGCTGCCTGTGACTGGAACGAATTGCAAAAATCGCTGAAGTTGGAGACTTTTATCTCCCTCACCAACTTCAAACATCAGCTATCTGAGCAGCTAACCGATCGCTGCAGCTGTACATAGTCTATTGGTAAATAGCCCACCCTTTTTCACCTACCTCATCCCCATACTGTTTTTATTTATTTACTTTTCTGCTCTTTTGCACACCAATATCTCTACCTGTACATGACCATCTGATCATTCATCACTCCAGTGTTAATCTGCAAAATTGTAATTATTTGCCTACCTCCTCATGCCTTTTGCACACATTGTATATAGACCCCCCCTTTGTTTTCTACTGTGTTATTGACTTGTTAATTGTTTACTCCATGTGTAACTCTTTGTTGTCTGCTCACACTGCTATGCTTTATCTTGGCCAGGTCGCAGTTGCAAATGAGAACTTGTTCTCAACTAGCCTACCTGGTTAAATAAAGGTGAAATAAAAAATTACAAAATTAAAATGGAAACAGGATGCACCTGAGCTCAATTTCAAGTCTCATAGCAAAGGGTCTGAATATTTATGTAAATAAGGTTTTTCTGTATAAGAAAAATTAAATAATAATAATAATAATAATGTTTCCGCTTTGTCATTATGGGGTATAGTGTGTAGATTGATGAGATTTTTTAAAAAGACTGTAACGTACCATGGTCTGAATACTTTCCAAATGCACTGTCTGTGTGTAGGGGCAATGAATGGAAGTGCGAGAACAACATCGAGTCTTTTTACGAGTTATTGATATTGTTTTCTTGACACTGACCATCTGAAGCTCCAGAAACAACATTTCAGTTAATCAAATAGTAAAAGCAATACACCTGTAGCTGATGTAGTACAACAGTATACTACTACCTGTAGCTGATGTAGTACATGTAGTACAACAGTATACTACTACCTGTAGCTGATGTAGTACAACAGTATACTACTACCTGTAGCTGATGTAGTACATGTAGTACAACAGTATACTACTACCTGTAGCTGATGTAGTACAACAGTATACTACTACCTGTAGCTGATGTAGTACAACAGTATACTACTACCTGTAGCTGATGTAGTACAACAGTATACTACTACCTGTAGCTGATGTAGTACAACAGTATACTACTACCTGTAGCTGATGTAGTACAACAGTATACTACTACCTGTAGCTGATGTAGTACAACAGTATACTACTACCTGTAGCTGATGTAGTACAACAGTATACTACTACCTGTAGCTGATGTAGCACAACAGTATACTACTACCTGTAGCTGATGTAGTACAACAGTATACTACTACCTGTAGCTGATGTAGTACAACAGTATACTACTACCTGTAGCGGATGTAGTACAACAGTATACTACTACCTGTAGCTGATGTAGTACAACAGTATACTACTACCTGTAGCTGATGTAGTACAACAGTATACTACTACCTGTAGCTGATGTAGTACAACAGTATACTACTACCTGTAGCTGATGTAGTACAACAGTATACTACTACCTGTAGCTGATGTAGTACAACAGTATACTACTACCTGTAGCTGATGTAGTACAACAGTATACTACACTACACCACAATACACCTGTAGCTGATGTAGTACAACAGTATACTACACTACACCACAATACACCTGTAGCTGATGTAGTACAACAGTATACTACACTACACCACAATACACCTGTAGCTGATGTAGTACAACAGTATACTACACTACACCACAATACACCTGTAGCTGATGTAGTACAACAGTATACTACACTACACCACAATACACCTGTAGCTGATGTAGTACAACAGTATACTACACTACACCACAATACACCTGTAGCTGATGTAGTACAACAGTATACTACACTACACCACAATACACCTGTAGCTGATGTAGTACAACAGTATACTACACTACACCACAATACACCTGTAGCTGATGTAGTACAACAGTATACTACACTACACCACAATACACCTGTAGCTGATGTAGTACAACAGTATACTACACTACACCACAATACACCTGTAGCTGATGTAGTACAACAGTATACTACACTACACCACAATACACCTGTAGCTGATGTAGTACAACAGTATACTACACTACACCACAATACACCTGTAGCTGATGTAGTACAACAGTATACTACACCACAATACACCTGTAGCTGATGTAGTACAACAGTATACTACTACCTGTAGCTGATGTAGTACATGTAGTACAACAGTATACTACTACCTGTAGCTGATGTAGTACATGTAGTACAACAGTATACTACACTACACCACATTCACCTGTTGCCATGAATGTGGGAGGCGCAGAAAGCATAGCTGTAATGCAGGAGGGTGGGGTCGACTAGGACATTGTTCCCAGAGTACTCCATCAGGTCCCGGAGGTAGCTGAGGTGGCGGTGGCAGCCCCTCACACCGTAGCGGGCGCAGTACTCATCCAGCACAAACACCTGACCTGGACTGAACCATCCCTGTGGACACAAACAGAAGACAGGCTAGAGAGGACAGCTTTGAGTTATTGGGGAGCCTGCCACAGATGGTATCTGACTGGAATCTGTTGAAAACAATTGATAGATAATTACGGCTTCTTTTTTGGGGGGCGGAGATTGAATTCCGAACTACTTACAAACATTTGAAAATACTTGTAAAAGGATGGGAGCAGATAAGTAGGGGGGAAGAATAAAGGGATTCGACATGTGTAGGGCCATCGAACCATGATCCCCACCACAGCGGGGATGTACAGTGCATTCAGAAAGTATTCATACCCCTTCACTTTCACATTGTGTTACATTACAGCCTTATTCTAAAATGGATTAAATTGTTTTTTTCCCCCCTTAATCTACACACAATACCCCATAATGACAAAGCAAAAATAGTAAAACCTTTTTTTTGCTAATTTATACAAAATGTAAAATTTACATAAGTATTCAGACCCTTTACTCAGTACTGTGTTGAAGTACCTTCGGCAGAGATTACAGCCTGAAGTCTTCTTGGGTATGACGCTACAAGCTTGGCACACCTGTATTTGGGGAGTTTCTCCTATTCTTCTCTGCAGATCCTCTTAAGCTCTGTCAGGTTGGATGGGGAGTGTTGCAGCACAGCTATTTTCAGGTCTCTCCGGAGATGTTAGATCGGGTTGAAGTCCGGGCTCTGGCTGGGCCTCTCAAGGACATTCAGAGACTTGTTCCGAAGCCATTCCTGCATTGTCTTGGCTGAGTGCTTTGGGTCGTTGTCCTGTTGGAAGGGGAACCTTCGCCCCAGTCTGAGGTCATGACCTCTCTGGAGCAGGGTTTTCATCAAAAATCTCTCTGTAATTTGCTCCATCTTTGCCTCGATCCTGACTAGTCTCCCAGTCCCTGGTGCTGAAAAACATCCCCACAGCATGATGCTGCCACCACCAAGCTTCACCGTAGGGAGTGTGCCAGGTTTCCTCCAGACGTGACGCTTGGCATTCAGGCCAAAGATTTCAATCTTGGTTTCATCAGACCAGAGAATATTGTTTCTCATGGTCAGAGTCTTTAGATGCCTTTTGGCAAACTCCAAGTGGGCTATGATGTGCCTTTTACTGAGGAGTAGCTTCCACTCAGTTATGCTGGGCGGCCAACTCTAGGAAAAGTCTTGGTAGTTCCAAACATCTTCCATTTAAGAATGATGGAGGCCATTGCGTTATTGGGGACCCTCAATGATGCATACATTTTTTGGTACCCTTCCCCAGATCTGTGGCTGGACACAATCCTGTCTCGGAGCTCTATAGACAATTCCTTCGACATCATGGCTTGGTTTTTCCTCTGACATGCACGTTCAACTGTGAAACTTTATATAGACAGGTGTGTGCCTTTCCAAATCATGTCCAATCAATTGATTTGACCACAGGTGGACTCCAATTAAGTTGCAGAAACATCTCAAGGATGATCAATGGAAACAGGATATAGCTGAGCTCAATTTCATGTCTCATAGCAAAGGGTCTGAATACTGATGTAAATAAGGTATGTCTGTTTTATTTGATTTTAAATGGAAACATTTCTAAAACCTGTTTTCTCTTTGTCATTAAAGGGTATTGTGTATAGATTGCTGAGAATTTTTAAAATATGTTTTATCCATTTCAGAATTAGGCTGTAATGTATCAAAATGTGGAAAAAGTCAAGGCAACCATAGAAGAGAGCCAATTAGACCAGACTATGGGTCATAGTTAAAAAAGGGAACCATAGAAGAGAGCCAATTAGACCAGACTATGGGCCATAGTTAAAAAAGGGAACCATAGAAGAGAGCCAATTAGACCAGACTATGGGTCATAGTTAAAAAAGGGAACCATAGAAGAGAGCCAATTAGACTAGACTATGGGCCATAGTTAATAAAGGGAACCATAGAAGAGAGCCAATTAGACCAGACTATGGGTCATAGTTAAAAAAGGGAACCATAGAAGAGAGCCAATTAGACTAGACTATGGGCCATAGTTTAAAAAGGGAACCATAGAAGAGAGCCAATTAGACCAGACTATGGGTCATAGTTAAAAAAGGGAACCATAGAAGAGAGCCATTTAGACCAGACTATGGGTCATAGTTAAAAAAGGGAACCATAGAAGAGAGCCAATTAGACCAGACTATGGGCCATAGTTAAAAAAGGGAACCATAGAAGAGAGCCAATTAGACCAGACTATGGGCCATAGTTAAAAAAGGGAACCATAGAAGAGAGCCAATTAGACCAGACTATGGGCCATAGTTAAAAAAGGGAACCATAGAAGAGAGCCAATTAGACCAGACTATGGGCCATAGTTAAAAAAGGGAACCATAGAAGAGAGCCAATTAGACCAGACTATGGGCCATAGTTTAAAAAGGGAACCATAGAAGAGAGCCAATTAGACCAGACTATGGGCCATAGTTAAAAAAGGGAACCATAGAAGAGAGCCAATTAGACCAGACTATGGGCCATAGTTTAAAAAGGGAACCATAGAAGAGAGCCAATTAGACCAGACTATGGGCCATAGTTAAAAAAGGGAACCATAGAAGAGAGCCAATTAGACCAGACTATGGGCCATAGTTAAAAAAGCAGGAGCTATGACAGAAGCTCAATTATCACTGTAAATAGAGCATACAGCTAAGAAACAACCGTCTGCAATAAGATATTAAAGGAAACATTTACCCATATTGAATGTTATATTGTTTTTGTGCATCTCTGAGAGATGTTATATTGATTCCCTGGGTCATTTCATGTTTTCATGCGTATCCTAACTATTGCTGTTCAAGCAGGCAGAGATTTGGCCGGCATAACGCATCATTGCGATAAAGCAGCTCTCAATACACTGGAAGTTAATAGGAAAACGACTTTACGATTGCGAAATTGTCTAACATACATGTAGATTTCAATACTGATCATATTTTTGCGATATTCCTACCTCGAGAATGAGCCATTGATCATATTTTTGTAATATACCAACCACGAGAAATGTGTAATTTAACAGAAGGTCCACCACATTTCTCCTATTTGTCTGCCTGTTCAGTCCAGGGTGCATTGCATGGTGCCGTTGCATGGCCATTACGAATGTCAGACTCCACTCTGTGAGGCACATCGATCTGCAGGTTGAACATGGTGAGATTCCAGACTAAATTGATTGTGCAGTTTGTTCAGGCAATAATATAGCTAACTAGCTACTTCACATGCTGATATTGACTTTGGTATTATTGTGTGTACCTACTGTACATTTGCTAGCTAGCTACCTAGCCAGCCAGCCAGCCAGCCCATAGAGACAATGGGAGTGGGTTTTGTAGTTGACTTGAGCAGCAACAGATTTTCACATGTTGCTACCAACCTTACCAACGACAAAATGAAACGTTTGTTCACAAAAAATTGTGTTCTCACATATGAGTGTTATTTAACACTGTAAATTATAAGAATTAGTGGTTTTCAGTGGATTTCTTTATTTAAAGAGAAACTCCCAGACTATTTCCAACAAATAAACAAAGGAGCGCAAGGTTAACAACAAACAATTAATTCATTGGCAAAAAAAATGTCACGCGTGAAATAGGAAGTTTGGAGCGATCTGAAATCCTGAAACATTCATTAGTTCATTCATCCTGCGCATAATAACAAAATTAGGCATGAATCTTACAAACCTAATTAAGACTCCTCTCGGAAGGAATATTAACAAATTAGCACCTCCGCTGAGCAGTCGCCCACGACAACGCCAATAGATCCCTGGCATAGTAACCGAGACTCTTTGAGTGGCTATGGTTTGATTTGGGAGCAACCCAGACATGCGCAATACTGTGCCCTCTGTCTGAGTTTGGCTAGTTTCTATTTCCACATTAATGATGCTCTTGATATACTTTTACATGGAAGGCTAAATAAATATTAAATACTTTTTCCATATTTTTTGTCAGAAACAACATGCTGATGGATACAAAATGATAATATGCTGCCCACGCCGCTCGTGTCGCATTGCAAAATAAATGTACACATCAATCATTGCACCCACAATGCTCACGTGCGTCAATGAGCGTCTGCGCAGCCAGGCGCTAGAATATAACTTGGTTCTATTTGTGATGCTTGACACGCTGCAAGTCCTGCCTCTCCCATCTCCTCATTGGTTTTTAGGAGCATATACCCACGTGGATGATTGAAAGATGAACTGAGGTCCACACTCCTGCACAGTTGGTGGTGGTAATGCACCTTAACGTTGGTTGCCAACCGCCATATAAAGACCAAAGAAGAAGAAGAAGCCTGAAGGAGGAGAGATTACTAGAATCTAACTTGGTTAACTCATTTATCTGTTGATTAATTGTCGGAGTAGAAGAGTATGTGCATTTCAGGTAAAATAACAACTCAATGTTTATATCCCAGTACAAGTTAGCTAGCAACAGCAAGCTAGCTAGTTAAATAGCCATAAATGTTTAATGCTTTTCGACATGTCTCCAAATTAATATAGTTGGTTCAGAGTTCTTTTTGATATTTCAACCTGCGCGTCCTGATCGCGTCTGGTTTGGGTAGACAAAATCCCCGCGGACACGCGCGGTCTGGTCAGCATGTAAGCGTCTCCAATTTTTGGTCTTCCTCATACTGAAAATAAAAGCAACCTTGAGCCATCCTGATAGGGACTGGGATACAATAGGATTCCTTCATGTCTTAATGTACTGACAGACTCTTTGTACAGTCAATCAAAACAGGCTCCACTAAGACAGTTGGATATGACCTGACTAGGAGGCATTCAGCACACATTTCCTTTTAGTCATTCTTTCTTTCATTCATTTCCTTTTCTATCGCTCTGTCACTCTCCAATTCTCCCTCCCCTTCAGTTATTCATTCTCTCTTTCTCCCTCTCTCCATCTGAATCATTCCCTCTCTCTCCTTCTGAATCATTCTCTCTTTCTATCTGAATCGTTGTCTCTCTCTTTTTCCCTCTCTCCATCTGAATCGTTCTCTATTTCTCTGTTGGATCTATTAATATCACACTACAAAAGAATACAGCCGAGCGCCCTGCAGCCTGGCAGCATGTGACAAGATGTTCCACTGTGACAAACAGATGGCCCACTCAAGTCTTGGCGCTGACCGCTCAATTAGCCATTAACGAGCTGACTGCCTCGTTAGCTCTCTCTAACGAACATGGTTCCTGTGTGCCGAGTGACAGAAGAACTGCTTGGCCTGGTCTTGGTCAACTCTGTGTCATAGCTCTTGTAAATGTGACCCCTCGCAAAATGGAACCAGCTAGAATTAAAGTTGTTTATTTTATTTTTAAATTTCACCTTTATTTAACCAGGTAAGCTAGCTGAGAACAAGGTCTCCTTTACAACTGCGACCTGGCCAAGATAAAGCAAAGCAGTGCGACACAAACAACAACACAGAGTTACACATGGGATAAACAAGCGTACAGTCAATAACACAACAGAAAAAATAATGTCTATATACAGTGTGTGCAAATGGCGTGAGGAGGTAGGCAATAAATAGGCCATAGTAGCGAAATAATTACAATTTAGAAGATTAACACAAGTAATAAATGAGCAGATGATAATGTGCAGGTAGAGACACTGGCGTGCATAAGAGCATAAAAGTAAATAAAAACAATATGGGGATGAGGTAGGTAGATTGGGTAGGCTATTTACAGATGGGCTATGTACAGCTGCAGCGATCGGTTAGCTGCTCAGATAGCTGATGTTTAAAGTTAGTGAGGGAAATAGAAGTCTACAGCTTCAGCAATTTTTGCAATTCGTTCCAGTCACTGGCAGCAGAGAACTGGAAGGAAAGGCGGCCAAAGGAAGTGTTGGCTTTGGGGATGACCAGTGAGATATACCTGCTGGAGCGCGTGCTACAGGTGGGTGTTGTTATTGTGACCAGTGAGCTGAGATAAGGCGGAGCTTTACCTAGCATAGACTTATAGATGACCTGGAGCCAGTGGGTCTGGTGACGAATATATAGCAAGGGCCAGCCGACGAGAGCGTACAGGTCGTAGTGGTGGGTGGTATAAGGAGTTTTGGTAACAAAACGGATGGCACTGTGATAGACTGCATACAGTTCGCTGAGTAGAGTATTGGAAGCTATTTTGTAGATTACATCACCGAAGTCGAGGATCAGTAGAATAGTCAGTTTTTCTAGGGTAAGTTTGGCAGGGTGAGTGAAGGAGGCTTTGTTGCTAAATAGAAAGCCGATTCTAGAGTGCGGGCAGCGAACGGTTGAAAAGCATGAATTTGGTTTTACTAGCATTTAAGAGCAGTTGGAGGCCACGGAAGGAGTGTTGTATGGCATTTAAGCTCATTGGGGGGTTAGTTAACACAGTGTCCAAAGAAGGGCCAGATGTATTCAGAATGATGTCGTCTGCGTAGAGGTGGATCAGGCAAGAGCGACATTATTGATATATACAGAGAAAAGAGTCGGCCCGAGAATTTAACCCTGTGGTACCCCCATAGAGACTGCCAGAGGTCCGGACAACAGGCCCTACGATTTGACACACTGAACTATGTCTGCAAAGTAGTTGGTGAACCAGTCGAGGCAGTCATTTGAGAAACTTAGGCTATTGAGTCTGCCGATAAGAATATGGTGATTGACAGAGTCGAAAGCCTTGGCCAGGTCGATGAAGACACCCGTGACCAGCTTGGAAACCGGATTGCACAGTGGAGAAGGTTTTGTGGGAATCGAAATGGTCAGTGATCTGTTTATTAACTTGGCTTTCGAATAAAAATTGCAGTAATGATGTTGATTAAAAAAAAGTTTTACTTTAAAATGTACATTTTATTTGCTTTAGATTAGAACAACCATGTACACCATTTTAACCAAGAGTCCATGACGTTGGTGTATTACTTTCCGTCAAAATCAAATGATTCAATAAATGTATCTTTTTTTTAAACACTGTTTCATGTCACTAAATGATGAACTGCTCATTTACATTATGACAGCTACAGTTCACACCCCTTGATTTTTCCCAAAAGAATTGCATTACTGCCTGAATTTAAAATAGATTTTTTTTGTCACTGGACTTCTCACAATACCCCATAATTTCAAAGTCTAATTATATTTTACAATTTTCTTTATAAATTCATAAAAAATTAAAAGCTGAAATGTCTGGAGTCAACAAGTATTCAACCCCTTTGTTATGGCAAGCCTAAATACATTCAGGAGTAAATATTTGCTTAATAAGTTACATGGACTTAATAATAGTGCAATACTAGTGTTTAACATGATTTTTGACTACCTCATCATAACCCACACATCTGTAAGGTCCATCAGTCGAGCAGTGAATTTCAACCACAAGGACCAGGGAGGTTTTCCAATGCCTCGCAAAGAAGGGCACCTATTGGTAGATGAAAATAGAAAAAAAACACACACCCATTGAATATCCCTTTGAGCATAATGAAGTTATTAATTACACTTTGGAAGGTGTAGCAATACACCCAGTCACTACAAAAATACAGGCATCCTCAGTTGCCAGAGAGGAAGGAAACCCCTCTGGGATTTCACCATGAGGCCAATAGTGACTTTAAAACAGTTACAGAGAAGGAAGCCTGTACATAATACATCCTGTTAGCAACAAGGCACTAAAGTAATACTGAAAAAAATGTGGCAACGCAATTCACTTTTTGTCCTGAATACAAAGAAAGTGTATTGTTCGGCAAATCCAATAGTGGTGGCTGCATCATGTTATGGGTATGCTCATAATCATTAAGGACTGAGGAGTTTTTCAGGATAAAAATGTCAAGGAATGGAGCTAAGGACAGGCAAAATCCTAGAGGAAAACCTGGTTCAGTCTGCTTTCCACCAGACTCTGGGAGATGAATTCACCTTTCAGCGGGACAACAACCTAAAACACAAAGCCAAATCTACACTAGCGTTGCTTACCAAGAAGACAGTGAATGTTCCTGAGTGTCTGAGTTACAATTTTGACTTAAAGGAAAGGTTCACCCATTTTGAATGTTATATTGTTCTTGTGCATCTCTGAGTGATGTTCTATCGATTCCCTGGGTCATTTAATGTTTTCAGGATTATCTAAGTTATTGCCGTTTAAGCAGTCAGAAATCTGGACGGTATCACTCTCACTACACAGGAAGATAATAGGAAAATTAAAATTAGATCACGAAACGATCTATCATACATGTCAGACTTCAATACTGGCCGATGTCATAACTCAGGAGGATGTCTTCTCTTGAATGCCATTGATAATATTTTTGCGATATTCTCTTTATTACTCTTTAGTCCAGAGTGCATTACATGGTGCCGTTGCCAATCGCTCCTCATGTTGTCATGCTGTGTCACACGGTTGCTAAGCTAATCATCACTCAATCCCTTCTCAAAGTCAGTGTATACAGTTGTATTCGGAAAGTATCCAGACCCCTTGACTTTTTCCACATCTTGTTACGTTACACCCTCATTCTATTTTTTAATTTTTTATTCTCCAAATCAATCTACACACAATACCCCCTAAATACAAAGCGAAAACAGGTTTTTAGAAAAACAGTAATATCTTATTTATATACAGTTGAAGTCGGAAGTTTACATACACTTAGGTTGGAGTCATTAAAACTAGTTTTTTAACCACCACAAATTTCTTGCGAACTATAGTTTTGGTACGTCGGGTAGGACATCTACTTTGTGCATGACACAAGTAATTTTTCCAACAATTGTTTACAGACAGATTATTTCACTTATACGCTGTATCACAATTCCATGGGTCAGACGTTTACATACACTAAGTTGACTGTGCCTTTAAACAGCTTGGAAAATTCCAGAAAATTATGTAATGGCTTTCGAAGCTTCTGAAAGGCTAAGACATCATTTGAGTCAATTGGAGGTGTACTTGAGGATGTATTTCAAGGCCTACCTTCAAACTCAGTACCTTTTTGCTTGACATCATGGGAAAATCAAAAGAAATCAGCCAAGACCTCAGAAAAACAATTGAAGACCTCCAGAAGTCTGGTTCATCCTTGAAGGTACCATGTTCATCTGTACAAACAATAACATGCACGTATAAACACCATGGGGCCATGTAGCCGTCATACCGCTCAGGAAGGAGACACGTTCTGTCTCCTAGACATGAACGTACCTTGGTGCGAAAAGTGCAAAACAAGCCCAGAACAACAGCAAAGGACCTTGTGAAGATGCTGCAGGAAACAGGTACAAAAGTATCTACATCCGAAGGAAAACAAGTCCTATATCGACGTAACCTGAAAGGCCTCTCAACAAGGAAGAAGCCACTGCTCCAAAACCCCAGTAAAAAGTCAGACTACAGTTTGCAACTGCACATGGGGACAAAGATTGTACTTTTTGGAGAAATGTCCTCTGTTCCGATGAAACAAAAATAGAACTGTTTGTTCATAATGACCATCGTTATGTTTGGAGGAAAAAGGGGAAGGCTTGCAAGCTGAAGAACACCATCTCAACCGTGAGGCACAGGGGAGGCAGCATCATGTTGTAGAGGTGCTTTGCTGCAGGAGGGACTGGTGCACTTCACAAAATAGATGGCATCATGAAGAAAGAAGATGATGTGGATATATTGACGCAACATCCTGTTTCCATTGATAATCCTTGAGTTGCGTCTACAGCTTGATTAGAGTCCACCTGTGGTAAATTCAATTGATTGGACATGATTTGGAAAGGCACACACCTGTCTAAGGTCCCACAGTTGACAGTGCATGTCAGAGAAAAAAACAAGCCATGAGGTCAAAGGAATTATCCGTAGAGTGCAGAGACAGGATTGTGTCAAGGCATAGATCTGGGGAAGGGCCTTGGTCAGGGAGTTGACCAAGAACCTGGTGGTCACTCTGACAGAGCTCCAGAGTTCCTCTACGGAGATGGGAGAACCTTCCAGAACGACAACCATCTCTGCAGCACTCTACCAATCAAGTCTTTATGGTACAGTGGCCAGACAGAAGCCACTCCTCAGTAAAAGGTACATGACAGCCCACTTGGAATTTGCCAAAAGGCACCTAAAGGACTTTCAAACCATGACAAACAATATTCTCTGGTCTGATAAAAAAAACAAGATTTAACGATTTAGTGGGGCGAAGGTTCACCTTCCAACAAGGACATCAACCCTACATTGATTGCCTAAGCAAAATGCACTAACTATCTACATTACATGTTAAAACTGTCTTTGCTATTATTGTGATAGCTACATTTGCTAGCCAGCCCATAGAGAGAGCATTGCATTGTGGATTTTGATGTTGACTTGATTTTGATGTTGCTACCAACCTTATTATAATGCAAAAATGAAACATAGGTTCACAAAAAATATTGTTCTCACATATTAGTGTTAGTTAACACTGTAAATTACCGCCATCGATAAAAGACAGTACTGTGCAGCCGTCTTCATCGACCTTGCCAAGGCTTTCGACTCTGTCAATCACCATATTCTTATCGGCAGACTCAGGAGCCTCGGTTTTTCGGATGACTGCCTTGCCTGGTTCACCAATTACTTTGCAGACAGAGTTCAGTGCGTCAAATCGGAGGGCATGCTGTCTGGTCCTCTGGCAGTCTCTATGGGGGTGCCACAGGGTTCAATTCTCGGGCCGACTCTTTTCTCTGTGTATATCAATGATGTTGCTCTTGCTGCGGGCGATTCCCTGATCCACCTCTACGCAGACGACACCATTCTATATACCTTCGGCCCGTCTTTGGACACTGTGCTATCTAACCTCCAAACAAGCTTCAATGCCATACAACACTCCTTCCGTGGCCTCCAACTGCTCTTAAACGCTAGTAAAACCAAATGCATGCTTTTCAACCGGTCGCTGCCTGCACCCGCATGCCCGACTAGCATCACCACCCTGGATGGTTCCGACCTAGAATATGTGGACGTCTATAAGTACCTAGGTGTCTGGCTAGACTGCAAACTCTCCTTCGAGACTCATATCAAACATCTCCAATCGAAAATCAAATCAAGAGTCGGCTTTCTATTCCGCAACAAAGCCTCCTTCACTCACGCCGCCAAGCTTACCCTAGTAAAACTGACTATCCTACCGATCCTCGACTTCGGCGATGTCATCTACAAAATGGCTTCCAACACTCTACTCAGCAAACTGGATGCAGTCTATCACAGTGCCATCCGTTTCGTCACTAAAGCACCTTATACCACCCACCACTGCGACTTGTATGCTCTAGTCGGCTGGCCCTCGCTACATATTCGTCGCCAGACCCACTGGCTCCAGGTCATCTACAAGTCCATGCTAGGTAAAGCTCCGCCTTATCTCAGCTCACTGGTCACGATGGCAACACCCATCCGTAGCACGCGCTCCAGCAGGTGTATCTCACTGATCATCCCTAAAGCCAACACCTCATTTGGCCGCCTTTCGTTCCAGTACTCTGCTGCCTGTGACTGGAACGAATTGCAAAAATCGCTGAAGTTGGAGACTTTTATCTCCCTCACCAACTTCAAACATCAGCTATCTGAGCAGCTAACCGATCGCTGCAGCTGTACATAGTCTATTGGTAAATAGCCCACCCTTTTTCACCTACCTCATCCCCATACTGTTTTTATTTATTTACTTTTCTGCTCTTTTGCACACCAATATCTCTACCTGTACATGACCATCTGATCATTCATCACTCCAGTGTTAATCTGCAAAATTGTAATTATTTGCCTACCTCCTCATGCCTTTTGCACACATTGTATATAGACTCCCCCTTTGGTTTCTACTGTGTTATTGACTTGTTAATTGTTTACTCCATGCGTAACTCTTTGTTGTCTGCTCACACTGCTATGCTTTATCTTGGCCAGGTCGCAGTTGCAAATGAGAACTTGTTCTCAACTAGCCTACCTGGTTAATTAAAGGTGTTCTCAACTAGCCTACCTGGTTAAATAAAGGTGTCCTCAACTAGCCTACCTGATTAAATAAAGGTGTTCTCAACTAGCCTACCTGGTTAAATAAAGGTGTTCTCAACTAGCCTACCTGGTTAAATAAAGGTGTTCTCAACTAGCCTACCTGGTTAAATAAAGGTGTTCTCAACTAGCCTACCTGGTTAAATAAAGGTGAAATAAAAAAATAAAAATAAACAAAAATTAAAGGAATTTGTGGTTTTGGCTCGATTTTCCCATTAAATCTGACTGGAAAACTATGTCAAGGCTTAAATGGTTGTCTAGCAATGATCCTCAACCAATTTGACAGATCTTGAAACCTTTTGAAAATGATAAATGGGCAAATATGGTAAAGTCCAGGTGTGCAAAGCTCAAAGAGACTTACCCAGACACAGACTCACAGCTATAATCAATGCCGAAGGTGAATCTAACATGTATTGACTCAGGGGTGTGAATACATTTGCTAAAATGTCTAAACACATATTTTCACTTTGTAATTATGGGGTATTATGTGTGTAGATGGGTGAGGGTAAAATACGATTTAATCCATTTGGAATTCAGGCTGTAACATGACAAAGTGTGTAATAAGTCATACTTTCTGAAGGCACAATATGCTCTGTCAAACAGAGGTTTTGACAGAGCAAATTGTTTTCTGAGCATTGTTCTCGAGGCCTCATTCAAGTGTATTCAGTTTCATGTGACTAGCGCAAAGCAATTAAGAGCTATTCATCAGCTGTGATATTTCTAATTAAAATGAACTTAATTGCTTTGCTAGGGCTAAGGAGGAGGTGTGTCGTGGTGAGAGGAGGGTGTGTGTGTGAGTGTGTGTGTGTGTGTGTGGGCGTTTGTGTGTCTGAATAATAATTCAGTTTCAGCATGACTGGCCATTCCACCTACTAGTTTGGCAACACATTCACACTGATGAGGAAGAATCTTAGTATGTGTGCATTAGAGAGTCTTCATGCGTGTGTGTGTGTGTGTGGGGGGGGGGGATGTTAAAAAGGTTAAGGTTGAGGCTTGTGACATGACTCACTTTTCAAGAGTGTCCTTTACATGTATACAAACACACAGACAAAAAATGTATGCCAAATATACAGTACCAGTCAAACGTTTGGACACACCTACTCATTCAAGGGTTTTTCTTTATTTTGTTAAACTGTTTTCTACATTGTAGAACAATAGCGAAGACATCAACACAATTAAATAACACATATGGAATAAAGTAGTATCCAAAAAAGTGTTAAATCAAAACATATTTTATATTTGAGATTCTTCAAAGTAGCCACCCTTTGCATTGATGACAGCTTTGCACACTCTTGGCATTCCCTCAACCAGCTTCACCTGGAATGCTTTTCCAACAGTCTTGAAGGAGTTCCCATATATGCTGAGCAATTGTTGGCTGCTTTTCCTTCACTCTGCAGTCCAACTCATCCCAAACCTTCTCAACTGGGTTGAGGTCTGGTGATGGTGGAGGCCAGGTCATCTGATGCTGCTCTCCATCACTCTCCTTCTTGGTAAAATAGCCCCTACACAGCCTTGAGGTGTGTTGGGTCATTGTCTTGTTGAAAAACACATTATAATCCTACTAAGCGCAAACCAGATGGGATGGTGTATCGCTGCAGAATGCTGTGGTAGCCATGCTGGTTAAGTGTGCCTTGAATCCTAAACAAATCACAGACAGTGTCACCAGCAACGCACCCCCACACCATCACACCTCCTCCTCCATGCTTCACAGTTAGAAACACACATGCGGAAATAATCCGTTCACTTACTCTGTGTCTCATAAAGACAGACTCATCAGACTAAGCTAGTCTTTTATTTTTATTGGTGTCCATTAGTAGTGGTTTCTTTGCCACAATTCGACCATGAAGGCCTGATTCACGCAGTCTCCTCTAAACAGTGGATGTTGAGATTTGTCTGTTACTTAAACTCTATGAAGCATTTATTTGGGCTGCAATTTCTGAGACTGGTAACTCTAATGAACTTATGGTCTGCAGCAGAGGCAATTCTGATTCTTTCATTCCTGTGACGGTCCTCATGAGAACCAGTTTCATCATAGCGCTTGATGGTTTTGCACTTGAAGAAACTTTCAAAGTATTTGAAATGTTCCGAATTGACTGCCCTTCATGTCTTAAAGTAATGATTGACTGTTGTTTCTCTTTGCTGATTTGAGCTTTTCTTGCCATAATATGGACTTGGTCTTTTACCAAATAGGGCAATCTTCTGTATAACCCCCCTACCTTGTCAAACACAACTGATTGGCTCAAACGCATTTAGAAGGAAAGAAATTCCACAAATGAAATTTGAACAAGGCACACCTGTTAATTGAAATGTTTCCAGGTGACTACCTCATGAAGCTGATTGAGAGAATGCCAAGAGTGTGCAAAGGTGTTATCAAGGCAAAGGGTGGATACTTTGAAGAACCTGAAATATATTTTGATTTGTTTAACACCTTTTTGGTTACTACATGATTCCATTTGGGTTATTTTGTCATTTTGATGCCTTCACCATTATTCTACAATGTAGAAAATTGGAATTCGGAATTTTGGATGAAAAGCGTGCCCAAATTAAGCTGCCTGCTACTCAGGCCCATAAGCTAGGATATGCATATAATTAGTAGATTTGGATAGAAAATACTCTAAAGTTTCCAAAACTGTTAAAATAATGTCTGTGAGTATAACATAACTGATATGGCAGGCAAAAACCAGAGGAAAAACCACCAGGAAGTACTATTATTTTGAAAGGCTGTTTTTCCATTGAAAGCCTATCCACCATACAGAGACTTAGGACCCAGTTTACGAGCTCTGTGGCTTCCTCTACATGTGGCCAGTCTTTAGGCATTGTTTCAGGCTTTTACTCAGAAAAAATGAGGGTGATACACTGCTTTCAATGAGAGGACAGTGGAAATGTCCATGATCGAGAGTGGGCATGTCTTGTTTACCTTTTCCATTGACGAAACTTTAGTCCGGTTGAAATATTATTTATTATTTATGACAAAAACAACCTGAGGATTGATTTTAAACATCGTTTGAAATGTTTCTACTATCTTTTATTGTACTTTTTTTTGACTTTTCGTCTTGGATTTGAGAGCGCGCATTGTGCCTTTGGATTTCTGAACATAACCCACCAACAAAATGGAGGTATTTGGACATAAAGATTAACTTTATTGAACAAAAACAAACATTTGTTGTCTAACATGGAGACCTGGGAGTGCAACCAGATGAAGATCATCAAAGGTAAGTGATTCATTTTAATGCTATTTCTGACTTTTGTAACACTCTCCTTGGTTGGAAAATGGCTGTATGGGTTTCTGTGGCTAGGAGCTGACCTAACATAATCGCAAAGTGTGCTTTCGCTGTAAAGCCTTTTTGAAATCTGACACAGCGGTTGCATTAAGGAGATGTTTTTCTGTATTCGTATGTTTAACATTTGTATCTTTTATCAAGGTTTATGATGAGTATTTATGTTATTTGATGTGGCTCTCTGCAATTTCACCGGATGTTTGTTTGAGACAATGCTCAACTCAATCTCAATAGCAGTATATAAAGGGATTGGATCTTATTTTCAATCTGAAAGATGGCCTATTTACACATTTCACATTCAAAATCTGCATATAGCTGAATTCCTGAAATTGAAAGGGAATTGACCACTATATGAATTGCACATATGGCCAAGTACACCCCCCCCCCACACCCCTTCTCTGTGCCATGCATGGCTTTTGGCTTCCTCTCCACTGAATAGGCCCAGCAGTTGTCTGTGAGGGTCATGTTTCTATTTGGGAAGTATTGATTAGCACCGTTTATCCCCCTTCATTGAGTGTGAGAGTTCCCAAACCCCCGAGGCATGAGATTCTTGCTGCACGCAGAGTCCTAAAGCTAGGCCTAGCAGAAGATTTCTCTCCCACTCTCTCTCCCCCTCCCAAAATTGGAGGTCTGTCTCCTTTTTTTCAGAAATGTCTGGCATATAGACAAGTAAACATTCAATTAAGGACCATCTTTATCTGCCCCTCTCTCTCTTTCTCTCACCAGGCAGGAGAAGGAGTCATTCATCCGGTGCTGTAGGGTCTGCTTCTGCAGAAAAGGGAACAAGGCGGCGTGGTCGAACCGACAGGGCACCGCAGAGATCAGCTCCTCTACCCCCTGCCTCTGAGAGCAATCCAGACCTGAGAGAGTGGGAGAGAGAAAAAAAGAGAGTGAGCGAGAGTGAGTGAGAGAGTAAAAGCAGACAGAGAGAGAGGGTAAGAGGCCGAATGAGTAGAAGAGCTATAGAGAAACGGTTAACCAAAAAAATCCATTCCATCCTGCATCTCCATCAATGAAAATAGATCATTTTACTGAACAATGGAGCGCAACTTTGCAAGCCCCGACAGCACAGACTCCTCCTGTTCAAATCAAATCCCAGCATACAGGCAGACAGAATGACGGAACATCTGCTCACAGCAATTCACACCTTTGAGTACAACCGTGAAACGGGAGTGTAAAAAGGAGGGAAATCTATTCGACTGCATTGGCATCATCAGTTTTCGATGCTTTGGTTATTAGTTCCCACCTCCATTGGCTTGAGATACTCTGTGAAATCCAGTTTCCAAATTTCAGCTGTAAATATGAGAAACTGACAGAAACTCTTGCAACAAGCGAGAGTATGTGAGAAAAAACAGTGACACAAACACAAGCATGTAACGCGTCTCGCCACGACACTGAAATTCTTAGTCTTGGTGAAGCATCACTTGAAAAAAGGTAAGTCATTTGCTCAGCGGTGGATAAGCCTTGACCTTGAAACTTAAGGGTCACCTTTTCAGTGGACCTTCCTAATGACTGTTCCCTACATAGAGCCTGTGTATGTGTTTTTGTGTGTTTGTGTCCTACATCTCATTGTCTGTCTCTAAGGCTGGATATTTTCAATGTCACACAAAGAGCCAGTGAATGGACAGGGAGAGAACATTGTTGAAAAGAACACATCAATGCACATACAGTTGAATTTGGAAGTTTCCATACACTTAGGTTGGAGGCATTAAAACTTGTTTTTCAACCACTCCACAAATTTCCTGTGAACAAACTATAGTTTTGGCAAGTCGGTTAGGACATATACTTTGTGCATGACAAGTAATTTTTCCAACAATTGTTTACAGACAGATTATTTCACTTAACTCACTGTATCACAATTCCAGTGGGTCAGAAGTGTACATACACTATGTTGACTGTGCCTTTAAACAGCTTGGAAAATTCCAGAGAATTATGTCATGGTTTAGAAGCTTCTGATAGGCTAATTGACATCATTTGTGTCAATTAGAGGTGTACCTGTGGATGTATTTCAAGGCCTACCTTCAAAATCCGTGCCTCTTTGCTTGACATCATGGGGAAATCAAAAGGAATCAGCCAAGACCTCAGAAAGAAATGGTAGACCTCCACAAGTCTGGTTCATCCTTGGGAGCAATTTCCAAATGCCTGAAGGTACCACATTCATCTGTACAAACAATAGTATGCGAGTATAAACACCATGGGACCATGCAGCCGTCATACTGCTCAGGAAGGAGACGTGTTCTGTCTCCTAGACGTAATTTGGTGCGAAAAGTGCAAATCAATCCCAGATCAACAGCAAAGGACCTTGTGAAGATGCTGGAGGAAACAGGTACAAAAGTATCTATATCCACAGTAAAACGAGTCCTATATCAACATAACCTGAAAGGCCGCTCAGCAAGGAAGAAGCCACTGTTCCAAAACCACCATAAAAAAAGACAGACTACGGTTTGCAACTGCACATGAGGACAAAGATCGTACTTTTTGGAGAAATGTCCTCTGGACTGATGAAACAAAAATAGAACTGTTAGAACTGCCATAATGGCCATCATTATGTTTCGGGGAAAAAGGGGGAGACTTGCAAGCCAAAGAACACCATCCCAACCTTGAAGCGCAGGGGTGGCAGCATCATGTTGAGGGGGTGCTTTGCTGCAGGAGGTACTGGTGCACGTCACAAAATATATGGCATGATGAGGCAGGAAAATTATGTGGATATATTGGAGCAACATCTCAAGACATCAGTCAGGAAGTTAAAGCTTGGTCTCAAATGGGTCTTCCAAATGGACAACGACCCCAAGCATACTTCCAAAGTTGTGGCAAAATTGCTTAAGGACAACAAAATCAAGGTATTGGAGTGGCCGTCACAAAGCTCTGTCCTTCATCATATAGAAAATTAGTGGGCAGAACTGAAAAAAGCGTGTGAGAGAAAGGAGGCCTACAAACCTGACTCAGTTATACCAGCTCTGTCAGGAGGAATGGGCCAAAATTCAACAAACTTACTGTGGGAATCTTGTGGAAGGCTACCCAAAATGTTTGACCCAAGTTAAACAATTTAAAGGCAATGCTACCAAATACTAATTGAGTGTATGTAAACTTCTGACCCACTGGGAATGTGATGAAAGAAATAAAAGCTGAAATAAATCATTCTCTCTACTATTATTCTGAGATTTCACATTCTTAAGATAAAGTGGTGATACTAACTGACCTAAGACAGGGAATTTTTACTCGGATTAAAATGTCAGGAATTGTGAAAAACTGAGTTTTAATGTATTTGGCTAAGGTGTATGTAAACTTCCGACTTCAACTGTACCATCCATAAACAGCTAGAAGCAATGATGCCAGGTCAGAGAAAGAAATAAGGAAAACACACAGAGGAAAAAAGGAGAAGGTGAAAGAGATAAAGAAAGGTTGAGGGCAGATTCGACAGCCCTGTATGTGCCCAGGTTCACTTCCAGTCCTTTCAGACTCGTCCCAGTTAATGGCTGGTGTCGAGCAGAACGAGCAACCCCCATGAAAAGCCTAACACTCTCTCTTTTTCCATATTGTAGAAATACATTTGGGACCGACTTTTCTTCACATGACACATGGTCCCACAAAAGACCAAGGCTGTAGAGAAAATAATCTTTGCCCCCACGCCTCCAATAACCGCGGCTTCACACCCGAGACAAGCAATAGTGATAGCTTTTTATTAACACTGCCATTTCTGTCTCGTCCACCACTCTTGTATGAATGGAGAAAAGCCCTGTGCTTTGCCTGCAAGCGCTCTCCCCCTCCACCCTCCTCTGTCGCTTTTGTTTAAAAAAAAAGGCAGCAGAAGTGCAATCCCCACAATCAACTCGGAATCGACGCTCTCCCTTTTCTTTCCTTCTGTCTTTCACTTGCTTTTTCTGTACCTTAGCCCTTTGGCTCCCTTGGCCCCCGTTTTCTTTCATTCTGATGTAGGTCATTTTACATGTGTTACCCTAAATGCGGTGTGTCCTTAATGTCACTTGGTTTAAGGCGTGGAGATATGGAGGAACAAGAAGATTCTAAAGAACACAAGACAAAGGGATATAGATTAAAGCTGATGATGAGACGGTGAGGGAGAGACAGTATTGATTTAGGGGCAGCAGGAGGAGGCGTGATGTTAATTTATCCAGTCACTAGGAGAAATCCTATTGATCCGTGTCATCTTTAACTTCCAGCTACAGTATTATGTGCAGATGAGGGGGGGGGGGGGGGTGTTAATGTATCCAGTCACTAGGAAAAATCCTATTGATCCGTGTCATCTTTAACTTCCAGCTACAGTATTATCTGTAGACGAGGGGAGGGGGGATGTTAGAATATGTGTTTGTATCTGTGTGTCTATATGTTGTGTGTGTGTGTGTCTAGACAGGGAGTGTTGGAGTCGGGTCAGTTAGAGTGTGTGTATAATGTGTGTATGTGGATGAATAGGGTATGTTGGCATGTGTGTTGGGTGAATGTGGCTAGACAGATTGAAGGTGGTATGTACTGTGGTGTGTTTGTGTCTGTGTGTCTATATGTTTGTATGTGGGTGAATGGGGATAGACAGGTTGAAGAGGGTATGTACTGTGATGTGTGTGTGTGTTACAAAGCACAACTTATATGTGTCTCTGGAGTTGTTGAATTGTAGCTGAAAGAGTATATCCCTTATGCCTGGTGTGGCACTAGGGAAGAGAATATGGATACAGGGGGAGGTGCAGGGGGTTGGTGCTCATTCTCTTCATATCCCTCTCTTTGAAGCCCCATCAGGGTTGTCACGGCAGCAGTCATATCCATGTGGCATGTCTCCCAGTGAGGTGTCAGATATGATGATGACAGGTTATCAACGTGGGCGAAGAGAGACAACGAGCGCTAACATCTCAGGTATACCAGGCGGAGTGATTTGATTTGTTCGAGTGAGCCCGGCATGGGAACTGAGGGGAGTGACAGATGCGAATGGACAGGTTATCGGAGTCTCAGCATCGCTCCTTGCCACACATGCACACACCGACACCTTAAGTAAGAACTCTGCTCAGAGGTCTCAGCTGTCCTGGTAGACTTGGCTGTCAATTAAAATATGAGAAAGGCTAAAACTATGAGACAGGTTGGACTTCAGTCCTAAACTTCAAACACCTGCTTTTCAAAACAGAAACTGACAAGAACCTTGACAGAGATCAACATGATGAATGTGTCACAAATCCGTGAATCACGGAAGGGAAAAGATATGCGAGTCAGGAGAGACTTCTCTTCTGAGTTCACAATACATTATTGGAAATGACAATCAGTTAAAACCACCTTCATGCATACAACAAAAGTGGTCGAAAACACTTTTTAACTAATCTAATACTATCTATATGGTCAGCATGGCCTTTTTATGATGTAAACATATATACCAATAACATCTCCACACAACATTAAATCCCGGTCAATAACGTCTGACTATACATATTAAAATGGTGTTGTTTCACGCAAACGATGAGTGAATGATTGAAGGCCAGCGAAACAAAAACATGTTTACTACAGTCTGAGTCTTAGAGTGTTCAATTACTGAAACCAATGCTCAAATGCAGCATTTGAACTCAACGCAAGGATATTATTAATGGTGTAGCAACCTGGCATTCTCTAATGGGCTCAAATCTCCTTGAGGATAACGCTGACCTTCAACAAACACCCACGTTGCAAAACACCTATGCTGTGTGTGTGTGTGTAGGTTTGTTTGTGTGTGTGTGTGTCTGAGAGGAGGAGTGCGAAGATGACAAGGAAGACTGGTATACAGTGTAATTTTACTGTGTGTGTGTGTGATTATTAGCTCGTTTTTTAACCTTTAAATCACACTACAGGAAAATTCTTCCAGGGTGCGCGAGCTCTGACACACCATCATTAGAGAGGACTGCACACACACACATGTACACGCACACACACAATCATAACAACACTTAGCACTTCTGATTGTTCCCAGTTGAAGAGCTATTTCTAAGAGCCCATCACATTCCGTAGCATAATGCCAACAAAAAGAGAGGAGAAAAAAACAGTATAAAAATAGAACAGACTCAATAAACCCCATGAACGTTTTAATTATCAAAATGACTCTGGTGTCAGAAAACACACTCCCTCTCTATCTCTCAACTGATGGGAGAAAAGTGTGTTGCCACACACACACACACACGTAGCGGCTCGACATGCTCATGCTAACGGTCTAAATCAGCCCCATGCTGGCGTGTGTGTTCCAGTGATAGCTCAGTCGATCAACGTCCCATCTCTGGCTACAGCACTGAACACTTTGCCTTGTCATAGACTCTCATCTCCTCTCCAGTCAAGTGGGTTAGACATTCATCTGTTTGAATTTGTTCAGTCACTCATTGCCTTTGTTATATTGTGAACAATCAAGATTAAAAAAAAGAGGAAATGTTTCACACAACCACAATCTTATTTTGGTGATGCTTGGTGATGCTTATACACAAGGCGAGTGCACAATACCGATGTCTCAGTTGGTTGGACCATGGGACTTGCTACAG